>NC_086317.1:102461677-102768463 GCF_036172605.1 Pelobates fuscus | reverse complement strand
AGGTGCGTCTTATGGAGCGAAAAATACGGTATATACATTATATAAAAATTGGATATATATTTTGCAGTATACTGCTAGGCGCCTTTTCCCACCAGTTGGCTCACAGATCACGTGAGAAAACGTAACTAATAGGGGGTAAAGAAGAGGAGCAGAAAAAAAGCCTATATTTATATATTTACATATTAGATATTTATTAAATATAAATATACAAATATATATATATATTTTTATCGATTGTTATTCCTTTGTTCCCTCTGTTGGTCACTTCTCACTTGATCTATGAATAAAACCAACATTTAGTGGCTGTTACATTATGGCTCCGAGTTCGGGAATTTGAATGACTACTTAATTGGCTTAAATTCAGACAAATCGCAGTTCAGAACAAAATGGAATTCCAAGTGTAGTTGAGAATATACACTGACAAACTGCGTGACTGCTACATTAAAAAAGTACAGTTTTGATCTCAGAGTGGTGTACTAGTTTTGCCTATTACAAAAAGGTGAAGAGTGTATTGCTTCTAAAGCGTGGCGTGCTTTGTTCAGATAATTTTGTGAGGGATAAGAGAAGCTAGCCATGTATGTGGCTAAACATAGTGTTATTTTGAAAAATTAGTTTGGTTTATTTAGCTTAAAATTATTTGCATTTTTATATAATCCAAGGTTTTAATACAGTTGCGTGAAGCCATATCCCTTTCGTTACCTAGAAGTATTGGTAATGGGGTCGCTATTTGAGGTCGCTATCCAAAATATGTGCAACTAGGCACAACACAGAATCAAGGCTATGATGGATCACTCAGAGGATTCTTCAGAATGTGAGTAAATTTGTGAGATAAAAAATAATTGGATTTCTTTGTAACATATAGTTATACAGAGATATACTATCATCAAGTTAGTATGTTGTGCTTGACAACTGGTATAGGACTTATGCCCCACATTAACATTTGTCCATCAGCACCAGGGTACATAGAAACATAGAAACATAGAATGTGATGTCAGATAAGAACCATTCGGCCCATCTAGTCTGCCCAATTTTCTAAATACTTTCATTAGTCTCTGGCCTTATCTTATAGTTAGGATAGCCTTATGCCTATCCCATGCATGCTTAAACTCCTTTACTGTGTTAACCTCTACCACTTCAGCTGGAAGGCTATTCCATGCATCCTCTACCCTCTCAGTAAAGTAATACTTCCTGATATTATTGTTAAACCTTTGTCCCTCTAATTTAAGACTATGTCTTCTTGTTGTGGTAGTTTTTCTTCTTTTAAATATAGTCTCCTCCTTTACTGTGTTGATTCCCTTTATGTATTTAAATGTTTCTATCATATCCCCCCTGTCTCGTCTTTCCTCCAAGCTATACATGTTAAGATCCTTTAACCTTTCCTGGTAAGTTTTATCCTGCAATCCATGAACCAGTTTAGTAGCCCTTCTTTGAACTCTCTCTAAGGTATCAATATCCTTCTGAAGATAGGGTCTCCAGTACTGTGTACAGTACTCCAAGTGAGGTCTCACCAGTGTTCTGTACAATGGCATGAGCACTTCCCTCTTTCTACTGCTAATACCTCTCCCTATACAACCAAGCATTCTGCTAGCATTTCCTGCTGCTCTATTACATTGTCTGCCTACCTTTAAGTCATCAGAAATAATCACCCCTAAATCCCTTTCCTCAGATGTTGAGGTTAGGACTCTATCAAATATTCTGTACTCTGCCCTTGGGTTTTTACGTCCAAGATGCATTATCTTGCACTTATCCACATTAAATGTCAGTTGCCACAACTCTGACCATTTTTCTAGTTTGCCTAAATCATTAGCCATTTGGCTTATCCCTCCTGGAACATCAACCCTGTTACATATCTTAGTATCATCCGCAAAAAGACACACCTTACCATCAAGACCTTCTGCAATATCACTAATAAAAATATTAAATAGAATCGGTCCAAGTACATATCCCTGAGGTACCCCACTGGTGACAAGCCCAAGCTTCGAATATACTCCATTGACTACAACCCTCTGTTGCCTGTCACTCAGCCACTGCCTTATCCATTCAACAATATTGGAATCCAAACTCAAAGATTGTAGTTTATTGATAAGCCTTCTATGTGCAACAGTGTCAAAAGCCTTACTGAAATCTAGGTAAGCAATGTCTACTGCACCACCCTGATCTATAATTTTAGTTACCCAATCAAAAAAAATCAATAAGATTAGTTTGGCATGATCTCCCTGAAGTAAACCCATGTTGTCTCTGATCTTGAAATCCATGTGTTTTTAGATGTTCAACAATCCTATCCTTTAACATGGTTTCCATCACTTTCCCCACTACTGAAGTAAGGCTTACTGGCCTATAGTTGCCCGACTCCTCCCTATTACCTTTCTTGTGAATGGGCACAACATTCGCTAACTTCCAATCTTCTGGGACTACTCCTGTTATCAATGATTGGTTAAATAAATCTGTTAATGGTTTTGCTAGTACACCACTAAGCTCTTTTAATAGCTTTGGGTGTATTCCATCTGGTCCCATTGACTTATTTGTCTTTACTTTTGACAGTTGAAATAGAACCTCTTCCTCTGTAAACTCACGTGTAATAAATGACTCATTTATCCTTTTTATTAACTGAGGTCCCTTTCCTTCATTTTCATCTGTAAATACCGAACAAAAATATTCATTGAGGCAGTCAGCTAGACCTTTATTCTCATCTACATACCTTCCTTCTTTTGTTTTTAATCTAACTAATCCTTGTTTTACTTTTCTTTTCTCATTTAGGTATCTAAAAAAAGTTTTGTCCCCCTTTTTTACTGACTGTGCTATTTTCTCTTTTGTGTGTGATTTGGAAGCTCTTATAACTTGCTTAGCCTCTTTCTGCCTAATCTTATAGGTCATTCTGTCTTCCTCACTCTGGGTTTTTTTATAATTACTAAATGCTAACTTTTTGTTTTTTACTATTTTGGCCACATCTGTGGAGTACCACAGTGGTTTCTTGAATTTTTTTGCTTTTACTGACAAGCCTAATGCAATTTTCTGTTGCCTTCAGTAGTGACACTTTTAAATAATCCCATTTCTTTTGGACTCCATTTAAATTGCTCCAGTCGGATAATGACTCCTTTACACATATTCTAATTTTAGTACCACCTTAATCAGCAGATTTTATAATAATAACTTTATTTTTTAGCTGGTTAATTTTTTTGTTTGCTGATATTATTATGCACCCTAGTGCCTGTGATAAGAAAGTTTTATATTAATTTGACCAAATCTTGTTACAACAAAATCAAAGCATTCACCTTTGATGTATCATTAGGAAGAAGAGAAGAAACGGATAATAGAACAGCACACACACACAAAGAAAAATATAGTTTTACATTTAACCCCTTAAGGACCGGACTGTTTTTTGCGATGTTGTACATTTGCGACCAGGCATCTTTTTACACTTTTGTGGTGTTTGTGTTTAGCTGTAATTTTCCGCTCTCTCCTTTACTGTTCCCATACAAATTATATATTGTTTTTTTCAGGACAAAAGGGGCTTTCTTTACATACCATTATTTATATAATCTCGTGTAATTTAATTTTAAAAAAATGAAAAATTGAAAAAAATACATGTTTTTTGAATTTTATGTGAAAAATCTTTTACTCATCTACAAAAGCGAATGAAAAAAACTGCTAAATAGATTCAAAATGTTGTCCTGAGTTCAAAAATACCCAGTGTTTACATGCTTTTTGCTATTTTTTTGAATGTTATAGGGCTATAAGTACAAGTAGGATATTGCGGTTTCAAAACATACATTTTTAAAATGTATCAATAGTGGCATTGTAACACTATTATCTGTCATAAATCGCTGAATAACACCCCACATGTACATATTTTTTTAAAAGTAGACAACCCAGGGTATTCAATATGGGGTATGTCCAGACTTTTTTAGTAGCCACTTAGTCGCAAACACTGGCCAAAGTTAGCGTTCATATTTGTTTGTGTGTGAAAAAAGTTAAAAACTAAATTGAATGCTAATTTTGGCCAGTGTTTGTGACTAAGTGGTTACAAAAAAAGACTGGACATACCCCATTTGCAATACCTTGGGTTGTCTTCTTTTGCAAATGGTATGCCATCATGGGGGTAATTCTCATTCCTGGGCTACCATACGCTCTCAAAGGCAACGTAACCAACCTGGCTATTTTCAATGTAAAAATATTTGACCCATATATTTGACCCTGTAACTTTCAAAAACGCTATAAAACCTGTACATGGGGGGTCCTGTTCTACTCAGGAGACTTTGCTGAACACAAATATTAGTGTTTAAAAAATGGAAAATGTATCACAACAATTATATCATCAGTAAAAAAATTTCCCATACTGTTTGTGTGTGAAAAATGCAAAAAAAGTCACTTTCACTGACAATATCATCGCTGTGATATGTTTTACTGTTTTGAATCACTAATATTTGTGTTCAGCGAAGTCTCCCGAGTAAAACAGTACCCCCCATGTACAGGTTTTAGGGTGTCGTAGAACGTTACAGGGTAAAATACAGTGATAGCAAATTAAATTCTCTGTACTTTCGGCCTGGGTTGGCAGGCAGGTCCCTTAAATTGCAATCAATAAAATAACTTAATTATGTAAAAATATTACATAAATACGCACGTAGAATTTAAATATATATGCATATTTATATATTTGAAGTCTACGTGTATATTTATATAATTATTTATGTAATTTTGTATATGGACATATGAATAGTTCGCATTCTTTTTATTTATTTATATATAAATAGATATATATACAATATCATTCTAAGTGTATTTTGATATAAATATATATATATTAATATCAAAATACAGTTAGAATAAAATTTCGTATAGATATATAATTTTTTTTTAATTTTTATTATTATTTTTATTTTTTTTAATTTAATTTAAATTATTTATTATTCGTATTTTATAATAATATATATATACAATATATATAGTTATTATATATATTATATATATACGTGTGTAAATTAATTATAAGTGTATTTTTATATTAATATATGTACATATTAATATAAAAATACACTTAGCATGACATTATATATATGATATATAGACATATATTATATAGGTATAATATATGTCTATATATCATATATATATACACATATATAATAATATTTTTTTATTAACTATAACTTTCAATTTTTTTTTTGATTTTACACTGATTTTACAGTTGCAGGGAGACTGCCTGTCAGCACAGACAGTCCCCCTGCAGGCAGAGACTAGGACACCTATTTTGACCATGTGGTCGCCCTGTTGGGTGATCACATGGCCACAGGGGTCCTAAACCGCCATGGGGAGACTGTCTGGGCTGCAGGCAGTCTCCCCACACCGGGAGCACCGCCGATCGCCGCCGGGGGAACGACGGCGATCGGGTAAGTACATTGGACGGTTAGGACGGTTCAGGACCGTCACCGGTCAGCAACGCAAAAATGCCGATGACGGTCCTGAACCGTCCTCCGTCCTTAAGGGGTTAACAAGGACACTTAAAATCACCTATCTCAGCAAAGAAATATGGGGATTCAGATCCACCATATGGCCATATTGTATTAAGCCAACCACAACGCCACAGTACCCCAATAATGGTGGGTCCTACACTAACGTGAGAGACAAATTAAATAGTGCTAGTGCTAAATGACAAAACTGTATTTTAATAATCTGTTGTAAGAATATTGTGAAATCGTGAAATCATATATAATGCAAAGTTAATGTGATAGAAAACACAATTAAAAAAAATACAGTGTTAAAACTAAACAATTAACGTGATAGTGTTTTGATGTGTATAGTCACAATGTATATCTTACCTGCTATATATCAAATAAAATATAATTAAAGTGACATTGCTATCCAAAACCTCTTCAAATTGATACTTTCTTGTGGTAACCTTAAAATGGGCATTTGAAGCTAGGGGGAGGGGGGGAGGGGGGAGGGGAAGGGGGGAGGGAAGCAGTTCCAAAAGGAATCTGGTCTGGACTCCAAACATTCATACACACAGAAATTTTTCGGAAGACAAGTTGAATATCATTGTCTTTTGGACTTTTTCTTTCTACTTTCGATTTGTATGTTTCTGTGCATTTCCTTCCACCCCTTACATTTGCTGCACGTGTCTACACATATCAGCTGGTTATGCTCCCAATGTAGTAGACAAACTGAATGTTACTTCCAAGATATTGCAGCACTAATCCACATTGCTTTTGTGTAGCTCTTTTATTATAATTTTGTGGTTGTTTTATACTTGATTGCAAATATTCAAGATATTCTCAAGGACTTGGCTCAGAGGTATTGACTTTACCCAATGTAAAACTAAAATTGATATATATATAAAAAGTATTTTAGAATATGATTTTTTTTCCTTCAAATCCCTAGTACATAAATTTAGGTAAATTCCATAATTCTTTATCTTAACAAGACCAATAAACTGGTTATTGTAATCTCTATCCTGTGCAGTGCCAACTGGTTTATGCACATGTTACTGTCAGAGTTTTAAATATCTCTTTAGTAAATATAAACAAAAACCTAAATTGAGATTAGTTAACAATAAATTCTTCAAGCTTTTGCACATTTACTTCACCACTACCTGAAATTATTAATTTACAAATTAAATTTGTAATTTAATTGTTTGTAGAGTGTTGTATATTCCCATTGATTACGTGATTTTATATGTTTAACTTTGAAGTTATATTGGTATGTGTGATAGTGGGCACAGTCTTTAATAGCCACGAGTAAACAAGATATATTCGTCAAGACATGAAAATAGTTCTTTACAATACCTTCAATACAGCAAACAATACAATTTTTCAGTACAATTATAAAAATCTGAAAATGCAAGTAGTTACATAATAAAATATAATCCCATAAAGAAAACACTTTTTAAACTAACTGAATACATTGATTTGAGAAATATAAAACACTTGGTTGGTTTCAATTTTCACAGTCAGTAAAAAAAAAATTTTTTATCTTATAGCTTGATAAAAAAAAAACACGGAACGACAACTTTCAGAAAAATCTGTTACAGTACTGCAAAGTAAGTTTTTACAACTCATTGCAGTACTCAAATGAGACAATTAGTCTGCAAAAACCTGATGTTGGTAAAACAGCTTATAAACAACTTTTCAGTAATGAGAATTTAACAGTATTCAATACCAGAAAAAAAACAAGTTTACAGTGTGTGCTTGTTCTATAAACACATTGCATATTTTTACCAGGGCCAAATGAGGCCTTACTTTATTTTGAAAACTTTGTTATGTTAATACATTGCACAATAGGAAGTTATACTAAACAACAGTATTTAAATAAAAAATGTATTAAACCAAAAATAAAATTGCCAAATAATATAAAATTGGAAATACATGAGGTGAATAATTGAACAACATGAACTAATTTGTGTTGTGGTAAGGAGGGGGTCACTTTGTACAACTAATGTTTAATTAGTACACTCCACTGGAGATATCATCCTGAGGTTATACTCGGTGATAAAAAAATATATTTATTAAGCTTTTAAAAGATTCACACCTCTCATTGTTTGGATCATTTAGTCGCATTGCTATATATATCTTAATGCACACAGTCATGCAAAATGTGAATATAATTTGCAGAATAGTCAGCATATTAATAGGTTGCTTTAGAGAGGTGATTTCAGCTTGAATAGAAGTAATGACTACAAAATGCACACTGCAAATGCGTAATGACCTGGCATTACAGAGTGGTAAAAAGTTAAAAGGAAAATAAACAAATGCTTTAGCTAATATACTAGATGAGACAGATAAACAAGGCAATATATATGTTCTCATGTGAATACACTTACATATATACATATAGATACATCTAAAGTACTTTTCATTTTTTTTTTTTAAAGATGCTTAAGGATTTTATTACAATTATTATTTAGAATAACATACCTTCCAAGTGTCCCTATTTAGAAGGGACAGTCCCTATTGTCCCTCTTTTCTAGGTGTTCCATATTATTGGTGTGTCTGAGTGTAGAACAGAGGTCCATGGCAATAATAATCCCTTGAGGACACTGCTTCAGAAGTAAAAGACCTGCATGACGGAATATAAGTCCTTAAGTATGTTAAACGGAACATGCTTAGATATAGTCCAAGGGTGTAGAAATGCATCGACTGCCAGGGATTGGGGGTCTGGAAGCAAGCTGAAGTATGCCTCCATCTGGCGGTTCAACTGAGACGCGAAAAGGTCCAGCGTGAGAGGACCTCGAAGGAGATGAATGTGGTGAAACAATAGTGGGTCCAGTTGCCAGTCGCTGATGTCCTTCCAATGATAGAAGAACCAGTCTGCAACTAGATTGTCAGGGCCTGGAAGATATTTCGCTTGGATGAACAGATTTCTCTCTAGGCAAAAGTGGTAGAGATCTTTCATAAGATCTGACAGTAGTTTGGATCGAGATCCTCCCATTCGATTCACATAACGCACTGCGGAAACATTGTCCATGTGTAATACTAAGGAACAATTGAAGATATCTTTTGCAAAACTGTAGATTGCAAAGGATCCTGTGATCAGTTCGAGACAATTGATGTGTAGGGCCTGTTCTGATGGAGACCATAGTCCTCCAGTGGCCCTCTCTAAGCACATTGCGCCCCATCGGATTTCAGAATGAAGTCTTTGCCATTCCAGGCTTCCATGTTGTGAAGCTACCAGTGAAGTTCTATACGGACTTCATCCGTGGGGCAAATCAACTGGTCGTAGGAAGTGGACCGGTGGAGATAAAATGTTTCTAACAGCTGCGTAGCTCGATAATGTAAAGGTCCCGGGTATATAGCCTGAATAGAGGCAGAAAGGAGACCTATGATATAAGCCAGATCGCGAAGACGGATCCGTTGGGCCGACAGTAATTTTGGAATGTCTTATTTGATGGATTTGATTTTTGCAGAAGGCAATTGTAAGATCGCCTGTATGGAATCTATTTGAAATACGAGGAAATTAGAAATCCAGTTTCAATTTCTGAAAATTTATAACAAGCCCAAGCTTTGCAACAAGGCCTTTGTCATGTTCGCCTGTTGACAGATACGGTGTGGGTTCTGAGCCATAATCAAAATGTCGTCCAAATATATGATGGAACGAATCCCCTGAGAATGGAGTAATGACATGACTGGTTTAATCAGTTTCATGAAACACCATGGTGCTGAGCAAAGGCCAAAAGGCAGGCATGTGAACTGTCCAATGTCTCCTTGCCATAGGTATTGAAGGAAAGCCCGGTGGTTGTGGGCGATAGGTACTGTAAGGTAAGCGTCTTTGAGATCAAATCTGGAGAACCAATCTCCCACGCAAAGATGGATGCCCTCCATCTTGAGAAGATGGATGCCCTCCATTTTGAAATGGCGATATCTGACATGTTTATTCAGATTCCTCAGATTGATAATTGGACAAATTATTTTTTCGTGGACTAGGAAGATGTTGCTAAAGAAAGTACATGGAAAAGGTGTTCAATCGCCCCTTTCTCCCTGAGGTTGCCCAACTCTGTTTGTAATGCTAATTTGTCTGTTAGACATCCATATAGGAGGAGGAGGTGTCTCCTGAAAAGGTGGGGTGAGAAAGTCTATTTTGAAACCCTTGATTGTGTGAAGGATCCATTGACCCTGAAAAAATAGTTCCCACTGTTAGAAAAAATGGGTTAATCGGCCTGCAATAGGTACATTGAAAAAGGAAGGTTTATTACCTAGAGCAGTGCATCTGCATAGGGAGGCAGATCCACATCCCCGGATGGATCCTGTATTGGTAAATTGGTAATTAACTGGCGGTGGTAAGGTCGGGTAGTACCCGAATTCCAATAGTCTGTGGGATGAGGCCTGTAGCCCGTGAAGGCAGCTCTGCTGGTTGCTTGGCCACTGTAGCGACCAGCTCTTCCAGAAAAACGCTGTGGTTGGGAGCGAAAGACCCTGCGTAATGAAGTTTGGGCTTTATTTGAATGAGTAAATACCAAGACATGTTTGGAGAGATCCCTCATGAAACTGTCTCCAAATATTATTTTGTGTCAGGTTTAATTATCTGAAACTTAAATCTGATAGTTTAGCATGCGTCTCTTAGTAGAGATAGCAACATTTGCATTCCTAAGAAAACATAAGGCTCCATGAGCCTATTCACGCACAATATGCGGATCAAATTCCCTACTGGTGAAAGCTTCATCGGCTAAAATAAGAATTTGAATGATTGGACCTGCAATGTCCAAGAGTTTTTCCTGGGTTGCTTTGAGTCCTTGCTCAATACCCTTACGTGGGTCTTTGCCAGATATTGTGAAGAATGTCACTAGCATAGGATCAAATTCCTGGCATTATTGCCACCTTGTTTGGAATAGTTGGCCGAGGGCATTCGTCTCTGAGTTTAGCCCTAATTTCTTTTTCCAAAGGCTTACGCAGCTACATCTTGCAAATATTGGAAATATGGTCAGGCCCATTAGGCCAAATGTGGATGTCTAATAACCCTAGGGTCAGAGAAAGGCATGCCAGAAGCATCCAGTAGGATGTCTGAGGTGGGATCTTTAGATTTAGGATTACCAGAATCTTGGTCTGTAGTTACAGGTTTCTTGCTTAGAAAAGTCTCCTTTACAAATTCTGACAATGAGTCAAAAATTCTGAGTCAGGAGGCGCATTCAACGGTAGATCTTCGTCAGAATAGTTGGAATAATAATCCCTTACCTGGCCAGCAAGCCTGGATGAAGAACCCTCTAAAGGGTCTAAATTATCATAAGAATGTGATAAAGCAATTTGATAGATTTGGCGGGAGTTTGCCAGCAGAGATACTATCCCCTTTCCATGGACGTTTGTGTGTCACACCCTCCTGATCCAAAAAATTAGAATCTTCTGAGTCAGAGGGTTGGTGCACAGTGGGAATGACTTCGGTAGAAGTCTGTTCAGGAAAGGCTGCTAACGCCTTAGGAGTTGACTCAGCAATAGTGGTGAAAATCCATGTTCTTAATTCTTGGGAGATAGTAGGCTCTGAATGTACAGGCATAGTGTCTCACTGTTTTCTTAACACAAAAGTGAGGAATACAACTGATTGTACGATAAAATGGGGTTCACCCAATAATTAGAAACAGGAAATGCGGCAGCAATAAATTAAATAGTTTAGTGGGGTCAACCACTAAAAATAGACAGTGGGGTTCATCCACAAAAATCATAAAGTAAGGTGGGGTAAGACCACACAACTCAAAAGTGGGATTAGTCACTGTAACGGCTACCCAGGTAGTGAGAGGGTATCAGCCATTGGAGACGTCCTTTTTCTCGGCAGGTTGCTGTATAGTAATGAAGCTGGTTATTCCCATCCACAAGAGCCAAGAGGAGAGTCAGGTTCAGCTGTTAAAAAGTAAAGTAATAATGCAGTAAAAAAAATCCCCTTTCAAGAACGAGACGAGGCTACGTTTTGAAGGGTCAAGAAGAACTGAGTGCTGGCACACCAAGCCTGGCTTTTATTATGGTCTTGCACATACAGAACACACCCACGGGGAGGTATAAAGTAACCAATCAAATAGCAGTACAACCCACACATTCCCTCCCCTCAGATAAACAGTTAACACAATTAATATACACACATTTTTACCCAAGTTTTGGATGTACCCCAAATATTTGGAGTACATCCATAAATAGCCCTAATCTGGGGGAACCACATATTTAAAAATCAGCCCATTCGGATAAAGGGTTCGGGAGTTATGGTACTTTAAAGTTTTGACCGACCGCACAGGCACACTAGCCGAAAATAGTTCCATAAGTATTGGCCTTGCGGTCGCTCCTCGTTCATGCGGTGAAAAGGCCCGAAAATCCTGCCATCCGTGAGTTTTCCTGATGGTCGCTACAATCCATGTATGTGGTATAGTCTTTCTACCGAACGGCAGCACGGTCGGTAGTTCCAGCACAAATTTACGGTGTTCTGGAGGTCTTAGCGGTGTTCGCCTACTTGAGTGTCCGATTTTGGTTCCAGACACTCGACGGCAAATCAACGCTGTTCGTGAACTAAGATGGCCGCGAACACGTGTAAAAGTCCCGAAATGGCGGCCACCTAGTAACTGGAACAAAGAGTTTGTGCGTTTCATATGAATGGTAAGTGCCGACCTGGGAGGTAAAATACCACATAATTAACTAGCAGGGTGGTCCGGTGTTCGGTAGTTTGTGTTCATTCTCATACATGCTGAATCTCTACCGTATGGATTGCACAAAATAGACGAAAGTGTTTAAATGTCCCGAACTGGGTTAAAAGTAATCCACATGAACCAGGTAAGCACATTCCATTGTGGTTATAGTCTCTGTTAATGTGCATGTACCTGGTTAGTGGTTAAAGGGCCGGTTTAGCAATAAATGTTCCCAGGCAAATGTAAGGTTCTGTTACAGTCACTGATAATTCAAATAGGTGATGTACATCTGCAAATGTTAAACAGTGGGGGTCACCCACAACAATATTAAATATTGAATAGTAAATAAGAAAAGTGGGGATCACAGTGGGGATCCCCCACAACAATATTGGTGATATATACCTGAACTGTAAATAACAAGGTGAGGATCACCCACAATAAGTTCAAACTGAGACAATAGATAAGTGGGGGTCACCCACAAAAGTTCTTTAATAAGCAGGTCTTGCAATAAAATGATGAAAATCTGAAAATAAGACAAAAGGAATAATGAATATTCCAATAACTATAAAACTTAGTTAGAATGATGTGAAAATAATGAATTTAACCCTTTAAGTCCGGAGGACGTACTATTACGCCACGCAGAAACCGGCTCTAAACGCCGGCGGGCGTAATAGTACGTCCTCGCTTTTATTGCCGCCCACGTGGCCGGCGGTATTCTCCCGCTGCAGATCGCGGTCGGGGGGATGCCTGGCCCCCCGGGCAACCCCCCCTGTGGCCGGTGACCGCGATCTGCAGTCTCTGATCGCAGTGACAGGCTGTCACTGCGACCAGTATCCAGCATGTGTCAGCCGATTTCAAATCGGCTGGCACATGCGGCCGGCGGCTTTCCCCTTCTGCAGATCGCGGTCGGGGGACTTACCTGGCCCCCCAGGCAGTCCCCCTGGGGTCAGTGACCGCGATCTGCTAAGTCTGATCGCAGTGACAGGCTGTCACTGCGATCTCAAAGCACTCTGATCGCAGTGACAGCCTGTCACTGCGATCAGTGTTACATGTGTCAGCCTATTGGCTGACACATGTAACTGGCACAATGATCCCCCTGCAGATTGGAAGGGGGGAGTGCTTGTACCACCCAGGCACTCCCCCCTGTGGTCAATTACCCAATCTGCAGGAGGTGATCACAGTGACAGGCAGTCACTGTGATCACTGATCCTGTGTGTCAGCCAGTGATGTGAAATCACTGGCTGACACTGTCTCTGCCCCCTGTCCTGTAAAAAAAAAAAATATTAGTTCAAAAAATAAATTAAAAAAATTACAGTTACAAATAAAATATACTTAGATCATATATATTATATATATATATGATCTAAGTATATATATATACACATACACACACACACACATTTACACACACACGACGTGTATTTAAATATTAATATATATATATATATATATATATATATATATTAATATCAAATTACACGTAGACTGATACTGATTAAATATATATATATAATTATTGTTATATATATATATTTATATATAATATAAAAAAATATATATGTAAATACGTAAAAAAATAAAATTAAAAAAATATTTAAAAATAAATAATTAAAAAATATAGAGATGTGTGTTATTTCGTTCTAACTGTATTGTGATAATAATATATATATATTTATATCAAAATACACGTAGAACAAAATAATATATATATATCATAATATACATATCTATATACATAAATATATACGTATATATCACTATATATACCTATATATAAATAAAAATATTAAAAAAATTATATATATATATACGTATATATACACATATGTATATATATACATATATTAATTCTACACATATATTTATGTAATAATTTTACATAATTAGGTATCCTAATTAATTACAATTAGCGGGACCTGCCTGACAACCCATGCCGAAAGTATAGGGAATTTAATTTGCTAGCACTATATTTAACCCTATAACTTTCCAAGACACCATAAAACCTGTACATGGGGGGTACTGTTTTACTCGGGAGACTTTGCTGAACACAGATATTAGTGTTTCAAAACAGTAAAATGTATTACAACTATGATATCGCCAGTAAAAGTGACGTTTTCTGAATTTTTCACGCACAAACAGCACTTACACGGACGATATTATTGCTGCAATACTTTTTACTGTTTTGAAATACAAATATTTGTGTTGAGCGAAGTCTCCCGAGTACAACAGTACCCCACATGTACAGGTTTTATGGTGTTTTCAAAAGTTACAGCGTCAAATATAAGGCTTGTGTTTCATTTTTTTCACATTAAAATTCGCCAGATTGCTTACGTTGCCTTTGTGACCCTATGGTAGCCCAAGAATGAAAATTACCCCAAAGGATGGCATACCATTTGCAATAGTAGACAACCCAAGGTATTGCAAATGGGGTTTGTCCAGACTTTTTTAGTAGCCACTTAGTCACAAACACTGGCCAAAATTGGCGTTTTTTGCATTTTTCACACACAAACAAATACTAACGCTAACTTTGGCCAGTGTTTGTGACCAAATGGCTACTAAAAAACACTGGACATACCCCATTTGCAATACCGTGGGTTGTCTACTATTGCAAATGGTATGCCATTATGGGTGTAAATTTAATTCCTGGGCTACCATACAGTCTCAAAGGCAACGTAACCAATCTGGCGAATTTCAATTTCAAATGTAACACGCTATATTTGACCCTGTAACTTCCCAAAACACCATAAAACCTGTACATAGGGGGTACTGTTTTACACGTGAGACATCGCTGAATACAAATATGTGTGTTTTATTGCAGTAAAAGCAAACAGTATTTTGACATCCACAGTTAAAATGTCACATAGAACTAAAAAAAATAAAAAAAATCTTTTTTTCTCCCATTTTTTTTAATATATTTTTTATATTAAATTATGTTCAATACCTAAATATTTGATGTTAAATGAAAGCCCTGTTTCCCCTGAATAAAATGATATATAATAAGGGGGGATGCATTTCATATGAAAGAGGTGAATTACGGTTGGACAGACATATAGCGCAAATGCCAGGTTTTGTTTACGTTTTGTTCTGTTCACAACTTGTACATTTGGCTGTGGTGTTAAGGGGTTAAAGATTTGAAAGAGAAAAAAACCGTGAGCTAAAAAAGGCTATGCAGCTCTCCACAGAGCTGTCAGTTTCTGACCATTGCGTTGAGCCAAAAAAAGGCAGGAAGTGCAGTGTCGGGGTAAGATGGCCACCGTCAGTCAGATTGAAGACAGGAGAAAGACAACTCAGACAAGAATATAAGGGCGCGGGAAGAAAGGTGCAATTCTGGCCACGAACTCTGGGAAATAGAGTCTGCTGCCGATCGCAATGAAAGTAATACAAATTGGCCGCAGTCTTTGCAGAGTTCGCGGCTGAAATAGGAAAGTGACAAAAAACTCAAGAGTACCCACGAGTCATGATTAAGAGAATGGCCCGATCATTTGATAAATGTAAGAAAGACAGAGATAAAATACAACTGGCAAAACAGGATAAACTGACACCAAAAAACCCTGAACTGTGTAATAATGTAAAAGATGTATTCCCAAATGTGTTAAACATATGGATAATAAATACATAAATAAAATATGGGAAATTATGTGTGGAAAAAGCAAGCTCTATTATAGGTAATTCAATTTATTATAAGGCAATAAAATTAGAATAGACTCACCTGGGAGGCAAGCAGCAAAGAAAGAGGAGATGGGAGGAGCTTGATGACACTATATAATGTTGTATTACACGCTGATTGGTTGAACCTTTTTACATTGTTGTTAACTGTTTCTTTGCTGCTGGGAGATTCAGTAAAGAAAGATTAAGCAAATATGAAGCATTCTGTCTTGCCATAAAATTATCTGCCATTTAGGAGTTACAACACTTTGGTTTCTGTTTGTGCAGCCCTAACCATATGTCCCCTGGCTGTGACTCATGCAGCCTGCATGAACAAAAATGGTCTCATTTTCAATCGGATGTTAACTTACTTTAGAAGTGTTTTTTGTTTTTTAATCTCCTACTCTGTAAATTGAACTTTAGTCACGTAAAGAAGGCTTCTGCGGGTTCTTGAAGGCTATTAACAAAGCAGGAGATTAAACATTTTACATTAAACAGACTGTCAAATTAAGGAAAATTAAACATTAGATGTCTCTGTACAGGAAATGTTTAGGAAGGCTGTGCAAGTTGCATGTGGGGAGATGTGATATATAATCTAAGTGATTTAACTCCTACAGCAGATAATCAAGCAGTGAGACTGCAGGGAATTGAGTCATACACCAAAACCGCTTCATTACTCAAGTTATTTTGGTGACTATAGTGTCCCTTAAAGAGCAGATAGAAAAAGAACTTAGAAATTCTAAATCTAATTTTCCTCCAGGTTTAAATAAATTCTACCAGTAATTATAATCCCTAACAATGTTCACTTTTTGCATCTACAAATAACAGGTTTAAGCCTACTATTCTGTTGTGCTTTTTTAGACTTTATGCCTGGGAGACAGACCCCACTAGCTGATCTCAGTTATGCTCTGAAGCTTGTCTGCCACACATTAAAAAAGTAGGGAAAAACAAAAAGTAAAACAATAATTTAAAAAAATAAATAAATAGTAAGTATTACTACTACTACTACTACTACCGTGGATCTGTAAACTGACTTCCGATAGTAATTTCATTAATTTACAGTTTGTCTATTTACACCATCTAGCATACTAAATAATAGTGTTACGTAAAAAAAAAAAAATACATATGCATATATATACCTATTCCTATTTGCTAAAACATGCTGCTCAACTCCTATCATTAGTTTAAAAGGAAACGGTCAATGCCAGTCCCAGAACATTTTATATTATATTTACTTATCCCCTATAATTAAATAAACATGATTTTGTGACGCTCAAAAAGAAGGATAAATAAAAACAATGTATCTATTCGCCAACTCATTTGCAATCTTTACCCTAGGTAGTCCAGGTATAACCGGGGTTGGAAGATCATTAGCTACATTTTTAATATAAAAAAAAAAAAAGCATTACATGATCAAACGTGAACACACATTTTAGGTGATTTTCAATGTTTTGTTAAACAGTTTAAAATCTAGAGAAATTACTTACTCCTGTAAGACTATTTTCTCTTTTTAATTCTTTTTGAATAGCACATTGAATAAAGATTACTCTAAGACATTCGTGTACTTATTAGTGGCAATGTTTTGCTGATCCCCTTATTCTAATGTTACTTTAAAAAAAAAAAAAAACAACAAAAAAAACAGCATATACAGTTTTTGAGGTATAAGCACTACAAAATGTCTGGATTGCATGGTCAATTTGCATTAATACAAATCATTCTAAACAAAATATCTATAAATCTAAGACTGTGGTGCTGTTAATTCCCTCCTATCTGGCATTTTATGCTCACGGCAGGACATTCCTGTAGGTTGTACCAAAGGGAATTTCATTGATATTATTTTTTTTTCCCAGTAATGTCAACTTCACCTCTTTGTACCCTAAGAGCATTTACTTTCTTTGTCACTTACATGCACATAGACAATAAACGGATATGAAAGAAAAGTCAGACTGTATCAAATATACTGTCATGGCTCCTTATTTACAACAGTTATCAAAACTACAGGCTTTGTAAAATTACATAAAAATGACATAATAAATCAGTTGATACATGTAATGTTATATATAAATGAAATATGTAATGAAAAATAGCTTTTCTTATGTAATTACATTATGCTACCAAAATATTAATTATACTTTAAGTACAAAACAAATTAATTTTTTTCAGTATATAATTTCTATTAAAACAGTTTATCAGAAACAAAACAAATAGTCACAAACGTGATGTTACATGCAGTGCCGGATTAACATAATGGCTAACTGAAACTCCAGGACCATGCACATGGAATATATATATATATATATATATATATATATATATATATATTATTTTTTTTCTATTACTCTTCACAACTTTAGCTTACTAAATCAGTTTTGCAGTCTCACTACTCAATTCTCTACAATTGAAAAGTTAAATCACTTTGTTTACACAGCCCTAGTCACTCCTCCCTGCATGTGACTTACACAGCCTTCCTAAACAATTCCTGTAAAGAGAGATCTAATGTTTAATGTTCCATAATTGCAAATTCTGTTTAATTTAGAATATCTTATCTCCTGCTGTATTAATAGCTTACTAGACCCTGCAGGAACCTCCCGGGTGTAATTAAAGTGGAAACTCTAAAACATATATGGTGGGACTGCTCAAACTTTTTGATAAAAGACTTTTTACTACATTCTAAAGAATTACACCTAAAGATATCAGATTTGACTATGGAGAACTTTCTGTTCCATATAAATATTAACGGTCTAAGGAAATATGAAAAATACCTAATGATAAACGTACTAATGGCAATAAAGGTAAAAAGGATACAATACACAATATGCGGGAGAGAAAGTGTTAGCAACCAGTGCTATAAACCACCTGAGTGGGAGCCCCTTATACCACTCTAAAAATCAAAATACAAATACATACAATTGGTGGAACACTTTGGGCGAATAAACATGGAGCCAAATAAAATCATAAGGCTCTCATGAGTAGCGCAGGAGGACTCTTTCAGGACGTCCTCAATCCTGCTTCTTGTTGTGTTTGGTGCAGGTAATAGATGAAAGACGACGTCTTTGTGAAAGGACAATTCTTTATTGCACAAGCAAGCACCTATATATAAGTGCTGGTAGTGGTTTAAAATCAGATATCTGGGGTATCTCTGTATGGGTACTGTCTGGGATCAGATCAGACCCAATCATAAAAGTCCCAAAAGGAAAACAAATTAAAAGTCCAGTATATAATGTGAAAGTCCAAATGGTACCTTAGGTAACTTCTGTACCAGTGCCGATACGCGTTTCGCCCCTATGGGGGCTTCCTCAGTCGGTGTGGTGTTCTGGGTCCTCTTTGCTTTATATATCTTCTTGTTGGCGTCTATTTCCGGGTTTCTCCTTTCAGCTCATAGCTTCCGGGTTCCGGCGTTGTGCGCACTTGCGTTCCAAATTGTGCGTCGTTCGCTCCATTTCCGGGTCGCACAGGGTGACGTCATTTTGTTTCGACCCTTGCGTCCCTGGAACGCACGACGTCACAAATGTGCGTTCCAGTGTACTTTATGAATCAAACAACAGGTTTTTTTGGATGTGGATCTTGCCTAGCCTGCAGAAGTACGAAGAGTAGAAAAAGACATATAACAGAAGTGAAAGAATCTACCAATACCACCTTCTCTATTAGGGATCAACTAACTTGCTATTCAAAAGGGGTCATATACCTTTTGAAGTGTCCATGTAATTTAATATACATAGGAAGGACCATTAGATGTGTAAATGTGAGAGTTTCAGAACACATTAGGAATATTAAAAAGGGACTAGAAACCCACAGCGTCTCTAACCACTTCAAGGTACACCATAACCAAAACCCAGAAAACCTCTTTTTTTGTCCCCTCAAATTAGTGAAAAAAGATTGGAGAGGTGGGGACTATATTAACAAACTAGGAAAGGAGGAAATGAAGTTTATCTTTAACTTTAACTCTTTAATACCACATGGTCTTAATTCGGATTTTGAACTGTGCCACTTTTTTTAAACTATTCCTTTATATTGTTCATATTTTTCACCATTTTATTCATTTTTATATATATATATATTTTTACATATGAGAGTTTGAAATTTAGAACACACGTTATTTTTTATATATATACCAATTATTTAAGTATTTTACTGTATATGGTTTTATATGGATGTAGTTATTATTCAGACCAGTTAGCTGTAACAGTATGTGCTAGGGACTACTTTTTCCCATACAAAATTGAGCACTATATAATACAGTTCTAAGAATTAAAGTTGCTGCTATTTTTTCGTTCAAAATTAGAGATAGCAATATGTATTCTATCTGTTGACACCATTTGAGTATTGTTGATACACTGGAACGCACATTTGTGACGTCGTGCGTTCCAGGGACGCAAGGGTCGAAACAAAATGACGTCACCCTGTGCGACCCGGAAATGGAGCGAACGACGCACAATTTGGAACGCACGTTGCGTTCCAAGTGCGCACAACGCCGGAACCCGGAAGCTATGAGCTGAAAGGAGAAACCCGGAAATAGACGCCAACAAGAAGATATATAAAGCAAAGAGGACCCAGAACACCACACCGACTGAGGAAGCCCCCATAGGGGCGAAACGCGTATCGGCACTGGTACAGAAGTTACCTAAGGTACCATTTGGACTTTCACATTATATACTGGACTTTTAATTTGTTTTCCTTTTGGGACTTTTATGATTGGGTCTGATCTGATCCCAGACAGTACCCATACAGAGATACCCCAGATATCTGATTTTAAACCACTACCAGCACTTATATATAGGTGCTTGCTTGTGCAATAAAGAATTGTCCTTTCACAAAGACGTCGTCTTTCATCTATTACCTGCACCAAACACAACAAGAAGCAGGATTGAGGACGTCCTGAAAGAGTCCTCCTGCGCTACTCATGAGAGCCTTATGATTTTATTTGGCTCCATGTTTATTCGCCCAAAGTGTTCCACCAATTGTATGTATTTGTATAATGGCAATAAAGATTTGTATCTCAAGATATTGGAAGAATACAAATATTCCATCAGGTTTGATCAATCTTGAGCTATCGAACTGGGCACGAAAGGTAAACTTATTGTGGCATCTGGTTCGCTCTTGATCAGTCTTAATTATTTAACACTACTACTAAACGATATTCTCCTCTCTCCGCCTCTGCATCCGTGCTAGAGGGTCCCCCCTCCCCCTCGACAGATGGTATGTAAGGCATATTATATCCATGTTCTGATGCCTATTTTGTATTTTATGTGTGTATGATTCTGTGTAGCCTCTATGACAATGAGAAGCATAACAAGAACTACTATTACAGTCCCTCCTTGTTATAGGAACTTGGAGGAACCGTAGTCATATAGCCTACTCTTATTTTAAAGAGTGGCAAATAATAATGTGTACATTGCCATTATTGTTTGTATATGTAGTTATTCATGTCATGTAAACAAATGAAGATTCATTACTGTAACATGGACACTTTTGATTGTTATGTTTTTTTATATAGAAATACAATAAAATATTTTAAACATACATTTAGCAGGAGATAAAACATTAAAGTAAGTTACATATTATTGAAAGTGAAATCATTTTTTCACTGCAGGCTGTGCACGTCACAACCAGGTCAGGTATGGTTAGGGCTGAATAAACAGAAACAAGAGTGATTTATTGCCTAAATTGCAGTGAATTGAGCAGTGAAACTTCTGAGGCAGGATCTATGCACAAAAACTGCTTCATTAAGCTAAGGTTGTTTTGGTGACTATATTGTCCCTTTGTCAGGGTACCTGTCAGGTGTTGCCAGGCTGGGATACAGCCTGGTGACATCATCCATGTGGAAGTGGACCGTTCTCAAAGTCCTCTCTCTCTCCTCAGCGGTTCCTGTAGCTCTGCCTCTTTTATGACGTGGAGTGTGCATTATGTCAATTATGTCACGGTCCACCTAAACAGTCAACATTTTGGGGGCGTGATTACAAAATTAAGGGAACACTATAGGGTCAGCAACACAAACATGCATTCCTGATCCTATAGTTTTAAAATCCCAGTCTAGCCCCCTTGCCCAGCCCCTTGCCTTCCTAAATATAGAAAAATCTTACTTTTATTCCAGTCTGCTGCTGGCTCTGCCCCTGATCTGCCTGCTTGGCTGACATCTTCAGAAGTGTGGATATTTAGCCAATCACAATGCTTTCACAAAGGAATGCATTAAAATTGGCTTAGACTGTCAAGGAGCCAGATCAAGTAAAACACAGGCAATCTCCTTATAGAGATGCATCAAATCACTGAATCTCTATGAGAAAAGTTCAGTGTCTCCATGCAGAGGGTGAAGACACTGAATGTCAGTGCTTGCCCCAGGAAGCACCTCTAGTAGCCATCGGAGGAGTGGCCAGTGGAGGTAAACCTAGGCTGTAATGTAACCACTGCATTTTGTCTGAAAAGACAGTGTTTACTGTAAAAAGAAGAGGGTTGCGCCTTGTGAGTGTCTTCTTATCCAGATGGTGCTCAGTGCATGTAAAAAGGGCAGGAGACACAATATAGTGTAGAAGGTATTTATACTTGGTGAAGCTTCTGATCAGCTCCAAATAGTAGCGCTTGGGCGGTATGATCCCTGCCTGTAGCTATTCTGGTGCAGCAACAATTTTCCAGGAAGTATATCATGATCCAGATGCATTGTATGGGAGTCCTAGCATGGGTAATAGAAGCTCACCAATGTAGATGTGGTATAAAAGGAATATAAAAACAACTAATAGTGCTCACTGATAATAAAAAAAAAAGCAGTATTAAAATAAAATACAAAGGAGAGCAAAAATGGTTTTGCCTAATCCAAATAGCGTAGGTGGTAAAATCCCCACCAAGCATATTTCTGGAATCCTCTTAGATAAACTCTTAGGTTCCAAAGAAGATAAAAAGTATAAAATACACTTAACGCGTTTTGCCAAATTACAGGCTTTCTCAAAAGTGTTTTATATTTTTATTTTTTTCGTTTATTGCAAAATGCCTTAAGGGAATGATTATACTCAGCAGAACATATACAATAAGCTGTAGTTGTTCTAGTGACTATAGAGTTCCTTTAAAGAGATATAAAATATAAAGTCTCCAAAGGCTTAGGTCATTGCCCTGTTGTGGTTCAAGTTATTGTTCCTTAGAGTGCTTTATTATATTGGTATTCAATAGATACAATGGTATTGTATTTCTGGTCCCTTCTAATTCCCTGTGATTCGGGTTTTGTATATTTGCTATTTCTGTTTCATGGCTTCCTGAACCTCAGCTTGTCCCTGACTATTCTCTGTCCTTGCAACTTTAGCCTGGCCACTCTAAGGTCAGGTATATGTTACCTATTCTATTTTATTACTCTGTGCGTGTTGGGTCTCTTTCTATTTCCTGACACCCTTTAAGTATGGAAACTTAAGAGTGATATAGGGGAACAAAACCTGTGTGGACTGGTAAAGCTGACTTTACACGCTGTGTGAAAGCTCGTCCTGCTTCGGTCTCTCTTACACTCTATGAAGACCAGGAAAAGTCAGAAATGTTAAATAACTACTTTTCTTCAGTATATATTAAGGAAGAACCTATGGCTAGAGATATGCAAATATTGGTGCAAAAAACATGCAGAACAATTGTGATTGTTTGATTCAAGACAAAGTGCTGCAGCAACTGAAGAACATTAATATGAAGAAAACTACAGGGCCTCATGGTATTCACCCACGAGTACTTAAAGAACTAAGTGTTTCTCTGTTTTTATTCGTTCAAGATTATTTTCTTTCAGGAATTTTATCAGAGAGTTAGGGGAAGGCAAATGTAGTTCCTATATTATAAAAAAAGGTTCAAAATACTTGCCTGGAAATGATAGACCCGTGAGCTTAACTTCTGTGGTCAGGAACGTATTTGAAAGGTTATTAAGGTATAATATTCAGGAATTCATTAAGAAGAACATTGCTATTAGCAAAAATTTGCATGGTTTTATGAAACATAGATAATGTCAAACTAACGTAATTGCATTCTACAAAGAAGTAAATAGAAGTATAGATCAGTGTGTTGCAGTGGATGTGATCTACTTGGATTTTGCCAAGGTCTTTGATATGGTTGCACATAACAGATTAGTGCACAATCTAAAAGAAATTGGTCTAGATGAAAATGTTTGTTCTTAAATAGAACACTGGCTTAAAACTAGAGTACAGAGACATTAATGGTACATTTTCAAGCTGGACCAAAATGGTAAGGGGTGTCCCCCAGGGTCACCCCATACCATTACCACTCCATCAAACTTTACAGTTATCACAATGCAATCACTCCTCAGAATGTGCTTTCACTGCTGAAAACTCCAGGTTTTCCACGCTTTACGTCACTTATGTGAGGCTTGCATGAAACTGCTCAACCATGGAAACCCATTTACACAGTTTTTGTGTTGATATTAATGCCAGTTGAAGTTTGGAACTCTTCAGCTTTGGAACAGCAACATCTTAGCCATGAAGCGGACAACCACGTAAAGTCACAGAGCATTGGCAACTTTTATGCAACATGCACCTCAGCGTTAGTGACCCCACTCTGTATCTTTACGTGGTCCTCTACTTCATGGCTGAGATGCTACTGTTCCTAAATGCTTCAATTTTCTAATAATGCCACTTAGCCAACTGTGGAATATATAGCAGGGATAACATTTTACAAACTTACTTATTGCCAAGGTGACATACCATCATAGGACCATGCTTGAATTCACTGAGCTCTTCACAAATGTTTGTAAATGCAGACTACATGGTGAGATGCATGGTTTTATACACCTTTGGCAATGGGTCTGATTTAAAGACCTAAATAATAAACAAGAGGTGTGTCCCAATACTTTTGTCTATATAGTGTATTTTTCTCTATTCTTTTATGGAGAGGTCTTTTAGTTTGTCCAATGTAATTAAAGCCGTAAAGAAAATTTAATTTGTAAATAACATTTGTTGAATAACAAATGATTAATTCCATTATTTCATAATTTTTATTGTTTGCTTTGAAAGAATCTTTCTTCTTTGAGAATATGTATTATCTCATAAAGCACAGCTGCTACAATTATGAAATTGTTTATGTTGATTTAGAAAATTGTTGTTCTTAGGATTTGTTTGCTGAATGCTTCTTATTCATTTGTTTAAGATTAGGGACCGCTCTATGCAGAATAAATGGTTGTGTTGCAATAATAAATATTAAGACTGGGTCATATAATAAAATGGACCAATAGTTATTGATAATATTTCAAATATTTTAATAATGATCCAATTGAAACAGCAAATAAAGGTAATATTAAGTCTTTCTTCTGTAAATTCTTTTTATAAGTTAATCACTTTACATAGACACTCGTGTATAAATTATTACCAGCGTATGAAGCCATACACCACAATCCTGTATACAAGAGTGTCAATTGTGCAATCAAAATTAATTTGGAGAGCAATGAAGAGTGGTGACTGGCCAAGAGTGCAAGCAGAAGCGAGGAGGCCACAAATGCAAACAGGAAGAGAGGGGAGACCATGAGTGAGTAGAGCAGCAAGAGCTAAGAGACCAGCAAGAACTAGGAAGGTAAGTATAATGTTGAGGGTGGTGGACTCCATATCGGGCTAGGTGGCAACTGGTTGAGGTTTACGCAAAAAGAGAAGGGGGGCATTTACAAATCCACAGGGTTTGCCGTTAGCAAAGGTGGAGGGAGATTTACACAAAAAAGAAGGGGGGACATTTACACAAATGCCACGGGAGTCAATAAGAATGAGGGGGTGCAGTAAGCAAAGGGGGAAATTTACACAAAGGAGAAGGGGGGGCTTTACACAAATTCCACAGATAATCAATAACAGAGGGGCAATTAAATTAATAAGTCGGGGAGGACATTTACTCAAATTACACAGGGATCAATAAGAATGTGTGGTGGGCAGTAAGCAAAGTGGGGAGGGGGAGAGTAAAAAGGGAGGACATTACATAATACCCAAGGCAAAGGTAGGGCTTTTTATGACAGTTGGGACATTACATTAAAGTCACAAGCGACAATAAGTGTGTGTATGTGGGGGGTATAGGAGTATAGGACATCAGTGGAACTGCCTGGATAATGAACAGGCAGCCTGGTATGCATTCACGCCAGGCTGAATTTCTAATCCTTCTGGGTGGATTCTCCCTCTTTCTTGATTCGGTCCACCTAACTGCCCCCTTACCCACCGTGTTTTGATTTGCAGGACACTGGAGGTGGGAGGTATAACAAAGGTATAACTCACCTCCTTGATCTGATTGTTAGAGAAGCAAATAGCAATCACACACCAAAATCATTTGGCAGATGCTTCTGATGATGTGCTATTTTGGTTTGGTTATTTTGATGTACGTAAATCAATTGCAGTTGCACATTGGTCTACAGATCTGCTCATATCCACAACATTTTGTAGTATGGTCATGTGTAGAAATAGTTTTATGGAGTTCAGGCAATTTCTTCATTTGGTAAATGTGCAGGATGAGTCTGACAGGACATTCAAAATAAGACCTGTTGTTGAACGTTTACAGTCAGTTTTCACATCTGCCTTTATTCCTTCACAGCTGTTACCTGTTGATTAGAAATAGTATATTCTTCTGAAAAATGTCTTGATTAGGGATCAAAACCTATGAGCTTTGTGACAGACAAACAGGGTACTTATGGAAGTTCATAATGTATACTGGTAAATAATCTACACATCATCTGCTGTTTATCAGCCCAAATTGTTATCAACATTTTGCAAAGGTTGCTAAACCAGGGGTACCATATAACTACAGATCATTTTTACTCTTTCTTTTCACTTTTTCTTCAGTTGGTTGAAAAGGAAACAGATGCATACAGTACAGTAAGATTGGTTAGAAGAGATAGATATACCATGATCCATACGTGATGTAAATTGGCAAAGGGTGAATCTAGCTATGCACCATGGAAAACTATGTGGTAGCTATGCACTGTGGAAAGCTCCCAGTACTGAAATGGAGAGACAAAGGACATGTCATCATTCTGTCAACAATACATGATAGCAGCTTTGTTGACAGTGGAAAGCTGTGGAAAAAACACATATGACAATCACAATCGTGGACGTGGAATGGATGGGGTTAAAAAAAAAAGACCAAACGCTGGAGCAGTATTTATCGACCAGAAAGTCTTTGAAATGGTAAAATGTTTTCAGTTTTTACACTAAATAGACAGTAATATACTGAAACGTGCGGATTGTTCCCGATCGGTGTGCTATTACTTTGTGGAACGTTTCGCCGAACGATTCACGAAATATTGTCGTTTTTGTGGCGAAATTGGTCCCATAGGAATGAATAGTGGAAAGTTCAAAACTAGAGTGGGAGCTGACAAAAGCTAGAGTGGGAGCTGAAAAATCAGGACATGATTTCTAAACTGCCACCACTCCCTCATTTTCAAGCCCACCTACACAAATCTTATATCAAAACGTTCAGCTATCCCTGCTGCCACTAAAAGTGTCCACGCCTAAGCCATAGTCCTGATAGTTTTCACAATATGACCATTTGTTTGCAACTCACGCCTGTCGATTGACATTCATTGAAACTCCACTCTAGCCAAATTTGAAGGGCAATTTCTAAACTGCGACTGTGCCTTATTTTTATTATTTTAGAGACATAATATGCATGGGTAGGTCTGGGTCTTGTGATTCTCACAATATAAAGCTCTTTGCTGGAGGATTTATACAGATTTATAGGATTTAAACTATGACCGTTTGAAGATGGCAACCGCCAGTGAAGTGAGCAATTTGGAGCAGTTTGTTTTTAACCGCTCTTTCTGCCCTTGCTCTAGAGTGAGTTGCCATAGGGACCCAGGTGTGTGAGCAGCCAGCAGAGTGTTCCGGAACACAGAGGCTGCTAGATGAAACACATTCTCTAAACTGCTGTCATTCTGACAGTTTTGATAACACAAAAGTGAGCACTATCACATTTAATAAATATATTTCCATGTTAGTCAATTCGTTATACCTGTAACAGAAAAACAGTAACATACAATGTTACAACAATACAACTAATCAATCTTTCATAAAGTTACTCTGCCCAGTCCAACCTTTCCACAGTTACTCCAGCCACTCCAACCACACAACAGTTACTCAAGCCACTCCAGCCAGTTACTCCGCCCACTCCAGTTGTAGACTACTGGTGGAGGCAAGAACACGTCACACAATTTCCCCTGAAATTGTAGCTTTTCTAGTTTATATTTATTTTAGATGTTATTGTTTATAATTCATATGTTTTAATAAAAAACACTGAATTCTACTTCACAAGTGTCTCTCTTGCAATTTTGTGAAAACATGATTCTGGGGAGTCATCCCCACTGCTTGGTTCTTCTCCCGGTAGTCATTTCCTCAACTCAAGTGCAAAGCTAGTCCCCTTTGGCAGTGCCTGGTATGTGAGACAACAATGCAGGTGGTGCAGGGTGTATATAAGGAGTATAGTGTGTAGGTGCAGGGGGTGTAGTGTGTACATAGGAAGTATAGTGTATGTAGTGTGTGAGTGCAGGGGTGTTGTTTATGTATAGAAGGGTAAGATAGGGTTAAATAATCAATTTAGCAATTGAATACTTAAAAAAAAAACAACACATCTGCGCATATACTCCCCTTTCCTCGTATTACCTTGTAGGGGGAGAGAGAGGCTGCTGATCCCTGGTGGACCATGTCTCTGTCTTGCGAGAGCCAGAGTTTGAGAGCATTGCCGGCTTGCTGCGGATTACCATGGCAATGCTCTGATAATATCAAAGCTTGAAAGAAGTAGACATGAGAAGCAGGATTTTAAGTAAATGTACTGTCTTTTTTTTTAAAGGTTTTAAAGGGCAGAGACCAACCTACTAATGTCCAATAGTGCACTGTAAGAAAAAAAAAAGGTGTGTTTTAGAGGTTTAGAGTAAACCTTTAAGACAAGAAGGCCAAAACTCTTTATTTTATTTGTGTGTTTATGATCCAATAAACCATTTCTTTAAGCACTATGTTGTGATGCCCAGTGCCGTATCACCCATTGAGTGACCAAGGCAGTTGACTAGGGTCTGGGCTAAGACAGTATTCCCAACTGAGTCACTGAGCACTGGACAGTGAAGGAGTAATTAGTGAGGTTTCTGCCTGTACAGACGTCCTGCTCACAGACCTGGCCTTGTCCCCAAGTAAAGAAAACTTGAATCACCAAGCAGAGAATTTATTACGGATGTGCATGGAGAAAATATTCGGTTCCATTCGGCATTCTGAAATTCGGGGACTTCGGCACTTCGGAACTTCGTCAACTTCGGAACTTCAGGACTTCGGATGTTCTCATGCAGCCGCTTAGCAGATAACTCCCTAATTCCCACGGTATATACCGCGAGTAGGGGCATGTATATTAAACAGTGAGCAGCCTGTGGCCGCTCACTGTTAAAATAAAAACAAACCCCACAAAAAACAGGGCCCCCCTCCCGAGCCGTGCGAGTGGGAGCTTTTTAACTGAAGGGGTGCCTATTGCCCCCCCCCAGCCTCCACCCCTGAGTGGTGAGTGGGGGCACTAACATACTTTAAGGGGGGCACCTACTGTCCCCCTTTCCAGCCCCCACCCCTGAGCGGCGGACATTATGGCTTTTTATTTGACAATAGGTCCCTGCCCTTTTATTTTACTTTAGAGCCCCCACCCGCCACTCAGGGGTGGGGGCCAGGGGGGAGGACAATAGGTCCCCCCCTTTGAAGTATTTTAGGGCCTCCACACGCCACTCAGGGGTGGGGATCAGGGGGAGGACAATAGCCCCCCCTTATTTTACTTTAGGGGCCCCACCCGCCGCTCAGGGGTTGGGGGATGAGGGGGCAATAGGTCCCCCCCTTTAGTTTAAAAGCCCCCACTCGCGCATCACAGGTGGGGGCTCGGGAGGGAGGACTCGTTTAATTGTTTAATAGACATGCCTCTACTCGCGGTATAGGTGGTAGGGGCAGATTATTTACTAGTACTAAGTAATTTTTACTTAGTATTAGTAAATTTTGCTGAAAGACCAATTTAGGTCTTTCAGCCTTTTGGTAGATAGCTCCCTAATACTGTGGGAATTAGGGAGTTATCTACTTACTCATCCCAATCCAATGATTGTAATGGAAGTAACTTACATTTTATATGAATGTGTGTTACTTGATTGTTGTAAGTGTTGCAAATGCTTACAGCTGAATCCTGGCTATGTTTGCATACTTTTTATTTAAACTGGTATACAGTGTAACATTCTTCCACTTCGGCACTTCGGCAACTTCAGAATTTTTGCACTTTGGAAGTTCGACACTTTGTTAGTTCGACACTTTGGAACTTCGGCAACTTCAGAAATACGGAAATTTGGCAATTCAGCTATCTGGACATTCGGAAGTCTCCGAATGTCCGAATTGCCCAAAATTCATCCGAATTAACATTCAGAACGAAACGAACTGCATATGTCTAGAATGAACCCACACGAGCCACCAGCACAGAACACACGCACATGTATTATATACAGCCAGCACACAACACATTAAAACACAAGGATACTAGATCCTAAACGTACCGGGAAATAGGTGGTGAGAGTGTATATAAGAAAAAAGATGAAGAATGGTATAGGAAAAGTGCTGCGCCTAAATATAATGGGGGGCTGTTGTTAAATAAACAGTGAATTGGTAAAATAAAAACTGATGAACAAAAGTGGTAAAAACAAAGCCCAGTAAAATTATACAGTGATAATAAGTTATGAAAAATAAAAAATAGAGTAGCAGTCCAAGTGTTTAAAGTCTATGACCTTCAAAATTCCAATAAATTGTAGAAAACATGTATCAATTGTCAAGATGTTAGACTCCTGTTACTGAATAGCAGGAGCTAAAATCATCTGAGGCTGATATTTTATAACCTATATTTAAAGCAAGATATAGGTATAGTGTGGCGAAACCAGCTTCGCCACTGTGAACTGGAGAGGCCTGGCTGCTGGCCTCCTGCCCGCTGACTATGGCCCCTGGACGTGTTGCACTTTAGAAACTATATTTGGGCATGTAATAATTTGTATTGCTGCTGCTGGCCCTTTAAAAGCAGCGATGGACATAATGGACATTTTGGGACTACTGTCCCTTTAAGACTGTGAAGCATATTCTATTGTACTGCCTGTATATTGTATATGTATTCATGTGTTAAGTTTAACCTGGGTGATATGTATGCAGCATTCATCTGATTGTTCGGTAGAATCACTCCATTCATTATATTGAGTGAAACTACCGAACAACCAGACCACCCAGGAATAAGTGTGCCTCCAATTACCGTTTGCAACAATGTTGCAAACAGGTAATTGGCAATCCATGTAATGTATTCTTTGTCCTCTGGGTGGCCGCCATTCGGGAAACAAACACGTGGCGGCGGCCATCTTAAACTACCGAACAGCGGTGTTTTGCCGTCGAGTGTCTGGAACTAAAATCGGACACTTGACTAGGCAAACACCGCTGAGACCTCCATACTTCCAGAAATTCGTATGGAAACTACCGAATGACCCCCCGTTCGGTAGAAAGAACCCCACAAACAAGGGAATTCATTCAAACCCTCTCCAGGCTCTATAACACAGGCAATTCGTCTGTTTTCATTCCCTTGTTTGTGACCGACCGCAGGGCCAAAATGCATGGAACTGTTTTCGGATACTTTACCCATGCGGTCGGTCAAATCTTTGGAACCTCATATCTCCCGAACCATTCATCCGAATGACCTGATTCTTGGATATGTTGTCCCCCTGAATAAGGGCTATCAGGGGATACCTGTTTTGGAGGTGTAGCCTATGTATTTGGGGTACATCCAGGAATTGGGGAAAAAGGTGTACGGTATAATTGTGTTAAGTGTTAATCTAAGGGGAGGAAATGTGTGGGAGGTACATCCATGTGATTGGTTAATTTCATCCTCCCCCTGGGAGTGTCCTGTATGTACTTGTTTGTAATAAAAGCCAGACTGGGTGTCCCAGTCCAGAGTCTTGCTTAACCCTCAAAGCGATGTGTCGTCTCGGTCTTTGGGGGAATGGGATTGTATGCTGACTGCCAAGAGTGTAAGCCGATGTCTGCTTTTCTTGTTCAGCTGTTCCAGTGTTCGTGTGGTTCCAGTCGGGAGAATGGTGTTTGCAGTAGCTGCCTGTGCATCTGGAAAGGGGATTATCGCCTAAACTGGGTTTTATCCTCTTGTAAGTGAAACGGTCCGTTACAATTGGTGGCAAGCGGCGGGATCGTTCCTACAACCAGAGGGACAGCTACAGACAACACCATTTCTGGATTACAAATTGAGGGCAACGCTAGTATCCGTACAGCGACCCTATCTACAAAGGAACTCAGACAATGGAGAAGAAGCTTCAGGATGTAATGTCCAGTTACGTAAGCCTGTGGGGTGGAGTAGTCCCAGAGGAGGACATGATGAGGTACAGAGATATGGCCAGAGCCAGATTGTGGGAGGAAGCCCTGGAAGAAGTACAGTATTCACGAGGGGATCGGCGCCGCAGCAGAAGGCAGCGAATTCTGGCTAGAATGGCAGAGCGGATGCCCCTCCTGAGAAAACAGACCACAGAAAAGTGGGTGACTAGACTCGAGATTCTAGTATACGCAGAACTGACGCTCGACAACGCGTACCAGGCGCTACAGTGGTACGCGGCTCAGTGTGTCCCCAGGATGGCAGAGTATGAGTTCCCAGAAGGCGGAGAATACACTGGCCCCGGTCTATTTTGGGATAATAGTGGTGACGAGGACTTTGGGGAAGATACCGACTATCGTTTTTGGGACCTGTACGGCATCCGAGAGAACATGCTGGGTCTCTTTGGCGCTGTGGACCTCGAGGCAGACCTACGATATTTGGTCACCAAGGAATGGAACCTGGAAGGGGATTACCTGCGACTCATCAATGAGGCCTGGGAAGAGACAACCGGTCCTCCTGCCCAACAGCAACCAGCAGTACCCGAGGTAGCAGAGTTCTTAGACTGGTCCTGTGAGCAACCCCAGGGAGATGAAGGTGTCGTCCTTCCTCCCCAGCGGCAGGCTGAGTTACAGGGGGCAGAGGTTGTTGTTCCTGCCCCCCAGCATCAAAGTGATGTGCCGGGAGGGCAGTGTGAAGTGAAGGGAGAGGAGAGCAGCGTCCTCCCTCCCCAGCGGCAGTGTGTACCCCAGGGAGATGAAGGTGTCGTCCTTCCTCCCCAGTGGCAGCGTACACCCCAGGGAGATGAAGGTGTCGTCCTTCCTCCCCAGCGGCAGGCTGAGTTACAGGGGGCAGAGGTTGTTGTTCCTGCCCCCCAGCAGCAAAGTGATGTGCCAGGAAGGCAGTGTGAAGTAAAGGGAGAGGAGAGCCGTGTCCTCCCTCCCCAGCGGCAGGGTGTGTCTCAGGGAGCAGAAGGTGCAATCCTTCCTCCCCAGCAGCAGTGTGTACCCCAGGGAGCAGAAGGTGCCATCCTTTCTCCCCAGCGGCAGTTTGCCATCCAGAGAGAGGAACTTGTTACACCCTCTCTCCCACGGCAACCTAACCCACCAAGGGGAGATGTTAAGCCCCACAACTGTACAGATGGGACCGTAGTCTCTGCACTTACAGCACAAGGGATAGGGACGGTCGGTCCTGTTCCCCAGCCTCAGTGTGATGGATCCAAAGGGGAGACAGTCGGTCTCCCCCTCCAGCAGTCGAGCTGTGCACCTAAAGGGGAGACAGCCAGTCTCCAGCAACCAGACGCCCACCAGACTACTCCCGTGGTAGTGCTGGCAACAGGACAGAGTACCGCTGGTCTCTGCCCCCTCAGCAACCCACCAAGGCAGCCTACCCGTCTCCCACCCAGCAGGGGTGAAACACCAGAACTTGGACAAAATCCTTCCTCACCCAGATGTAGTAACCGGTTAGTGTGGGTGGGCTGCTCTGTTATTTCTGTTTTGTGGGTGGGTTGCTGGACTAACCAGGGCACTGACCGGCAGAAAGTCAGGTACCCTGTTAGTCTAATTGGCAAAGGGGAGAAATGTGGCGAAACCAGCTTCGCCACTGTGAACTGGAGAGGCCTGGCTGCTGGCCTCCTGCCCGCTGACTATGGCCCCTGGACGTGTTGCACTTTAGAAACTATATTTGGGCATGTAATAATTTGTATTGCTGCTGCTGGCCCTTTAAAAGCAGCGATGGACATAATGGACATTTTGGGACTACTGTCCCTTTAAGACTGTGAAGCATATTCTATTGTACTGCCTGTATATTGTATATGTATTCATGTGTTAAGTTTAACCTGGGTGATATGTATGCAGCATTCATCTGATTGTTCGGTAGAATCACTCCATTCATTATATTGAGTGAAACTACCGAACAACCAGACCACCCAGGAATAAGTGTGCCTCCAATTACCGTTTGCAACAATGTTGCAAACAGGTAATTGGCAATCCATGTAATGTATTCTTTGTCCTCTGGGTGGCCGCCATTCGGGAAACAAACACGTGGCGGCGGCCATCTTAAACTACCGAACAGCGGTGTTTTGCCGTCGAGTGTCTGGAACTAAAATCGGACACTTGACTAGGCAAACACCGCTGAGACCTCCATACTTCCAGAAATTCGTATGGAAACTACCGAATGACCCCCCGTTCGGTAGAAAGAACCCCACAAACAAGGGAATTCATTCAAACCCTCTCCAGGCTCTATAACACAGGCAATTCGTCTGTTTTCATTCCCTTGTTTGTGACCGACCGCAGGGCCAAAATGCATGGAACTGTTTTCGGATACTTTACCCATGCGGTCGGTCAAATCTTTGGAACCTCATATCTCCCGAACCATTCATCCGAATGACCTGATTCTTGGATATGTTGTCCCCCTGAATAAGGGCTATCAGGGGATACCTGTTTTGGAGGTGTAGCCTATGTATTTGGGGTACATCCAGGAATTGGGGAAAAAGGTGTACGGTATAATTGTGTTAAGTGTTAATCTAAGGGGAGGAAATGTGTGGGAGGTACATCCATGTGATTGGTTAATTTCATCCTCCCCCTGGGAGTGTCCTGTATGTACTTGTTTGTAATAAAAGCCAGACTGGGTGTCCCAGTCCAGAGTCTTGCTTAACCCTCAAAGCGATGTGTCGTCTCGGTCTTTGGGGGAATGGGATTGTATGCTGACTGCCAAGAGTGTAAGCCGATGTCTGCTTTTCTTGTTCAGCTGTTCCAGTGTTCGTGTGGTTCCAGTCGGGAGAATGGTGTTTGCAGTAGCTGCCTGTGCATCTGGAAAGGGGATTATCGCCTAAACTGGGTTTTATCCTCTTGTAAGTGAAACGGTCCGTTACATATAGAAATCTTTAGAAATGCATAATACCTGACCATATAGTCAATCGTTGTCTGGAATCTAGAAAGGGCATAAAACAAGAGAACCCTTTATTGATAATACCAAATGGTTAAAAACACTTACAGACTCTCTGGAGTGACAAGCATATCTGTCGAAAAAGTAAGAGTCCTGGCTCCAGATGTTGTTGAAACTTGGTCCCTTTTGATGCTCTCACTTTTGCCGGCTTGAAAGGGAAATAGAGCTAATCTGTTTGGAATACAAGCTGTGGACCGCCGCGTGCGTTCCGCCGGGAGACTGCTCCTGCATTCCACTGCAGTCGTTCGCCGACAGAGTGTCTCTATGGGATTTTTATAGCCTGAAATTCCGCCGCTATTAAGTACTATGATGTAAAATATACTTAAAAACATGAAAATATATAAAAAAAAATACATTAGAAATAAGTACAATTAAATGTACATAGTCTCAATACATGGAAATTATGAACGAAAATACACATAAATACAAATATATATGATAAAAATAAAAAAGGTATATTGGTATACAGAATAAACAAATGGACCATTATAAATTGATATGCTGATAAGCTAAAATATATGATTTAGTGAAATATATATACATCCTTGGACATAGGTGAAAATACTAATTAGGATATTCTAAAAAACATATAACCTGTAATCATTGATAAAAATATGTTTAAGGTAAATAAAATCCAGAAGTTGGAGTCATAGAAATATAACATATCAATAAAAATATATATTAAAAAAATATATAAAAAATACATATAAAAAAATACAAGAGAGCAATGTGGATGGGTGCATACCAATCAGGACAGAATTTCTATTGAAAATGATGAGGATACAGGGAAGTTGTACGCATACTCAAAAAACACAAGGACGATATAACCCTCCAAAATTATGCTTGTACTGGAAAACTCGACCAAATGGAGGCAGACACATATATAAACATATATATAAACATATATATATATATATATATATATATATATATATATATATAATGAAGAAAAAATACCGGCACTCTAGGTCTTCCAATAGTTGTTATTTATTGTTCACTCCAATGTCAACGTTTCAGCCCTAGTCCAGGGCTTTCATCAGGACACACAAAAAGCATTTTATAAAATGACCAGCTTATATAGGGCTAAGTACCTCACTAAATATATATATATGAATAGATAAAAGAGTGGGGAGCTATAATAAAGGAAAATAGATAAGAGTGAGTAATGAAGAATGGACTGGTGAGTCAGTTAGATAGTGCAACTGGGAGTTTAGAGAAAGGCATTGAGTTCAAAATCGACATTTAAACCCTTCGGCTCCAATGTGTCTAGGTAGAATATCCATTTTGCCTCGACTTTGTCTAGTTATTTCTCTAGGATTCCACCTCTCCAATTTACATCGACCTTTTTGAGTGCCATACATCTTAAATTTTAGGGATTTCTGGAGTGATGTTCATCAAAATATCTGGATAGGTTATGGTTGGGGAATCCTCTCTTAATATTTCTAATGTGTTCCCCCAGTCTGGTTTTGAATTGCCTTTTGGTTCTGCCTAAATATTGTTTGTTGCAGGGGCAAATTAGGATGTATATTATTCCCGTAGAGTTGCAATTGAGTGCCATCTTAATTTTTTCAGGTTTCTCCCCTAGAAAAGTGTCCAGGAGAGGATCCCCTTTTAGGATGTTCCAATGTTTATGTGGGACGTTTCGGATTTTGTAGGCCTGATTGCTATATTTTGTGATAAAGGCAGGTATTTCCACAACATTGGTGGGATCTTTAATTTGTGTTTCCAGTGTTGCTTATCTGGGTAATTTCAGAGCTTGCTTTGATGCTCTTTCCAATAGCTCCTTAGAGTACCCTTTGCCTAGAGACCGATTGGTCATTTCTTCCATTTGAATTCTTGCCATTTCTTGTTCCGAGCAGTTCCATTTTGTCCTTCTATATTGATTGAAGGGGATATTGTCCAGCCAAGTCTTCTTGTGATAGCTATTTGCCGGAATAAAACCATTGCAATCTACTGATTTCTTAAAAGTCTTGTGTGTATCATATCTTCTTTTATGTATATCTCAAGGTCCAAAAATTCCACTTGCTCTTGTGACTGGTTAAAAGTAAACTGCAAATTATATGGGTTATGGTTGACATAATGTTTAAACTGATCTAATGAGGTAGCGTCTCCATTCCAAATAAAAATACAATTGTCGTGGGGCGGAGCCAACTGCTGAGCCGACAGGTCGCATCTACAGAGAGCTCCGAGACATATCAGCACATAAAGTCAAAAAACAAACAATTTCACCCCCCAAACAGAAAACAAAACTGACCTGCATTAGCAGACAAAGCAGTAATGGGCAGGAAAACTAAAAAGCAAAAAACAGAAATGCCCCGGCCGGATACAAGCATTGGGGACCTATGGAGGCGAGCACATGGCGCCCCGGAGCCGAACATGGCCGACTACATGGACGAATTCGACAACTCTGACCAACAACTCTCGGATCCTGAAGACGCAGGCTTACCCACAGCACCGGCACCAGTACAGCCCAAACCGCAGCCGGACAAGGCACCGGTCACGAAGGCCAAAATGCGGGAGCTGCTAGCCGAACTCCGCCGGAACATCCAGGCCAATGTGGCAGACATGAGAAAGAACATTAAGGGCCTGACAGACCGCATGGGAACTGTGGAGCGAGACTCCCGCAACCACACACGGCAAATGAATGAGCTTCAACAGGAGATAAACTCACTGCATCATCAGCACCTGATGGTGGAGCAAAAAATGGCGGCAATGGAAGACTCACGCCGCGCCCAAAATATTAAGATCAGAGGCATAGCAGAGTCGGCCCGGACACTGAACTGCCTCACATCATAAGGCGCCTCGTATGCAAAATACTCCCTCCGAAGCAGGCCAAGGGCGTGAGCCTGGATGGCGTATTTAGAATACCTAAACCAACGACGGCACCAAAAGCAGCGCCCAGAGACCTAATTGTAAAATTCCAAAAGCGACAGGACAAAGAGGCAATCATGACTGCCATCAGAGGTAACGCACCATACGCCTTCGAGGACAAGTCCCTCTCATTTTATGCAGACTTATCCAGAGGAACAATGGCCTGGCGCGCAACACTTCGGCCCTTCACCTCCTTACTCCGCGCACATGGTATCAGGTACCAATGGCGCCCACCCCACAAACTACAGGTGCTTCACGGAGAAACCACATATCTAATAGCAGATCTGCAGGAGGCAAGACTGCACCTAACAATCTTGGGCCTTCCACAAGACTCTATTCCGAAACCCCGCAAAACCTCTAAGCCCCATGAGTGGAACCCTGCCACATCCGAGACATTTGTCCCACGAGGGACCACCCAAGATGCACAGAAAATGGCCCACACCTGAGGGCCCCTCATGGACTGGCAGGGCCAAACCACGCACTCTTAACATTGCCTGCATGGTTGTAAATATGTTTGGATAACGGTATTTCTTTGCACCTCCTCGGAGAAGGCACTTACACAATAGGTTATACTCCAAGGCTGCTGGACAACACATAGCCACACACATCCCCCCCTGCAACCACGACATCAGGGCTGCAGAGCCGCACACACCGCCCTCACCTAGCGACACCGGCTTCAGCCGCCATAATTTAGCCCGACATCTGGTAAAGCACCATACACGTCAAAGGCATACACTGCAAGCAGCGAGTGTCACCTCACCACTAACCACATCACACACCACAGGGAACAATCACCCCTCTCCACCTAATAAATCTCACAGGTTGTCTGCCAGACACCCATGCATACTCCTCAATAGTGCCGACCCAACCTCTAAAGCTATAACAGGCACCATTGTGTTACCTGGCGGCACTCTGCATTAATTTATTTTTATCTTAATCTCTCTTGTTTCAATGTCCGCCTTATCTACACTTGTGCTCCATGGCGGGGCCTGTATATATGTTTATATGTTTACATGTATGTTTCCTATAACGTTTTGCTCACTGCACACCCTGTGCAGCCCCAAACAGGGCGAAGCCCCACCTAACAAGAGCAACAGGTTTAACCGAGATTACATGCACTATGTTTAAATATATACAACGGTCCAAATGTAAAATGCTAAGAAAATGTTTTGAGTTCAAGTACAGGATGCTACATATGTCCAATGAAACTAATTGCATAGCGTTCAGACCTAAACTGTTATGTGTTTCATTATTTAAAACTTTTTCATAATACAGAAATGTGCACCGTTTTCCATGCCAATGTTCATATTGCAATGTCCAAGTTTACGCTGTTGTGGCGTCATTGAACCTATTTGTAAACACATGCACAATAAAATAAAGAATATAAAAAAAATAAAAAAATACAATTGTCAATGTATCTTTGCCAGATGACCAGATTTGCACCAAGATGGGTTTTGGGCCAAATGAATTCGTCCTCCCATTTTCCCATAAATAAATTGGCGTAACTCGGCACATATCTGGTCCCCATGGTTGTCCCACACAACAGTTTTAAATATTACTGATTATATTATTGTATTGCTTTTTTTTTTACTTTCTGTAGCCTCCAGCAGTTTTAGTTTTTATGAATGTCTTTACATTTTATTTATTAATAAATATGATGCATTATAATTCTCTAATTTCCATTTTTGAATTATTATTATTATTATTATTAATACAAATACATTAGCTTAAAACTGACCAAGGAACAGGCAAATTACTTTTTGTGTATTAGTTACCAAAAAAACGCGCTAAATCGATCTGTAAACATAAAAGACACACATAATAGTGCAGACCATCTAGTAATGATAATATGAGAAATAGGAGTGATAGGAGAAAAACTCACATGTCCCAGAGCCCTATCACCCCTGGCTCTGGGTTTGTAAGGCTCTTTGGAAGAGGGGATATCCCCACACTGCAGGATCTTCCACAGAATGTATCAGCTGATAATTTCGTTTTGCTGTGTGTAGGAAAAAGAAGGGCAGGACCTCCAATTGAATAATATCACAATTCTGTTTATTTGTACAAAAGAAGTTAAAAACCCTTACTTGGGATGTGGTGGGTATAAACTCGCAGAGTCACCCACATAAAAGCATAAGACAAATATCCGAAAAACGCTTCCTGGTTGCAGTCCGGTCACGTGATCGCTTCCGGGTCCGCCCTCCAATGACGTCCGTGTGACGCGTTTCGCCCGCCTCCACAGGCTTCTTCCGACGACGTCAGGGGGTTCCAGTTTTCCTTTTGAGTTCACAGTGCCGCCCTTCTCTCGCTCCTATTGGCTGGGGGGCGTGGTTTCACACGATCTGTTGCTATCACTGTTCACTCCATATTCGATTACACACATATGGAATTCATTCTATTAAGTTAAACTTAACCCCTTGCAACAGCCAAATGGCTGCATCCTAACACACATTAAAAACGAAAATAAAGAATCCCCAAACTGCTATATTTCACAATTCCTACTCTGAGCAGTGATATTTCAAATGCAAACATGGGACATATCCAGATTATTCAGATTAATAGTTCTAAAGAAGTTTTTTCTAGAGACATCTTCTGATTGTATTATATTCTATACTTAAAGGTATATACAGTGAAAAGTTGGTACCAATTCCTGAAGTTTAAAATTAATGAAGAGAGAAGACATAGACTTTTACAATATTATCCATAGAGATTCATGAAGGGAGAGGACATGGACTTATACAATATCGTCTCTACCAGATAGAATCAATGTTCATATTTAAAGACACTCTATTCATATATTAAATCCAAAATTAAACAAATATAGTTATGTACATAATAAAATAAAATAAAAAAAGGATAAAGATGCCTGTCAAGTGAAGGACAAGAAAACATAGAGAATTATTTGCAAAAAATGACAAATTATTTACAAAAAATGACAAACTTCAAATTCTCCGTTTAGACCTCTAGGGAACAGCGATTTTAATTTAAACACCCACCTCATTTCTTGTTTTGACAATTTATTGTCTAAATTCTCACCCCTCCAATTTCTACTAACTCTTTCTATCCCAATAAATTGTAATTTAGTGACATCTCCCTGATGTTTGTGAATGAAGTGGGAGGACAGGGGATGTTCCTTGAAACCTCTTCTTATATTGCGCACATGCTCCTCAATGCGAATATGCACTTGTCGGGTAGTTTTACCGACATAGTGCATATTGCACGGGCAAGTGAGGACGTAGATACAGTTAGTGGTGTGGCAAGTGATCAATTGTTTTACACTGTACGTTTGTTGTGTGTTTCCTCCTACCAATTCTCTTTTGACACATTTAGGGGCTCCCGTGGTCCTGCACGCCAGGCAGTATCCACATTGGAAAAAAACAACCTCTTGATTTAAAAAATTCTTATTTTGGTTTTCTTGTTTAAAGCTGCTCTTCACTAGGTGGCTCTTAATACTGGGCACCCCCCTATAGATGATCCTTGGTTTTTTTGGGACTATATTTTCCAACAGGGGGTCTTCCTTTAAAATAAACCAGTATTTTTGGATTATGTTGTTCAAATCCCTATTCTTCCCTGAATAGTCGAAGATCAAAGGGACTTCGTCACTCTTGATATTCTTTTTATTTTTGATCCTCTTACTTGACTTATCCAGTAGCTTTTTCCTCTCTATTTTTCCCACCTCCTTATGGGCCTTATCCAATAAAGTCCTGGGGTACTGTTTAACTGCAAATTGTTCTACCAGCTTATTGATTTGGATCTCACAGGTTTCCTCATTGGTGCAATTCCTTTTTAGCCTTAACATCTGTCCTTTGGGAATGTTATCCAACCACGGACCATAGTGACAGCTGTCATAAAATATGAAGCTGTTCACGTCCACCTTCTTAAAGAAGGTTTCTGTCTGTATTTGATGATTGGAAACAAAAATATGTAAGTCCAAAAAATTGACCTGGCTATCACTATGATCCATAGTAAGCTGGATTCCCCATGAATTGGAGTTTAGATGTACCAAGAATGCAGTTAATTCCTCCACAGAGCCTCTCCATATCCAAAACAGATCGTCGATGTACCGGCGATAGGTGACCAGGTTCTGCACCCAGCCATGGTCACTATAAATATAGGACTCCTCCCAAAACGACATAAAGAGGTTTGCATATGTTTTGGATATGGAGAGGCTCTGTGGAGGAATTAACTGCATTCTTGGTACATCTAAACTCCAATTCATGGGGAATCCAGCTTACTATGGATCATAGTGATAGCCAGGTCAATTTTTTGGACTTACATATTTTTGTTTCCAATCATCAAATACAGACAGAAACCTTCTTTAAGAAGGTGGACGTGAACAGCTTCATATTTTATGACAGCTGTCACTATGGTCCGTGGTTGGATAACATTCCCAAAGGACAGATGTTAAGGCTAAAAAGGAATTGCACCAATGAGGAAACCTGTGAGATCCAAATCAATAAGCTGGTAGAACAATTTGCAGTTAAACAGTACCCCAGGACTTTATTGGATAAGGCCCATAAGGAGGTGGGAAAAATAGAGAGGAAAAAGCTACTGGATAAGTCAAGTAAGAGGATCAAAAATAAAAAGAATATCAAGAGTGACGAAGTCCCTTTGATCTTCGACTATTCAGGGAAGAATAGGGATTTGAACAACATAATCCAAAAATACTGGTTTATTTTAAAGGAAGACCCCCTGTTGGAAAATATAGTCCCAAAAAAACCAAGGATCATCTATAGGGGGGTGCCCAGTATTAAGAGCCACCTAGTGAAGAGCAGCTTTAAACAAGAAAACCAAAATAAGAATTTTTTAAATCAAGAGGTTGTTTTTTTCCAATGTGGATACTGCCTGGCGTGCAGGACCACGGGAGCCCCTAAATGTGTCAAAAGAGAATTGGTAGGAGGAAACACACAACAAACGTACAGTGTAAAACAATTGATCACTTGCCACACCACTAACTGTATCTACGTCCTCACTTGCCCGTGCAATATGCACTATGTCGGTAAAACTACCCGACAAGTGCATATTCGCATTGAGGAGCATGTGCGCAATATAAGAAGAGGTTTCAAGGAACATCCCCTGTCCTCCCACTTCATTCACAAACATCAGGGAGATGTCACTAAATTACAATTTATTGGGATAGAAAGAGTTAGTAGAAATTGGAGGGGTGAGAATTTAGACAATAAATTGTCAAAACAAGAAATGAGGTGGGTGTTTAAATTAAAATCGCTGTTCCCTAGAGGTCTAAACGGAGAATTTGAAGTTTGTCATTTTTTGTAAATAATTTGTCATTTTTTGCAAATAATTCTCTATGTTTTCTTGTCCTTCACTTGACAGGCATCTTTATCCTTTTTTTATTTTATTTTATTATGTACATAACTATATTTGTTTAATTTTGGATTTAATATATGAATAGAGTGTCTTTAAATATGAACATTGATTCTATCTGGTAGAGACGATATTGTATAAGTCCATGTCCTCTCCCTTCATGAATCTCTATGGATAATATTGTAAAAGTCTATGTCTTCTCTCTTCATTAATTTTAAACTTCAGGAATTGGTACCAACTTTTCACTGTATATACCTTTAAGTATAGAATATAATACAATCAGAAGATGTCTCTAGAAAAAACTTCTTTAGAACTATTAATCTGAATAATCTGGATATGTCCCATGTTTGCATTTGAAATATCACTGCTCAGAGTAGGAATTGTGAAATATAGCAGTTTGGGGATTCTTTATTTTCGTTTTTAATGTGTGTTAGGATGCAGCCATTTGGCTGTTGCAAGGGGTTAAGTTTAACTTAATAGAATGAATTCCATATGTGTGTAATCGAATATGGAGTGAACAGTGATAGCAACAGATCGTGTGAAACCACGCCCCCCAGCCAATAGGAGCGAGAGAAGGGCGGCACTGTGAACTCAAAAGGAAAACTGGAACCCCCTGACGTCGTCGGAAGAAGCCTGTGGAGGCGGGCGAAACGCGTCACACGGACGTCATTGGAGGGCGGACCCGGAAGCGATCACGTGACCGGACTGCAACCAGGAAGCGTTTTTCGGATATTTGTCTTATGCTTTTATGTGGGTGACTCTGCGAGTTTATACCCACCACATCCCAAGTAAGGGTTTTTAACTTCTTTTGTACAAATAAACAGAATTGTGATATTATTCAATTGGAGGTCCTGCCCTTCTTTTTCCTACACACAGCAAAACGAAATTATCAGCTGATACATTCTGTGGAAGATCCTGCAGTGTGGGGATATCCCCTCTTCCAAAGAGCCTTACAAACCCAGAGCCAGGGGTGATAGGGCTCTGGGACATGTGAGTTTTTCTCCTATCACTCCTATTTCTCATATTATCATTACTAGATGGTCTGCACTATTATATGTGTCTTTTATGTTTACAGATCGATTTAGCGCGTTTTTTTGGTAACTATTATTGTGCTTTTCACACATTTTGTTGTGCATTGTATTTTGAAACGCTGCCATATTGTCTGTATGGGACTCTAGCGCTCACTCTTTTGGTTATTGTACTTTTTGTGTATTATTTATCGGCTGGTTAGTACAGTTAGTGCCTTAGAACCAAGTTTGAGTACTGGACAGACATCTCCACAAGTAAGTGTCCTTGGGCAAAGTACCTAAGGATATATATGTCTACCTTGATTGTAAGCTAAAATTGGCAGGGCCTTCTTCACTTCTAAATAGCCCCTTTTTATAATTGTAAAGCACTGCATAATATGTCGGCACCATAAATTCATTTCTTCCATTTGAATTCTTGCCATTTCTTGTTCCGAGCAGTTCCGTTTTTTCCTTCTATATTGATTGAAGGGGATATTGTCCAGCCAAGTCTTCTGGTGATAGCTATTTGCCGGAATAAAACTATTGCAATCTACTGATTTCTTAAAAGTCTTGTGTGTATCAGATCTTCTTTTATGTATATCTCAAGGTCCAAAAATTCCACTTGCTCTTGTGACTGGTTAAAAGTAAACTGCAAATTATATAGGTTATGGTTGACATAATGTTTAAACTGATCTTATGTGGTAGCGTCTCCATTCCAAATAAAAAAACAATTGTCAATGTATCTTTGCCAGAGGACCAGATTTGCACCAAGATGGGTTTTGGGCCAAATTAATTCGTCCTCCCATTTTCCCATAAATAAATTGGCGTAACTCGGCACAAATCTGGTCCCCATGGCTGTCCCACCCAACAGTTTTAAATATTACTGATTATATTATTGGATTGTTTTTTTTACTTTCTGTAGCCTCTAGCAGTTTTAGTTTTATGATTTTTTTTTACATTTTATTTATTAATGAATATGATGCATTATAATTCTCTAATTTTCATTTTTGAATTATTATTATTATTATTAATAGAAATGCATTAGCTTAAAACTGACTAAGGAACAGGCAAATTACGTTTTGTGTATTTTTTATCGGCTGGTTAGTACAGTTAGTGCCTTAGAACCGAGTTTGAGTACTGGACAGACCTCTCCACCAGTAAGTGTCCTTGGGCAAAGTACCTAAGGATATATATGTCTACCTTGATTGTAAGCTAAAATTGGCAGGGCCTTCTTCACTTCTAAATAGCCCCTTTTTATAATTGTAAAGCACTGCATAATATGTTGGCACCATAAATTCTACTACTAATCGCCAAATCATGCAGAACAAGAAATATCCTATCAAAATATACTTTATCATATTTCCCATAATTAATAAAATTGTATGCTGCATTGTCTATTGGAAATTCAGTTGTAAAAAAATTGAAAATTAAATTGTGTTAATGAAGAGAAGCTGCACTATACTTATTAAAGTTGGTGCTAAAACTGCTTTCAGAGGGATTCATTTTCTTTGCTAATTAATTTCAGCAATTTTATTTTTTCCACTTATTTTATACTCAAGAACATTGTATAAATTAGGCGCACAGTTCAATTTGCACTTAACAATTACTACCCTGTAGGTATGACATATTTTAATCACTCATTTAGATTTTTAGATTCATGCATATGTGTCAAAGAGCAATATACCTGGTTCCCAATTCTTGCAACTAATGACATGAACAGTGAAGAGCATTTTTATAGAAATGCTTCAAATGTTGAATTGGAGTTCTATTCTATTTGTTGTGAAATTAATTACTCAGTAGCTCTTCCAGTTTAATTATTTAGGGAGCTATACTGAATGGCTTCTGTTAGATTCAGCAACTGAATTAGGAATTATGCAGAACCTAAAAGGGAACTCATCATTTTAAGGCTAAGTATTCAAACTGAAATACAATTGTTGGTATCAGAGTTGTGCATGGCAAAAAAAAATTGGTTTGTCTGTATTGATTCATCCGAGAAAAAAAATAGTTTCAGTCGATTTAGGTTTCGTCCATGTGGCATTTCAGTGTGAACAAATCGGATAAGTGCTAGCATGTTCCCGGCACTGGAGATGTTCTTCAGGGAGCATAGGGCAATAGGACAAAGGGTCAGCTCAAGTTCAAGGGTTAGTTTTAGTTTGGAGGTTAGCTGGCTTTTCAACGGCTGGATTGTATTTTGTTTTTACTGGTTAGGTTTTGGCAGTTGGTAGATTGAGCAGTGGCGAGAAAATTGTTGGCCCTGACTGGTTGAGATTAAATTAGGTGGCGCACGCTAGCTGGTGTTAGTTTATATATACTAATTTTGAATTGCGCGTGTTCACGCTCTGAGGGACTTACAGAACAGGAGGGAGAAGTTTTGAACTTCTGCAACCAAGATTCACTTACTTTTAGCCGTTTTTCCTGAAAAATCACACCCTCTAAACCAGGGGTTCTCAACCCAGTCCTCAGGGCCCCCTGCCAGTCCAGGATTTGGGGATTACCTGGGTGTGTCTAAGGTGTTTAGAAAAAGGGAAAAAAAACACCTTAGACTCTACACACCCAGGTAATCCCTAAACCCTGGACTGGGAGGGGGTCCTTGAGGACAAGGTTGAGAACCCCTGCTCTAAACAAACACTACAGCAGCATGGAAGAACTCATTTCAGGAACTGGAGGAAGAAGCTAAGCGTTCTGGTGGTGAAGAGTGGCTGAGGAGTTGCCTGGCATCTGCCCCCTCTTTAACAGCCTTTGAGGAGATAAAAGAGGAGGAGCTGGTGACTGGTGTTTGTCAGGAAGTCATAGAGAGCAGACTAAGCAGGGTGGAGGCAGGCCCGAGCAGCATGGGGGTCTGACCAGAGGTAGAGGAGGTTCCAAGTGAAAAGGAGGAGTCAGCCAGAGGAAGAGGGAAGCACAAGAAGGAGCATACAGCAGAAGAAGTTTTATTTACCATTCCCTGTCTGTGGAGGTAAGAAAAGTAGGAAGTCTGTCAAGAAGGCTACTGCCACATTGTCTACTGAGTCTGGCAGAGCGGCAGTGCAGCATCTGCATATGGAGAGCAGAGCAGAGCCAGGACCACACAGCAATATGACACAAGTATTGAAGACAGGCGAGTGCTTCCCTGTGAATGCTAGTTTAGAAAAGTTAGGGGAAGTGGATACTATTTTAAACAGCATTTTAAAAAATGCTAAGTATGGCCCTGTAACAAGTGTGAATGAAGATTGTCTAAAAGAAGCTATGATTTGTGAAATTTATGTGCTTGGTTTACATTTGAGTAATAGTATCAGAGAAAAAAGTATTAAAGGTGATTACATTGATATTTTGTCGCTGATTCCAGCTTCTAAGGAATTCTTAGCTAAGCAAGGAACAGAAAAGGAAGAGGATAGGCGTAGGCCTACTCCACGCTCATTTAACAATTGGTTACAGGCCTTTTGTATATATGCAAGTATTCTATATGGAGAAAATCCAAGTTTAAGTATGAGGCTTTTTCAGCATCTGGATACAGTGCTGGAACCCTATTGAAAATTCGGGGGAATAGCTTGGTATAATTATTATGACCTATTCAGATAAAAAATTTCCGTTCAAAAGCAAACTTTAAAGCGGAATGTTAAAGATGTGGGGTTATGGCTTAGTACAGAGACAGATTTCCTAATAGGTCCGCGGAGGGTTAGACAGAAGCTGGGCAGAAACAAGATGTTTGTTGGTCATTTAATGACTCGCAATGTAAATGGCTGCACAATTGTAGATACAAGCATGAATGCTCTAATTGCGGGTGAGCTCATCCTGCATTAAAATATTTCAAGTAGGTGGAGCTCCGCTTAGGCCCCACAAAACAGAGACAATAGCCACTAAAACTACGAGTCAACCAGACAAATAAAGCCCTACACCCTCCAAGAGACACGATGGGGCACAAAAACAGAAAGAATAAATGCCCAGAAACTCACCACTCACGAGATATAAGGCTCTCCTTCTAGAGGCCCGCGCCGCAGCCGATTGCCAAGATGGCACCTGAGGCCTACCACGATCTGGAAGCCTCAGAGGACTCCCAAGAGGAAGTGGAAACTCACACCTGACCAATACAGGGAGCAGAGTACCAATCCTCCGAATCCAATGAAGACTCATCCCCATCAACAAAGGGGGATATAAAGCAGCTCTTAATAGACTTGAGGAAGGTCTGGAGGGCAGACCTACAAGAAGCCCAAAACTAAATTGGAGTGATTCGCCAGAAGGTGACAGCAGTGGAGGAGAGAGAAGTGTCCAGAGACGGCCAGATCCAGACTACCAAGAAACTAATTGAGGGGCTCACCTCTCAGGTCCAGCAACTGAGCCGCACGGTGATCTCACTGGAGACACGGCACAGACGCCACAACGTTCAAATGAGGGGTATCCCAGAGTCAGTGGGGAACGACACGCTGCTGCAATATACCCAGATATATCAGAAGATAGGGATTTTGGGATATAGCTGAAGTGCCTAAAATAAAGGACAGAAAACATAGTGCAATATTGTCTGAAACCAGTATAATGCAAGGTGTAACATTACACTCACAAATTCCAAGCGTTTAAAACGTGTTAGAGGTGCCTCCCCACGATATAGATGGGGGTTAAAATGGAAGACCTCCTTCAGTAATGACCGCAGGGTGCCCCGGTTACTAGGAAGTTGCAAATATCCAGCCTCACCAAACAGCTCCCAAAAACGGTTTTAATTGATAAATAAAATCAAAATACAAAATACATTAAAAAGTCCACATGTCCTACGCATTTCGTTCTATGCAAGAACTTCCTCAGGGGCCAAATAATAAAATAATGATTCAAATTCATTCATCAAAAAATCAATCTAACAATCGGTTCTAACACACTGCTTTAAATAGGGCTAACCCTTAGAGTTCATTGGTGTAATAGATGGGCGTCTTCTCTTTCAGGCTTCTTTCATTTGCTCATAGAATTTCTTCCATCTGTGAAGTATTACCGGCTTGATGAAATTTCCGATGGCTTTTTTTTGGATGACTTCCGTGTTCATACACGTGGTGCTCTTGCGTTCCAACGAAAATAGCCGTGCGTTCCAAGGGGTGAAAATATGTGTAAACTCATCATCTCCCCCTCTGGTCGCCGAGAGAAAATTAACGCCGATGTATCTAAATAAGAAACTGTCATTGAGCAGTATAATGCGCTAACAAAAAAAGTCCTATTAATTAACATATAATAATGAAATCTAATCCTATTCATGCAACAAAATGGTGCTCCCTATCACAGCATCCCACTTGTTTATATATACTTTTATAAAAAACATAATTAAATGTATATTTCATTAAGTTAATTTTATTGTGAAAAATGATCAGGCCACTACTTTTTTCGGCTCTTGTCATGATCGTCCTTATTCCATACGAACAGGTATTGGCTGTCGCTCAGATTTTGTGGTGTATTTACTCCAGTGTCCGTGTGGAATATATGTTATTGCAGTTTGTTTGTTCAATTGCAGAAGAGTTTGGCATACTGCTAGCCAAGGATAAAACGGTGCTTCCTTCGTTGTCTTTACAATTTTTAGGAATTGTGGTAGATTCAAATAAAATGGAATGTAGGTTACCGTTTGAATAGGTTCACAAGTTGTCTGTTTTGTTACGCCAGGTTCATTGTGCTAATAAAGTGTCTGTTAAAACTTTTCAAAAACTCACAGGCCTACTGGCTTTTGCTGCCAGAGTTATACCGATGAGCAGAATATAAAATATATTATATATTAAATATATAAAGAAAAATGTCTTTGGCCATAGCGGGTAAGAATTTGCCATATATTGCACATTAGGGTAACTAAGGAAATAAAAGCAGATATTGAGGTCTGGTTGGAATTCTTAAGTAATTTTAACGGTAACACATTATGGTTATCCAGTATGTCCGATAATTTGGATATGGATTCTTATACTGACTCAGCTGGTAGTAATGGCTTTGGAATTTACTGGAGAGGTAAGTAAGGAGTTGGGGTCAGGCCAGAAGCTTGGATGATGGCAGGGTAGACAAAACATTTTACACTTTTGGAGTTATTTCATATTACGGTGGTGTTGGAAATTTGGGGCCAAGCTTTTGCGAACAACAAGCTAAGGGTGCTTTGTGACAATAAAGGTGTGGTTGGTGACATTAACTCTCTCCATGCTTCCTCTCATCGGGTAGTCTCAGTCATGAGAAGAGTAGTGTTGCTGTGTATGTCTAATAATATTTGGCCGAAGGCAACACATATTCAAGGTAAGTTGAATTGCATTGCTGATGCCCTTTCTTGTTCGCAGTTTACCTTATTTAGAGGCAGAGGAGTATCCAAGGGCTATTTTGTCCCAAGTTTGGGATCTGATATCACCCAAGTGAACAAGCTTTTACAGAATTCAGTTGCCAAGGCAACATGGGCTTCTTATTTGAAACCTTGGAAAATTGGTGTGTTTCTTTTCGCAAAAAAACAGGCTAACCCCCTTAAAGCGAACGTAGATCTGGCAGTTTCATTTTTTAATTAAAATGTTTAAAGCTATTACACCTAAATCTTCACTACAAAGAATGGCATATGGGATTATGTTCTTTTTAAAGTTACTGGGGGTGTACAAATAGTTAAGAGTTTTTTAATTCAGCAGCTAATAAAAGGTTACAAGGGTAGGGTAAGAGTTAAGGACAAAAGAAAACTTATTTCATTCAGTTTACTTAGAAAATTAGTTGTATGCTTAAGGTTCATATGTTTTATTGAATTTGAGGTTTGTTTGTTCCGAATGACTTTTTTATTGGCTTTCTTTTGCACTTAGGCTGAGCAAACTAGTTTTGGGTTCTAAATTTCATTTATCAGGTTTGTTTATTGAAGATGTGTTGGTTAGGGTAGAAAGTTTTTTTTTTTTTTTTTTTATCAGTTTCCAAAACAGACAGGGAAGGTGAAGGTCAAAAGATTATAATTTACGCTATCAACAAACAGGAATTTTGCCCAGTAAAAGATATTGGTAAATTTTTGGACATTAGGCCTGCTGAGCCGGGTCCTTTATTAATTCACAATGATGGCTCTCCTTTGACACATTTCCAATTTCGAGTTGTATTAAAGGAATGCTTAAAGTTTTTAGGTTTAGGAGAGGAAAAGTTTTCTTCTCATTCATTCTGAATAGGGACAGCCACAGAGGCAAGCAGGCAAGGTCTTAGACAAGATGATATAAAGAGGTTGGGAAGGAGGAGGTCTAATTGTTACAAGCTTTATGTACGCCCAGATTTAATTTAATATAATAATATGTTTAATTCTTTTGGGCATAAAGAAGAGCAGCTGAGAGATCCTTTGGCCTAAATTTGGTGCTGCATGAGGACAATTTTACGTTTTTTTGAAAAGGAGTAAGGGGTTTGAGAATAAATGAGATGCTTGAAACTCTTGAGGGTTGTGCTAGTTGCTTCCCTGGTCCAAAATGTATTATTTTGCACATAGGAGGAAATTACATTGATAATATTAGATCTTTGCAGCTTATTTTTTCCCTTAAAAATGTATTGAGTGAAGTTAAGGCAAGATTCCTCAATACGTTTTTAATATTTTCTGAAATCGCGCCGCGTCTAAATTGGACCAAGTGGTGTTTGAAGGCTTTCGAAAGAGTTAGGTTTAAAGTGAATAGAAATACAAAGAAACAAGTCCTGCGCTCAAACTCCCATTACTCCCGCAGGACTTGTTTCTTTGTAATTGTATTCACTTTTGTATCACACAGCTAGGTTGCAATGCTGCTGCCAATCCCATGTGTTCCATATTAAGGGTTAATAAGCATGTCGGGATGTATATAAAAAAATACCCCTTTCTGTCTCATTAGAGATATTTTTTGCCAGAAGCTCAAGGAAGCAAGGCGAATGGTTAGAGTTAGGACCCACCTAAGAGGTCTGCCTTGACGTAGCAGGTGGGCATACCCTCTCATGGCCATTGGAGGTAGCTAAAAACCTCCATTTGTTTAAAAATACATACGGATGTGTAAAGTGAATAGAGCCATTCATAAGTTCATGCCGATTTTAGGAGGTATCAGTATTAGGTGGATCTGGAAGTGAGTTGTCACAGGCTTTATTTTAAGGATGGAGTTCACCTATCTGAAATTGGGATTGACATTTATAATAATGGTATACAAGAGGGGATAGAGAAGGCTGTAGGATTGCAGAAGGGGCTGCAAATGGCAGAGGATTGCTGCCATTGCGGCTTGGGGTAAGGTCGCCTCAAATACGTGGTGAATTAAAGGCTTAGGGTTTAAACTATCTGGCTCAAGGGCAGATTGTTAAATTTAACCCCTTAACCCCTTAAGGACCAAACTTCTGGAATAAAAGGGAATCATGACATGTCACACATGTCATGTGTCCTTAAGGGGTTAAGGACTGAGCCAAATGTACACGTTGTGAACAGAACAAAACGTAAACAAAGCCTGGCATTTGCGCTATATGTCTGTCCAACCGTAATTCACCTCTTTCATATTAAATGCACCCACACCCACACAGGTCGTTCATTTAATATCAAATATTTAGCTATGAAACAATTAAACATGAAAAAAATGGGAGAAAATAATACATTTTTAATTTTTTTTAGTTCTACATGACATTTTAACTGTCAATGTCATAACACTGTTTGCTTTAACTGCAATAAAATACACATATTTGTATTCAGCAAAGTCTCACGTGTAAAACAGTACCCCCCTATGTACAGATTTTATGGTGTTTTGGGAAGTTACAGGGTCAAATATAGCGTGTTACATTTGAAATTGAAATTCGCCAGATTGGTTACGTTGCCTTTGAGACTGTATAGTAGCCCAGGAAATAAATTTACACCCATAATGGCATACCATTTGCAATAGTAGATGACCCAAGGTATTGCAAATAAGGGATGTCCAGTCTTTTTTAGCAGCCATTTGGTCACAAACACTGGCCAAAGTTAGCGTTAGTATTTGTTTGTGTGTGAAAAATGCAAAAAACGCCAATTTTGTGGCTACTAAAAAAGACTGGACATACCCCATTTGCAATACCTTGGGTTGTCTACTATTGCAAATAGTATGCCATCATAGGGGTAATTTTCATTCTTGGGCTACCATAGGGTCATAAAGGCAACGTAAGCAATCTGGCGTATTTTAATGTGAAAAAAATGAAACACAAGCCTTATATTTGACGCTGTAATTTTTGAAAACACCATAAAACCTGTACATGAGGGGTACTGTTGTACTCGGGAGACTTCGCTAAACACAACTATTTGTGTTTCAAAACAGTAAAAAGTATTGCAGCAATAATATCGTCCGTGTAAGTGCTGTTTGTGCGTGAAAAATGCAAAAAACGTCACTTTTACTGGCGATATCATCGTTGTAATACATTTTACTGTTTCGAAACACTAATATTTGTGTTCAGCGAAGTCTCCCGAGTAAAACAGTACCCCCCATGTACAGGTTTTATGGTGTCTTGGAAAGTTATAGGGTTAAATATAGTGCTAGCAAATTCAATTCCCTATACTTTCGGCATGGGTTGTCAGGCAGGTCCCGCTACATATGTGTATATATACGTATATATATATATAATTTTTTTAAAATATTTTTATTTATATATAGGTATATATATATAGTGATATATACGTATATATTTATGTATATAGATATATATATTATTTCGTTCTACGTGTATTTTGATATAAATATATATATATTAATATCACAATACAGTTAGAATGAAATAAAACACATCTATATATTTTTTTATATTTTATTTTTAATTATTTATTTTATTTAATTTTTTTACGTATTTACATATTTATTTTTTTTAAATTATTTATAAATATATATATATAACAATAATTATATATATATTTAATCAGCATCAGTCTATGTGTAATTTGATATTAATATATATATATAATTATATATATATATATATATTAATATTAAAATACACCTAGACGGTGTATGTGTGTGTGTGTATATGTGTATATATATACTTAGATCATATATATATAATATATATATATATATATGATCTAAGTATATATATATATATTTTTTTTAAACTTATTTAACTTATTTGATTTTATTTTCAGCCAGCAGGGGGACCAACTGTCATTACAGTTAGTCCCCCTGCTGGCAATACAGAAGCCAGCTATCCCGGCCATGTGATTGTGAGGTCCTCACATGACCGGGAGGGACCGGAGGAGTAAGATCTGCCGCGGGGGGGCTCCCTGGGAGTCCCCCCAACCGCGATCGCCGGCGTGGGACCGCCGGCGACCGGGTAAGTTACTAAAAATCGGAGGGCGTACTATTACGTCCTGCGGCGTTTAGAGCCGCTTTTAAAAGGACGTAATAGTACGCCCTCCGGTCTTAAGGGGTTAAAGGGACACTCCAGGCACCCAGACCACTTCTGCCCATTGGAGTGGTCTGGGTGCCAACTCCCACTATCCATAACCCTGCAACTGTAAATATTGAGGTTTTCATAAACTGCTATATTTATGTTGCAGGATTAACTCCTCCTCTAATGGCTGTCTGCTAGACAGCCACTAGAGGGTACTTCTGGGTTTAAAACACACATTTCATGTGCTATAGCATCGCTGGGCATCCTAACGCTATGTGAGGACCTCCAACGTTGTTGAAATCCCCATAGGAAAGCATTGAAATAATTTTTAATGCTTTCCTATGGGGAGGTCTAATGCGTGCGCGATAGGTCTGCCCCGCCGGATGACAGCAGCGGGGGAGGAGTGTGGGTGGAGCCTGACCCAGCGCCGAGGGACAGTTTTAACCCCTTCAGCAACCTGGGATGGGGGGTGAGAGGGAGAGGGGACCTGCAGTGCCAGGAAAATGGTTTGTTTTCCTGGCACTGGAGAGTCCCTTTAACTCCTAAATGGCAGTGAATTGAGCAGTGAAACATGAGATGCATGACCTATACACTAAAACTTCTTCATTAAGCTAAAGTTGTTTAGGTGACTATAGTGTTCCTTTAAGAAAAAAAATCCATGTAAACAGAAAGAAAGAACATTTTCCTACAGGAGAGGAATGCTTTCATTGCAGAAAAACAATATGATGTGGAATTCTCTGTCTAAAGAGGTGTCAAATTCTGTACATATTTTTAAACAACTTCTGGATTTTTTTAGTATAGAAAGGTATAATAGTTCATATGTGTAGTAGCAGTAGAAATCTGACTGCCTTTCAAGAAGGATTTGTTTTTCAATGTGTGACTAAATTGGAAATCACTTCAAATTTTAGGTTTTCTTGTCATTTGGACGTGGATTTTGACAGGTATTTCAGTCTTTATTACCATGTAACCATACTACTACGTAAAGTATGAGATATTATATTATCTTGCAATATATCAGCCACAGTCTGAAATATTACCTAGGAGTAGAAATACGATTTAGTGACAGAATTAGGTACATACAAATAGAAATGAGCAATACATTTTCTATAATGCCAGCAAAATGTAAAATAAAGTATGGACTGTCATTTTCAGTACTTCTGAAGAGATTCAAAATGGAGCCCAAGCAGATAAACATATTTTGTGATTAACATTGTGGACCAAACTGCAAATTACCAGGCCTTTGGAGCTAAATTGCATGTTGCATTGTATGCACAATTTAAAAGTTAGCATGTGTATGCAAGGATTTTGAGAGGAAAATGGTTTTACAATGAATTGGCCATTGGACTTGGCTACTTTTAATGTATTATGGGTTGCTCCCTTATTTTCTTTTGTTAGCCATCAAACCAATACTTAAATGGACAATACAGTCACCAGAAGCAATACAACTTAATGCAACTTAATGTACGGGTTCTGGTGTCTACAGCCTGTCCCTGCAGTCTCAGCATTGTAAACGCTGGCATTTCAGAGAATAGGCAGTTTTTGCATTGCTGTCTGGAAACATTTCTATTTTATTTATTTTTGTAAATATGGTTTTTATTTGGTTTTGTAATGATGAAGGCAAGATACATTGAGACTCGCAGGTCTCTATTAGTGTCTCAAACATACCAGTCAAAGCGCAACATGCGCGAAAAAACATTTTCGTGACAAAGTTATCATTAGTAATGGGATCACATTTCCCTTCTATCTTCAACATAGAACATTTCCTAAGCTGGTTTAGCGCTTATTCACTTGCATAGTTAACTGAGGGTTCTTATCTACGATTAATAGTTCCCAAGAGCTACCTGACCCCCATGAGGAACCGCATTTCCACAATAGCAATGGACGCACAGGTCCCCTTCATTGCATGGTTAATTCGCTTACTAGACTGTTGTGCCGTACGTTTGCTGACAATAGTAACTGTGTATTGCTATCTACATCTAGTGGCGTTTTGGTAGTCTCGGAGTTCCCTGTGCGTTGTATCGCCGATGTACAAGTGTAGTCTGAAGAATAAGACTCATGAGTCCTTCCAGAGTGCGGTGATGCAGGGCAGTGTTGGGCCTAGCTGATCTGTGTTATCTTGTAAGGAACCCTCCGGACATTAATGGAGTTATGAATAATGGCCACCCTCTCGGGTGTGAGTTGGGCTGAAGTAGTGTTGCTCAACATTCTTGAATGTGTGTGGGTGTTTGGCGGTTGTGTGCCTGTGGTCGTGGATGCGTAGTTGGGGTGTGTTAGTTGTTGCATTCGGGGGTGTATCCTTCTCCCTTCCTCCCCTAGTGTGTTCCTGCCTTTTATGGTTTATTTTATTTTATTTTTCTCTCTCTCCCTCCCCCCCGACCTCTCCCCTCCCCTCCCAGGGCTGCGCAGCTGTCGGGGGGTCGTCACTGCGTGTCTTCCCCTCTGTCTTGGGTTGGGTATGTGGTCGTGCTTGGAAGTATGCAGGGTTTTGTGTGCGTACTTCACGAGGGGCCGTCTCTCTAGCTTCGCCCTCCGAGTCTGTGAGTTCATGCCCCGCCACCTTCCCGGGGCGAGTGTGATAGGTTCCCTGGCTAGCTCCTTCCTCTCAGGTAGTGCTATGGTTCGCTTGCTTGTATAGCCGGATTTCTCCAGCTATGTTCAGGGGTGTTCTTCCATCCGTGTGTGGTATTTCCCTGTGGTTTATGTGGTGTGGCTGGGGTATAAATGGGGGAACATGTGTAAAGGTTTGGGTTGAGCGGGGGTGGAGCGACGGGTCACCCGACGCGCCCGGGCTCCTATCCCCGGCTCTCGCATCCGTGTTCACCGCATTAAGTCGTTGCTTGTATTTCGCGATATATATATATATATATATATATACCATGGCCGCCACATCTCTGTATGTTTTTCCCCTCGCCCCTGTAGTTCCGCAATCGTGGATTCCGCCTTTTGTATTTCTTCAACTTTGTGTCTCCACTGTCTCACTGTCGGTGGGTTAGTAGCCTTCCACAGTAGCGGTATTAGTGCTTTTGCTGCATTAAGTAGGTGTCGCAGTATGGATCTTTTGTATACTGAGAGCGGTTTTTCAGTGTGGTGGATTAGAGCCAAGTTAACAGTCAGGTGCGTGGGTTCCCCGAGGATCATCTCTATTTCAGTCTCAATGCCTTCCCAGTATGGTTTGATGTTAGGACAGTCCCACCATATGTGTCTAAGTGTTCCCCGGTCATCCTCACATCTCCAACAGGTGTCTGGGATTGCCGCATTCATCCGGTGGAGAAGGAACGGTGTGCGGTGCCAATGGGAGATCAGTTTATAGTTCACTTCCTGGTATTGAGTGCTGGTGGAGCTTTTGTGCTGTAGCACTAGGACTTTCTCCCATTGGGCATCCGTGAAAGTCCGTTCCGTGAGATCTTCCCATTGCCGTTTGAACATGTCCTTCTTATCTCTTTCTCCGATGATTAGGCGTTGATATATAACTGAGACTGTGCCCTCTGTCTCCGGTGTGTGGTAGCAGAGCTTCAAGTAACAGGTTAGATCCCTGTGTAGCTTGGCCTTGTGCGGGAGGTTATGATAATAGTGTTTTAATTGGGCGTAATGGAACTGCTGCATTAGTGTGGGTGTCTCTCCGTCCGTCAGATCTCTCAGCGCCTTCATGCCCGAATCCGATATCGCCGTTTGTATGGGTAGGTATCCATCTTGAGTCGGCAGTGGCCATGCAGATGAGGGAAGGCCATCTCCTAGGTCCGAGTTGTGGGTGATGGGGATCAATGGGCTCGGTTTCGGAGAGATGTATGGTGCCTTTGTTATCCTAGTCCAAGTTTTAAGCGTCTGTGTATAGGGGGACTCTTCCCCGAGGTCCTTCGCAGCCTCCGATACTTTGAGCCAAATATATGAGTGTAGGCGGTTGTCTGCGATGTCTCTATTGAGGGAGACCCATCATTTCTGATGCGTGTTCGTGTGGATTTCCCTGAGATGCTGCAGGACCGTCGCTTGATAATATTTGCCAAAATCCGGTAGGGCAAGCCCTCCCCATGTTCTTGGTAGGCTCAATTTATCGTGGCTAATCCTGGCTCTCTCCCACTTCCATATGTACTGAAGGACCGCCGAGCGGAGTGTCTTGAAGAATGTTGGAGGAAGTATCCGTGGAATGGTATGGAACAGATACAACACTCTTGGCAGGATATTCATCTTAATTGCTGCTATACGACCCTGCCATGAAATGTGGTTGTGATTCCATTTCTTGAGATCTCCCAAGATGTTGGCCAGGAGAGGCCCATAATTATGCGTGTATATATTCTTTGCTTCAGTTGTGATCCAAATCCCCAGGTACTTCATCCGCTCCTTACACCATTGGAAGGGGAACCTTTGTTTCAATCGTGCGTATTCCCCCTTTGGCACCGTGATGTTCATGGCGTCACATTTAGATATGTTTAGCTTCAGTCCAGAAACTTTTCCATAGATTTGAAATTCCTCCATAAGCCGAGGCAGAGTTTCAAGCGGGTTGTCTAACAAAAACATCATATCGTAGGCATATGCTGCTACTTTCTGCTCCTGAGTTTTGTGTTTCAGTCCCGTTATCGCTGTCCCTCTCACTCGGTCTAGAAACGGTTCCAAGGTAAGTGCGAATAAGAGCGGTGACAGTGGGCAGCCTTGTCTGATGCCATTCCGGATTCGAAACTGTCTGTCAGCACTCCGTTAACTCTGACTCTTGCATTTGGCTGCTGGTAGAGTGTCGCGATCCAGGTCAGCATCCCGGCTCCTATTCCGACTCTCCTCAACGTCTCCGTCATGAAGAGTCAGTCCACTCTGTCAAATGCTTTTTCTGCATCCGTGGAGAGCAGGAGTAGCTTTGTCTTCAGGCGCTGTGCTAGGTGTTGGATCGTGAAAAGTCGGAGCGTGTTGTCCCTGGCTTCCCTGCCCAGGATGAACCCGGTTTTGGTTCGGGTGTGCCAGTCTGGGCATATAGGTTTGCAGTCTGGAAGCCAGGATCTTGGAGAAGAGTTTAACATCTGTGTTAATGAGGGAGATTGGTCGGTAATTCCCCACCTCTTCTGTGTTTTTACCGGGTTTGGGGATCACCGTGATTGTCACGGCCATAGATTCTCTGTGGAAGTTTGTTCCCTCCTGCAGGTCATTTAATGCCTTCGTCAACCGTGGTATGAGCACTTCACCAAATTTCTTATAATAGTCTAACGGGAATCCGTCCGGGCCTGGTGCCTTGCCTGTTTTCGCCACTTCCAGGGCAGGGCTATCCATATTTCCTCCTCGGTTATGGGGGCGTCTAAGGCCTCCGCTTCATCTGGTGTAAGGGTTTCAGAGTGAAAATCCTGTAGGTATCTGATTACATCTGCTTGTTTCCCCTCAGGGGTATGTGTCTCCCCTTCATGAGTGATGTTATAAAGCCTCATATAGAATGACTTGAATTCCTCTGCAATATCTTCCGGGAATTGCATCAGTTTACCCTGTCTCGTACGTAGGGTCCGTACCTGTGCCCTATTCTGTGGGCCCCGTAGCATTCGGGCAAGCAGCCTTCCCCCTTTGTTGGCGTGCAAATAGAAAAAGGCCTTTGATCGATGCTGGTATCTGACATGTTTACGTTCTATAATATCCATCAGTTGCTTCCTACAAGTAGTCAGTTCTCTGTATATCTGGTCACTTTGGGTCCTCTTGTGGGTCTGTTCCAAGTCTGTTATCCACCTGGTGAGGTCCAGGAGTTGTTGGCCGGCTTCCGTTTTCTTTCGCTTTGCGATCTGTATTAAGTGTCCCCTAATGATGCTCTTATGCGCTTCCCAGACTGTCATGTCCGATACCCCTTCTGTGGTGTTGTCCTCAAAGTACTGGAGTAGGTGTGTCGTGATTTGTTCCCGAGTCGGCAGGTCTAGGAGGAGCGCGTCATTTAGCCTCCATGACGTTCTGGCCGGGCGGTAAAGTGGTGACGTCATAATGATCCTTGTCGCGCAGTGGTCTGACCAGGGCGTGGGTTGGATATCTGCCTCTGAGACCCTCTTGCTGTACGAACACGTAGTCTATACGGGTGTACCTGCGGTGTAGCATTGAGTAGTAGGTGTTATCTCGTGTCTCCGGGTGCAATGCTGTCCAGGTATCTACCAGCCTAAGGTCCCTAAGGGACCTGTGGATGGTCTTGAGCGCGGAGCTCGAGATGCTGCTCTGTCCCGTGGAAGTGTCTACGAGGGGATCTAGGGGGATATTCAGGTCACCAAGTATTAGTATCCTGTCTAGGAAATTGGCCAGTTTTGAGAGCGGCCTGTCCCGTGTTCGGAGTGTAGACGTTAGCCAACGTGTATATTTTCCCGGAAATCATCCCCTTTACGAACAGGAACCTGCCTCCCGGGTCCCCTTGAACCTCTAATGTTTCAAATTGCAGGTGATCAGCAAGCAAGATAGCCGTTCCCGCCTTCCTTGACGTGGGGTGGTTGCTATAGAAACATAGAAACATAGAAACATAGAATGTGACGGCAGATAAGAACCATTCAGCCCATCTAGTCTGCCCAGTTTTCTAAATACTTTCATTAGTCCCTGGCCTTATCTTATAGTTAGGATAGCCTTATGCCTATCCCACGCATGCTTAAACTTCTACACTGTGTTAACCTCTTCCACTTCAGCTGGAAGGCTATTCCATGCATCCACTACCCTCTCAGTAAAGTAATACTTCCTGATATTATTTTTAAACCTTTGTCCCTCTAATTTAAGACTATGTCCTCTTGTTGTGGTAGTTTTTCTTCTTTTAAATATAGTCTCCTCCTTTACTGTGTTGATTCCCTTTATGTATTTAAATGTTATTTAAATGTTAATGTTATCATATCCCCCCTGTCTCGTCTTTCCTCCAAGCTATACATGTTAAGATCCTTTAACCTTTCCTGGTAAGTTTTATCCTGCAATCCATGAACCAGTTTAGTAGCCCTTCTTTAAACTCTCTCTAAGGTATCAATATCCTTCTGAAGATAGGGTCTCCAGTACTGTGTACAGTACTCCAAGTGAGGTCTCACCAGTGTTCTGTACAATGGCATGAGCACTTCCCTCTTTCTACTGCTAATACCTCTCCCTATACAACCAAGCATTCTGCTAGCATTTCCTGCTGCTCTATTACATTGTCTGCCTACCTTTAAGTCATCAGAAATAATCACCCCTAAATCCCTTTCCTCAGATGTTGAGGTTAGGACTCTATCAAATATTCTGTACTCTGCCCTTGGGTTTTTACGTCCAAGATGCATTATCTTGCACTTATCCACATTAAATGTCAGTTGCCACAACTCTGACCATTTTTCTAGTTTACCTAAATCATTTTCCATTTGGCTTATCCCTCCTGGAACATCAACCCTGTTACATATCTTAGTATCATCTGCAAAAAGACACACCTTACCATCAAGACCTTCTGCAATATCACTAATAAAAATATTAAAGAGAATGGGTCCAAGTACAGATCCCTGAGGTACCCCACTGGTGACAAGCCCAAGCTTCGAATATACTCCATTGACTACAACCCTCTGTTGCCTGTCACTCAGCCACTGCCTTACCCATTCAACAATATTGGAATACAAACTCAAAGATTGTAGTTTATTGATAAGCCTTCTATGTGCAACAGTGTCAAAAGCCTTACTGAAATCTAGGTAAGCAATGTCTACTGCACCACCCTGATCTATAATTTTAGTTACCCAATCAAAAAAATCAATAAGATTAGTTTGGCATGATCTCCCTGAAGTAAACCCATGTTGTCTCTGATCTTGAAATCCATTGGTTTTAGATGTTCAACAATCCTATCCTTTAACATGGTTTCCATCACTTTCCCCAAAAAGCTATAGTAGTTCACTGGGTAATATCTATCCTTAAGTAGTCTATTGGCCTCCGCCTTTAGGTGAGTTTCTTGTAGAAGGGCAATGGAAACACGTTGTCTCTTAAGGTCTCGCAGAAGATGCGTCCTCTTCTCCGGGGTGTTCAGTCCCCTGCAGTTTTGCGTTACGACGATCAGTGGTGCCGAGGTGTATGCCATGGTGGCGTTGTCTGGGTTCAGGAGGGGCGCAGTCCCGGGACCCGCGAGGGCAGGGTCCCCGTGACCCCAACACCAGAGGGAGCCCAAGCACGCCCGGCGAGCCACCGCGTCCGAGGGCAGGGGGGAGGGAGCAAGGGTCTACTCTGTGTTCAGGTAGGATGTAGTAGTGTGTTTCTTGGTGTTCCTGCTGGTGGTAGCTAGTGTCTGTTTTGTGTGTTTGTTGCGGGTATCTGTGTGGGCGTGGTGTGTGTTTTGTCGATTAGTGTGTGTACGTTCCCACCCCTAAGTCGGGGGGGACAGCCCGTGTAACTGAGTGTATTACCAAGGCCGTACCACTTCCCAGATCGTCCGGGGCAGCTTCGGCCGTGGTTCCCCCAGTAGTCTTGGGATACGCGGGTCTAGGTCAGGTCGTGGCCCGTGTTTAACCGGAGAAGTGATAAATGTCTATTTCTAGGTGACTGGTGTGTCTCTCTGCCCACTTGGTGTATTGTGAGTGCTAGTTCTTGGCTATCATGGGCACCTTCCATGGGATCTAGGTCATCAGCATCTAAAATGGGTTTAGTCAGTCTCTCCCGCTCCGCCGGGGGGGGCACATCCATCTCCGTCTGTGTTGTCATAGATACATGCAGTGGTGTACAGTCGCTCAGTGAGCCGTTGGTCTTGAGGAAGGGGGGCGAGGTTAAGTCTTGTAGGAATAGGTCGTGTCTTTCCTATCGGTCTTGTTGGTGCGTGTCCGGGGTTTACGTTGGCTAGTGGCATTGAGCGTCTGCGTGTCCCGTGTTGCATTCCCCTAATAGGAAATGTATATCGCCCAGGTCTGTGTTTGTCTTTCTTCGGGGGCGCCTGACCTTGCTATTGCTGCCCAGGCTTGTTGGGTCTGGTATAGGAGGAGCTCATGGTTATAGAGGGTCATACCCATTGATCTCTCCATAGCATGCGCCATTCGCCTCTTCCCTCCCCCTTTTTAATTTTTTTTTTTTGCGGTATAGACGTATACTATATCTTCTGCCGTCCACCCTAACTGTATCTCTAGTCCAGTCCCTCTACCCCTCGCTGGGCTTTGCCCCCCTTTTTCTGTCTCGTCCCTTCCCCTGCTTCTTCTCCCCCTCTTCACCGGGCCCCCCATCTCTTCTGTAAGTACCCGAAGCCAGAGGTGTTTACCCTCATCCTCCCTCACCCCTACCTCCTCGTCCCATGTAACACATTCAACACCTCCATCCCCTCTTCACCCCCCACCCCAATGGTATTCTTAGTCCTCAGTCCATGCCCGGAAGCCACTGTATAGTATCTCTTGCGGTAATAAGTAATTGTGAGTTCGTCAGTCCCATAGCTGCCGGTCATAGTGGGTCTGTCCATTACTTTCCTCCTGCGGTGAAGGGTTGAGTTCCAGACGGAGGTATGTCCGTTAGTCATAGTCTGTTAGTCGTCAAGTGTCTAAGTGTCCCAGTGTACTTATCTGGATAGATCTGACAGCTGGTCTTCATGGATCAGTGCCCCCCCCCACCCCCCCCCAGTGGCTCAGAAGGACCTCATCTTTCTTGTGCGGCCTGTTGGTGTCAGTGTTGCGCGTTTGGCAGTGCTGGGTTTATGTGCCTGCGAGCCGGCGGTCTGTTCGGCGACTCTTCCCTGCGATGTCTTGCTGCTCTTTGCGGCATGGGGCCCGGTCTCTGCTCCAACGGTCCCAGGATCCAGCCAGCCACCTCCGTGTGTGGCAGGTCAAGGCTTCTGAGGAATGTCGGCACCTCTTCCGGCCATCTCTGATGCACCCAATCATTATTATGTTTAGCCAAGAGGCTGAAGGGAAAGCCCCATTTATATGGAATGTGACGGCTCCTAAGTAGCTGGGTGACGGGTCGCAGGGCCCTGCATGCCTCCAGTGTGAGGGGTGATAAGTCCTGGTACAGGGCAACCTCAGCCCCCTGGAACCGCCATGTTGGTTTAGAGCGGGCCTTAGACATGATCAGCTCCTTCAGCCTAAAGTCTTGTAGACAGCATATTATGTCCCTGGGTATACTGTCAGCGGTACGTGGCCTCGCGGATCTGTGAGCCCGGTCAAAGATTATGCTGGTCGGGGCATCCGGGCCTAGTATCTCTTTAAACAGGGTAGTCAGTATGTTTTCAATATTTTCAGTACCATTTGCCTCAGGGAGATTTTGAATCCTGATATTGGACCTGCGTCCCCTGTTGTCTAGGTCTTCTGCCTGCCATCTTAGGTTTAGCAAAATGGTACCTTGTCTGGTAATCGCTATGTTGTGTGCCTCCAATCTGCCTGACGTTGTCTGCTCCGCGGCTTCCAGTGCTTGGATGCGGTTTCCCTGTGCAGCAATGTCGCTTCCAAGCAGTGCCACTTCCGTGCGGATCGCCTCATGGAGGGTGTCGGAGGTACTTTTCAAGTCGGTTTTGGTGACCATAGAGCTGGTTAGGGCTCTAATGTCGGCCCGTATGTCAGCCAGAAAGAGTGTCTGTTCTTCCGGTGCATGTTGCGCGGCCTGGTTGTCGGCCATCTTGGGATCCTGGGTGTCGCGTGCGGACCTGCTCGGCGTTCTCAAATAGCCGTCCAGCAAGCCGGGTCGCTGAGTGCCCTGTTGTCCCCTCGGAGTTTGGTGGGTATCTGGGCATTTACTTTGCCCCATTTAGGAGGTGCTTTTCGCTGTATGTGCGCTTATTTTCGCTTAGTGGGACGGAGCTCACAGTTTAGTCAGCCATCTCCGTCGGAGTCCAGGCCACGCCCCTGGAAAAATTTCTATTGACTGTCACTTAGACAGCCACTAGACAGACTTAGAAACATAGAATGTTATGGCAGATAAGAACCATTTGGTCCATCTAGTCTGCCCAGTTTTCTAAATACTTTCATTAGTCGCTGGCCTTATCTTATAGTTAGGATAGCCTTATGCCTATTCCACGCATGCGTAAACTCCTTCACTGTATTTACCTCTACCACTTCAGCTGGAAGGCTATTCCATGCATCTGTTACCCTCTGAGTAAAGTAATACTTCCTGATATTATTTTTAAACCATTGCCCCTATAATTTAAGACTATGTCCTCTTGTTGTGGTAATTTTTCTTCTGTTAAATATTATTTATCTATTTATTTATAAAATATTTTACCAGGAAAGATGCATTGAGATTTCTCTCATTTTCAAGTATGTCCTGGGTCCACAAAACATTGCATTGATACATTAGGGTACAATAAAATACAACAACAATATTAATACACAATATATACAACATTTAACATAGAACAGGTAGGAAATATATAATCAACCATGACCTGTGCATTCTGTTTTGAGGTATGTAGAGAGAGATCTCTTAAAGGACTTTAGGCTTAGGGAAGATTTGAAAGTATGCAGAAGGTCGTTCCACAATTGTGGCGCTCTGTAGGAGAAGGAGGATCAGGTCGCTTTCTTTTTGTATTGAGATAGACTAAATAAAGGGCTGGTACTGGATCGGAGGTTATAGGAGGTGGGAACAGCCGAGAAGAGCATTCTGCTCAGGTAGGGTGGGAGTTTCACAGAAAAGCTCTTAAACACAAGGCTGGAAAGATGAAGGGTGCGTCTGGATGCCAGCGACAGCCAGTTTAGTTATTTTAGCATGTCACAATGGTCTCCTCTTTTACTGTTTTGATTCCCTTTATGTATTTAATGTTTATATCATATCCCCTCTGTCTCGTCTTTCCTCCAAGCTATACATGTTAAGATCATTTTACTTTTCCTTGTAAGTTTTAATCCCTGAACCAGTTTAGTAGCCCTTCTCTGAACATTCTCCAAAGTATCAATATCTTTCTCGAGATATGGTCTCCAGTGCAGCGTACAATACTCCAAGTGAGGTCTCACTAATGTTCTGTATCATGGCATGAACACTTCCCTCTTTCTACTGCTAATACCTCTCCCTATACCACCAAGCAATATGCTAGCCTTTCCTGCTGCTCAATTTCATTGTCCGACTACCTTTAAGTCATCTGAAATAATTACCCATAAATCCCTTTCCTCAGATGTTGAGGTTAGGACTCTATAAAATATTCTATACTCTGCCCTTGGGTTTTTACATCCAAAATGCATTATCTTGCACTTATCCACATTAAATATCAGCTATCACAGCTCTGACCATTTTTCTAGTTTACCTAAATCATTTGAAATTTGGCTTATCCCTCCTGGAATATCAACCCTGTTACATAGCTTAGTATCATCAGCAAAAAGACATACCTTACCATCAAGACCTTCTGCAATAGCACTAATAAAAATATTAAAGAGAATAAGACCAAGTACAGATCCTTGACTACTCCGGTTAACAATGATTGGTTAAATAAATCCGTTAATGGTTTTGCTAGTACACCAGTAAGTTCTTCTAATAACTTTGGGTGTATTCCATCAGGCCCTATTGACTTATTTGTCTTTACGTTTGAGAGTTGAAATAGAACCTCTTCCTCTGTAAACACACATGTAACAAATTAATCATTTGTCCTTTTTGCTAAATGAGGTCCCTTGCTTTCATTTTCATCTGTAAATACTGAACAAAATCATTCATTGAGGAAGTCAGTTAGACATTTGTCCTCTTTTACATACATACTTTTTTTATTTTTAATCTAGTTAATCCTTGTTTTACTTTCCTTTTCTCCTTTATATATCTAAAAAATGTGTTGTCCCCTTTTTTACTGACTGTGTTATTTTCTCTTCTGTGTTTGATTTGAAAGCCGTTATAACTTGCCTGGCCTCTTTCTGCCTAATCTTATAGATCTGTATATCTTCCTCACTCTGTTTTTTTTTTTTTTAATTACTAAATGCTAACTTTTAGTTTTTTACTGTTTTGGCCACGTCTGCAGAGTACCACAGTGGTTTCTTAAATGTTTTGCTTTTACTAACAAACCTAATGCAATTTTCTGTTGCCTTCAGTTGTGCAACTTTTAAATAATCCCATTTCTCTTGGACTTCATTTAAACTGCCCCAGTCTGACAATGACCCCTTTACACATAGTCAATGACCCCTTTACACCACAGTCTAAAACTTTTGTTTTTGTGTGGTGTGACTCAGTCATTGTTCTTATATTAACCCCTTAACCCCTTAAGGACACATGACATGTCTGACATGTCATGATTCCCTTTTATTCCAGTTTGGTCCTTAAGGGGTTAAACCACATGGACTGATGATCACTGGATCCTAAACTTTCACCTACAGTAATATCTGATACAAAATCTCCATTTGTTAACACTAAATCTAGTATGGCCTCCTTACGAGTTGGCTCTTCAATGGCTTGTTTTAGAGACAATTCCAGTAGGGAGCTTAGATTATGTGTGTTCCTGGCATAAGCAGCTATTTTGGTTTTCCAGTTTGCATCAGGAAGATTGAAGTCACCCATGAGGATAACTTCCCCCGTCATTGTCATTTTAGCTATTTCCTCAACTAGTAGATTATGTAACTCTTCTATTTGTCCTGGGGGCCTATAAATCACACCTACATGGGTTACTATTTGATTACCAAAATAACATAACCCAAATGGACTCTATTTTCACCTCACTAACTTTTATTAGGCTAGATTTTATGCTATCCATCACATAAAGGGCCTCCCCATCCCCTTTCTTGCCTTCCTTGCCTTTTCTATATAAAGAGTACCCTGGTTTTGCTATGTCCCAGTCATTCTCATTATACCATGTCTCAGTAACAGTGACTAAATCTACATTATTAGTTGCCATCATTGCCACATGTTCATGGGTCTTTTTCCCTAAACTGCGAACTCTAAGCTTATCATATTTAACAAACTTGCTACAGGCACTTGTTGTCCCTGTTTTGGGGGGCAATTGGATTGATATTTTATCACCCATTTGCCACTCCATCCTAGTTTAAATACGTACTAGCAAAACCTCTAAACTGCTCACTAAAAAAATATTTGTTCTCTTTTTGAGTGAAGGGTTTCCTGGACAAGGTTCTGCAATCTTTGCACAACCTACACAACCTACATTCAGCATCTCCACACTCTACATTGAGACGCGGAATGCGATTCCATGCATCATCTTGACTGACGAACTAAGCCATGGAGGTGGGGCCAGCTGCAGCAAGATAACTTTAGCTTCTAAGGCATGTTGTGACTTTTTATTACTGGTAGCTAATGAAAGTCAGGGTATAAGAGTGTAGTACAACAGGGTATTTGGGATAAAGGACTATCATATAGCAGGATAAACCAACCTAACACTAAAGACTTTTCACGATTATATAGCTAATAGGAAAATATAGACAAATGTTTGTCTTTAAAGTAATACCCATACTTCACAAGAGTGTGATTTTGTGTGGCCTGCTTTTCCCATTTAAAAATAAAGGTATTTTCTTCCAGCGATTATTTACTGTGTATATTATTTCAGTAGCATTTATCTAGTTATTAAATAAAGAACAACATCACAAGATAATATTACAAAAATACCAAAATAATCACAAACATACTATAATGAATGCATACCTTTTCCAGTCCAATCTATTTAATAAAATGTTCTCACTGCTTATTGTGTGAAGCAGAAGAATTATAATATGCATTTGAGATGAAGTTGAAAATAACCTTGTTTTACTGTCGTGGACATAAGAAGCCAGGTAATGTTAGGAAGTGTAAATAAAACATGGGGAATGGACTGCAGTATCTCCTGCTAACTGTGACAAGCCGGGTAGTTTGACAAGGTCATTATACAGAGATCAGTGATTCGGAAGAGAGATGGAAGGCACAGTGAGAAAAGAAGAAACTAATCTTCTGTGTTCAACTGTAAAGGAAAGAATGAGAGCTATGAACAACATACAGTGATGGAAGTAATAAATGACTAGATAGCCTAGAGAGAAACTATAAAAAAAAAAAAGGTTTCTCTGTTATCATAATTTGATAAAAATAAAAGCTGATATAGAAAAATGTTTATTGAAAAAAAAAGTAATAAACTTAATTGCAGTAGTTCAAGAAGTATAGTGAGATATTCCGGGGAGCAGTGGGACACGTCTTACCCACAGATTTGGTGAATAACGTAAAGTGTTATGATTTGCACGTAGACATTGCCATGTGGTCCAAAGAAACTCTGTGGAATTAGCCTTTCATCATAACAAATATGGTCTCCATAGAGAGCATACGATCAGTTAAACCATGCAGTTTTCTATAGTCAAAATAAACCAAGCTACTACTAAAATAGGATATACCCTGTTTAACATGACCTAGCCTTTCCTATAACCAGGTAAACTGATTCTATTATAGGATTAGCAAACTAGGATAAGTATATCCCATCTTATAATTATGGGACATTGGCACAGTATTGTGGCTAGATCTTTTAAAACTCTCTGACCCACTATTATATATTACCATCCCGTCTCTACACACAAGCATGTGTGGTAAGGTTAGTTTAATCATGCATGCCTAGTTGCCTGATTGGCTCAGCTTTTTTTTTTTTTTAGAATATGCTAAGATGTGTGTCAGTGTAACACAGATGCAAGGCATGCATGCACTAACCACAATATATTAAATCTTTTTTTGTGTGCTTTAGGCATCAGAAAGAGAACTGAATATTTTTGGTACCATTCATAACTAGCAGTTAGATATCTTGGTGAGTGGAAGAGAAAAAAGCAATCATGTAATTTATGTTTGTTTATTTTTCTGTGGAGTGTTACTGTAATGTTATGTTTAATTTATATTTCCACAATTGTATTTCTTTTAAGGCAAAAAGTGTATAAAAAATAAATAATATCTATTCTTATAATTCCAAGCTGTGTAATGTAGTTTAACGCAGAAGAACACTGTGCTGATAATGATACCAACAATAAAAAAAATAATGTCTGTCTGTAATCTCTTATTCTGCTGTGTAAATATTAATTATTTGGCGGTTTTACAATAAGTAACCTATGGTAATATTGTCAGCAGTCATCAGCTATTTATAGAGAATAAAGTAATATAAGCCTTCATCAGCTCATGAGCATTAAAATCAGTGTTGGAAGATAAAGTGTATATTTAAAGATGTGATGCTGTATTTGGTTGCTCAGTGATAGGGAACTATGCATTAGAGTAGACACTGCCAAGCCTTAACGTCACCTTACATTATAGTAAGACTATCTAACCATGGATTACATAGATTGCTGCATGTTATTTCTGTGTCAAAACAAACTAAACGTGAGTTCATTTACAATAAATGTTTTTGAAACAGTTAAATCCAGTCAAGGTCAAGTCACTATATACAAACAAAAAATAAAAATATTTGGGACACTGAGAGGGTAAGAAATAGCATACTGTATACTTTATAAAAAAGGATAAAAAAAAGCAAATTTATATATTGCACTTCATAAGGAGCCATTAATTAAATGTTTACCCCATCTAGTATCCTGATGCCTATCTAACATATGTAGAGACCTGAGGCTTAATACTCCCAGATCCAAAGCTTTAAAGCCCCCAAGGCCCCACTGCAATGCCATACACATGTTTGAAAGAATAGATGTTTGACATTGTGATACATATTACTCTTCTAATTTTACAGGAAATAATAATAACAAATATCTGTGCCAGGACTCCATACTGTTTCTCAGAAACTTTGTTCCTATTTAAGGAAAAAGTATTGATTAGACTTGTGTAAGACAAAAAAAAAAAATGGTTATTGCGAACGGTGTGAACAGGTAAAAAAAATTGGGATTGCAGAATTTAGTTTGTTCCGCTCCAATCACAGTGCTTCACAATTCAAGCCATCCAATCACAGTGCTCTGTGTCATTTTACACAGCGTGGGAAAATGAACTTGGAAAAATAACTAACCTGTAAAAAATTTCGAATGAAATTCCGATCCGAACAAAGTCCCGAATTGCGTTCTAACACGAATGGAGAAACTGTTAGAACGCAATTCAGCAGTTTTGCCAGCGTTCTGTCTAAGTGACACGAAGCATCGTGGGAACAGGGAGGAAAGGATCATGGGAAACCACCGGAAACGAAGCACACTTTGCTCCTCCGCTGGTCACCGCTGGTCACTGCGTAGGAAACCTCCAGAAAAGAAATAGTCCCTACTTTTTTTTTAAGTTTTAAAGAAAACTATAGCAGATAGGAAGAAACGAAGAACAGATCCTGAGAGAGGGAGAGAAGAGGAATCAATTGGGGAAAGGTAAGTTCGGCATGACAGTGCCGCTTTAACAGTAGTCTTTCAAGTTAATCGATTATAAAGTCTGTCTTTCGTTTAATTTGCAGATGTTATCATTTTTTATTTTACTTTTTGGGTAGTCGATCCAGCGTATTCAGACTGTTTGGTGTTCAATGGGAGCTTATTAGGCAGGCTGCCTCGAAGCAGCGGGGGAGTAAGCAGATTTCTACTCTTACTCTATTTGGTGAATATTGAGCTTAGCTGTACTACTTTCTAACCTCCACGTTATATCACTTGGGAGTCAGGGCACAGGAAGCTGGTGGAAGCCTATACACATACGGTGATCATTCAGTGAGACTGACAGTCTATTTAAAGGTGATAGACGCTTTTCAGTGTGTCTATCTAACAGCCTCATGATATGGTAAGCCATGAAGGTACTTCTGTGTAGCCGCTCCTGGGTTCCCTGATTTATATGTATACCTCTTGTGGTTGCGAGTCGGTTTAGCTCATTACTTTGTTCTACCGCTATTTTGCTGTTGAGTTGTAGCTATCTACCCCCTATCTATTTCAATAATTACCACTTGGGCAGTTAATCCTGTAACAGTGGGTTATTCACATGTTCTGTACTGACTCCTTATCTTTTCTAATGGATATGAACTCGGTGTTTACAATTCTTTTTCTTTGAGGTGAAAACTGCCTATAAACCTTCCTTATTGGCAGCACTATAGACAGAAGGCTAATCTATCTGTTTTTGTGTCGGCTGTAACGATACTCTGTTCCAAATTTAAGCATTCAAACTATGTTGATTTGTAACTAAGCGGGATACAATTACCAGCCTTCGTTTTTCCCTAAGTGCTACCTTTATTATAACTCTTGTACCCTGGAGACATAAATTATCTGTTATACAGTCTGTATACCCTATACCACGAATTACCTATATACCAGTACTTTAGAGGTATCTATATATTTATTTACCCTTTTGAGGTTACTTACTGAATGTACATATAGTCCTCTAGTTATATTAATTTGGTTATTCAGGACAATTCTACACAGATTTTAAAGGTGTGTTATCACTTTGTGTTTATTATTATTTCCTCGCTTTTGTTGGTTTCGCACATTATTATTTATCATTTATTCGGCTTAATAAAGATTTATACCACTTTAATGAATTTTTACTTGAGGAGGTACCTTAGAGTGGAGTAGGAGTTTGCCCACTTTATGAGGGGAGACTTCCCATTCCACTTTATTTTTGCTTTCTTTGATACATATACTTAGGGTTCATGCCATTAGGTACCTTAATAACCTTTTGTGAGACATCAGTGCTGGTTGGTCCAACACTGAAGTCTCTCCCCCTTCTCTTCTCTATACTTAATAGTAGTCTTTAAAGTTTTTTGTAAATCTATGTTTATTGAACTTTTACTTTGAATACAGGTAAAGAGAAGAGTACAGGTAGAAACTTGCAGGTCTCTGTTAATTGTGTCGTTACAGTCTCAAACATTGCATAACATATGGTTTCTTGTATACCTATGTGCCTAAGATGAGTGACTATCAATCGTCATGTGTCCTGTGTTATTTCTCTCTGTCTTATGAGTGCATCCCCTAGGGTTAAATATCGGTATTACTTGCCATTACGCTATTTCCCCTATTTTTCCCTCAGCATGTGTCATGTGTTCTGCGTTGCTCTTTCTAGTGGACATACGAGCATGTCATTTTAATATTCGTTAGCCGATTGGGTATGCCTCCCTTGGGTGGGATGTGATGATGTGAGTATCCTAATTACGGTTGTTTTGGGCTTGGAGACCCATGTAGGAGACCATTAGTTTCCTTCGCTCCTATGTGTTGTGTAAGCAGGTGTTGCGTTTTTTTGCTTTTGTTTTATCGGGGATTGGCGTCTGCGCCTCGGGGGCTGCCATAGACCTGCACCCATGTCGGTTGGGACGTTAATAGCCCTGTAAAGCATGGGCCATCACCCCGTGGCATCCTCCTCTCAGCCCACCAGGATCTCATTTCGGAGATATGGGAAAGACTAGGTTAGGTAGAGGTAGAATAGGGAAGCAGGTTAAGTAAGGTTAGTCTATGGCCGCCGCTGGGTGGAACACGGCCTGGCCGGTGTGCAACCCCAGAGCTGGAAGCCAACCCTCCTCCCATGTGATGGGCCATGTAAATGGCAGAGAGGCCTGTCAGAGAGGCATATAACGCCTCCGCCCCTTGTATGTCCTCTACCCTGTGTATCCACTCGTTTTTGCTAGGGACTTCAGCTTTTATCCAGTAGGCCGGTATATTGGCCTTGGCCGCGTTCACTAGATGACGTAAAATTGATTTCTTATAGAGTGAAATCGGTTGCAGAGAGATGTGCAGTAGGGCGAGGTTGGCCGACCATTCGGGAACATCCCCTAGGATCATGGTCACGTTGTCTTTTACCATCTCCCAGTATGGGGCTATGTCACAGCACCCCCGCCAGATGTGGAGCAGCGTTCCCCTCTCCTTTTTGCATCTCCAGCATGTCAGGGGTATCGATGGGAAGATTAGATGTAGGAGGGTTGGTGTTTTATACCATAGTGATATTCGTTTATAAAAAAAATGAAAATAATATGAAAGTGTAGCTACACTGAAAACCGGGACGGGGGTGTTAGTTAATGAAAAAGAGGAAAAATTGCTGAAAAATTCTAATTTGATGACTCAAGACTGTCAGGATTACAAGTTGATCCAGTACGCAGTACTGTGTCACACCTAGGACTAAGGATAACTTATAACCGGACCTTAGAATTGCTGGACTTAACATTTCCAAGAATAGTCAAAATACTTGCCAAAATCAGGGACACAGAATCAGACACAAAGATGAGGGAAAGCCAAAAGTCAAGGATACCAGATATCAGGGAAGTCAAAACAAAGCCAAAGTCAAATACCAGAAAATCAAGATCAGGAACGCACTTTCGGATAACCATAGGCATGAAACAGCGACAGAGCAATGAGCAAGGGGAGAATTGGATTTAAATACCCCTCCTATGGATCCGATTGGCTGTAACTGGCCTTTGACCCCAAAGGCAAGTACCAGGTTTCCATGTGCATGATTGCTGCTCAGCACAAACCCTCCTGTGGATTTGATTGGCCATGACTGGCCTTTGACTCCAAAAGTAATTACCAGGTTTTCATGTGCATGATTGCTGCTTGGCACAACTTTTCCTGTCAGGACGGCTCTCTCACTCATAGATTAGGAATAGAAAACTAACTGAGAAAATATGTCTCCTATAGTGCTACCAGAAATATATAAGGTATATAAAAGTGCTCACTAAACCAATAACAAAGGAAAAGAAGAAATAATAAAAAATAATACTACTTTTTCCCAACCAAAATGATAATAAGGATACCAAAAAATAAAGTGAGAAAGATTTAAAATGTACTCCTAAATAAAGTATATACAAAAGGTTTCCCAAATCTCAGTTACCAATCTGAACATAGTGAGTTTCAAAAAAGATCACATGCACTGAAATGTGTATAGAATCACTATATGTCAAAAACTACAACTGGGGTTAAATAATGCTGTCACGGACGGTTCACTGGCGAATAGTTCCCGGCGAATATAGCATGTTCGCTTTCGCGGCGGCGGGCGAACATATGCGATGTTCGGTCCGCCCCCTATTCATCATCATTGAGTAAACTTTGACCTTGTACCTCACATTCAGAAGACACATTCCAGCCAATCAGCAGCAGACCCTCCCTTCCAGACCCTCCCACCTCCTGGACAGCATCCATTTCAGATTCATTCAGAAGCTGCATTCATTTTTCAATTTTTTTTTTTAGTGCATATAAATGTTACAAGCAGATACTCCCCCCAGACACTCTGTATTACTGCAGATACTCCCCCCAGACACTCTGTGTTACTGCAGATACTCCCTCCAGACACTCTGTGTTACTGCAGATACTCCCTCCAGACACTCTGTGTTACTGCAGATACTCCCCCCAGACACTCTGTGTTACTGCAGATACTCCCCCCAGACACTCTGTGTTACTGCAGATACTCCCTCCAGACACTCTGTGTTACTGCAGATACTCCCTCCAGACACTCTGTGTTACTGCAGATACTCCCCCCAGACACTCTGTGTTACTGCAGATACTCCCTCCAGACACTCTGTGTTACTGCAGATACTCCCTCCAGACACTCCGTGTTACTGCAGATACTCCCCCCAGACACTCTGTGTTACTGCAGATACTCCCTCCAGACACCATGTGTTACTGCAGATACTCCCTCCAGACACCCTGTGTTACTGCAGATACTCCCTCCAGACAATCTGTATTACTGCAGATACTCCCCCCAGACACTGACACAGAGCAGAATAGGGACCAGAATAGGGCCCCCTGAGTGGTGGGGGGGGCCCTAAATAAAAATCCCTCCCGCCCAATCAAAGGTGACTAGGGGTCCCCAAGCCCCTAGTCACCCACCCCCCAACCCCAAAAGAAGAAAAAAAATGACAAAGAGCACTCTGATTGGAATCTAACCAATCAGAGTGCTCTGTGTTATTTTGCACAGCGTGGGAAAGTTCTTTGGAATTTTCCCACGCTGTGTAAAATGACAAAGAGCACTCTGATTGGTGGGCTTGGAATCTAACCAATCAGAGTGCTCTGTGTCATTTTACACAGCGTGGGAAAGTTCTTTAGAATTTTCCCACGCTGTGTAAAATGACAAAGACCACTCTGATTGGCTTAAACCACCCAATCAGAGTGTTCTTAGCCTAATTGCAGGGCGTGGCAAGGCTCAGTCTGCACGTAGTCTGCATGGAGTCTGCACTCAGTCTGCAGGAGCCCTCCATGGGTGAAGATGGATTTTTTTTTTGGCGCTCGTTTTTTTTTTTTTAAATTGTGTCGGTTCTTATGGCTTTTTATTTGGATTTTTTGGGTCTGAAAAAAGAAGATTTTAGAAAAAAGAAGACGTCAAATGGTAAGTTGAATTTTTCTTTACAGGTTAGTTATTTTATTCCCCCCTCACTATTTTTTAGGATGAGGGGGGTAAGTAGGGGGTAACTTCCTTTGAGGTGGGGGGATGGGTGACTAGGGGCTTGGGGGGGATTTTTATTTAGGGCCCCCACCCACCACTCAGGGGTGGGGGCTGAGGGGGAAAGTAGGCCCCCCCCTTATTGTTTTTTTTAGGGCCCCCACCCACCACTCAGGGGTGGGGGCCAGGGGGGAGGACAGTAGGTCCCCCCCCTCATTATTTTCATGTCCCCCACCCACCGCGCAGGTGTGGGGGCTAGGGGGGCAGGACAGTAGGTCCCCCCTCATTATTTTTATGGCCCCCACCCACCGCGCAGGGGTGGGGGCAGGGGGAGGATAGTAGGTCCCCCCATTGTGATTTATGGCCCCCACCCACCGTGTAGGGGTGGGGGCCGGGGGCAAGGACAGTAGGTCCCCCCTCATTATTTTTATGGCCCCACCCACCGCGCAGGGGTGGGGGCCAGGGGGGAGGACAGTAGGACCCCCCCTCATTATTTTCATGTCCCCCACCCACCGCGCAGGTGTGGGGGCTAGGGGGGCAGGACAGTAGGTCCCCCCCTCATTATTTTTATGGCCCCCACCCACCACGCAGGGGTGGGGGCAGGGGGAGGACAGTAGGTCCCCCCATTTTGATTTATGGTCCCCACCCACCGTGTAGGGGTGGGGGCCGGGGGCAAGGACAGTAGGTCCCCCCTCATTATTTTTATGGCCCCACCCACCACACAGGGGTGGGGGCGGGGGGAGAACAGTGGGTCCCCCCCATTGTGATTTATGGCCCCCACCCACCGCGCAGGGGTGGGGGCGGGGGGAGGACAGTAGGTCCCCCCATTGTGATTTATGGCCCCCACCCACCATGCAGGGGTGGGGGCCAGGGGGAGGACAGTAGGTCCCCCCATTGTGATTTATGGCCCCCACCCACCATGCAGGGGTGGGGGCCAGGGGGAGGACAGTAGGTCCCCCCTCATTATTTTTATGGCCCCACCCACCACGCAGGGGTGGGGGCGAGGGGAGAACAGTGGGTCCCCCCCATTGTGATTGATGGCCCCCACCCACCGCGCAGGGGTGGGGGCGGGGGGAGGACAGTAGGTCCCCCCATTGTGATTTATGGCCCCCACCCACCATGCAGGGGTGGGGGCCAGGGGGAGAACAGTAGGTCCCCCCTCATTATTTTTATGGCCCCCACCCACCGCGCAGGGGTGGGGGCGGGGGGAGGACAGTAGGTCCCCCCCCAGTGTCTATCAGGGTCCCTGAGGACAGGTGTCAATCCATATCTGCCAAGTGACCCTATGTAGGGGGAGCAGTCCCTATTCTGCTCTGTGTCAGTGTGTATCAGGGATCCTTAGGATAGGTGTCAATCCATATCTGCCAAGTGACCCTATGTAGGGGGAACAGTCCCTATTCTGCTCTGTGTCAGTGTGTATCAGGGATCCTTAGGATAGGTGTCAATCCATATCTGCCAAGTGACCCTATGTAGGGGGAACAGTCCCTATTCTGCTCTGTGTCAGTGCGTATCAGGGATCCTTAGGATAGGTGTCAATCCATATCTGCCAAGTGACCCTATGTAGGGGGAACAGTCCCTATTGTGCTCTGTGTCAGTGTGTATCAGGGATCCTTAGGATAGGTGTCAATCCATATCTGACAAGTGACCCTATGTAGGGGGAACAGTCCCTATTCTGCTCTGTGTCAGTGTGTATCAGGGTCTCTGAGGACAGGTGTCAATCCATATCTCAAGGTGTCAATATGTCATATGTCAGGTGTCAATCCATATCCATTGTGATTTAGGAATTGATTTATGCCCTTTATGGATTAAAACCAGACTCTGCATCAACTGTGTAATTTTCCATGGGAGTTTTGCCATGGATCCCCCTCCGGCATGCCACAGTCCAGGTGTTAGTCCCCTTGAAACAACTTTTCCATCACTATTGTGGCCAGAAAGAGTCCCTGTGGGTTTTCAAATTCGCCTGCCCATTGAAGTCTACGGCGGTTCGTCCGGTTCGCCGGTTCGCGAACGTTTGCGGAAGTTCGCGTTTGCCGTTCTCAAACCGAAAATTTTATGTTCGCGACATCACTAGCTGTCACTTGAAAAGCAACCAGACCGATCTTTTAGCAATCTGCCTTGTTTGACATGTCTCTGTAGGAAGTAACCATCGTATGACAACCTTGTTGCAATGTAAGGATATACTGTTGCAAAAGTAGTTAAAGTCAATACGATCAGGACACCCGATTGCACACTCTTTTATCTTGTTGGATCAGGCTATCTGTAGTGAGAATGGAGTGTCCCTGCTTCAAATGTAAGGGTTCTTAATTAGCTCAGTCTGGCAGTCTATGCATGAAGGCAGAACGATTAGTCGGTTACCCATGAAAGCAACTCTAGTATTTGTAGGTAAAAAGGGGGCACCTTGGTGGGCACCTCGATATACCACTTATGATGAATATTACTGATTGTGCGTAAAGTGAGAGTTTAAATGTTATATCATGCACACAGAAACCACTCTGGCTCCCTCTCTCAGTTATATGCACCATCTCTATTGGGGTTAATAATTATTTTGCAGCAGAACTATTTATCTTCGGCGCATGTAACTGCTGCCAAACTAGTGATCAGATCTACCTGCATGTAATACTTGGCAATCAGATCTGCTGCTCAATTGAGAATAAAACTCTCACTTTACGTACATCAGTAAGATTTATCATAAGTGAATCCGCTTCTACTTAACATATTTATACATGACCTTGAAATAGGCATTGAAAGCCATGTTTCAGTGTTTGCAGATGACACAAAACTCTGTAAAGTAATACAATGTGAGCAAGATATTACTTTGCTGCAGAAAGATTTAGATGGACTGAGCACTCAAATGGCAGATGAAAGGTAGAGAAATGTGTTCTAATTTGTTGGCTGGCGGGCTGCCGTTCGTATGCACGAACACGTGGTGGCGATCATCTTCTTCGCACAAACACAGACAGCAGTGTTTGGTCGTTGAGTGCATGGAACTAAAATTGGACACTCGACCTTGCAAACACCACTGAACTTCCATTCCCACCTGCATTCGTTTCTTTACATTCTGGGAGAGCACTGTTTGGTGAAATCATTTACATGGATAAGGTGAACACTATCTGCCTATCCTGCAGCATGTAGTCAATTAAATTAAAGAACTGAAACAAAAAGGTAATGCATTCGGCAGAGTTACCCTTTCATTTCGTGTGCAATTCGTATGTAGGACTTTGGTTTATGTTATAGTAAACAAATATGAAAGAGTCAGAAAATTTGGACGAAGTCATATTCGTCCTTTAACGAATGCACATGTCTAGTTATTATGGCACTAGAAAAAGTGCAGAGGCTGGATACAAAATTAATAAAAGGAATGGAACATTTTAGCTATGAATTAAAAAATTTAAACCTCTTTAGTTTAGAAAAACTGTGCCTCATAGGTTATAGGATAACATTATACAAATATATCCTGGGCCAATACAAGCCATTGTCTAGAAATCTATTCACAAATAGGATACATGGTCAGGCATACATAGGACACATGGTCAGGCATTTAGACTGGAAGAAAGATTTAGTCTAAGGCAAAGGAAAGGTTTTTTTGCTGTAAGAACAATAAGGATGTGGAATTCTCTACCTGAAGAAGTGGTTTTATCAGAGTCTGTACAGATGTTTAAACAGAAACTAAATGCATAATCAATTATATAATTTTTCAATTATAGGGGAATAGCTTCTTGATCCAAGGATAAATCTGACTGCCATTCTGTTAATATAAATATACATATATAATTTTGAAACCCGTATTCCTGTGGTGTTGCTGTTTGGATACCTGAGGCCCCTAAAATGGAGTGTGGTACGACTCTGCATTTGAACATTACTTGGATTATCAAGTAATTGATTTAGTGTGTTGTGTTGGGTCAATCAGTATTTTCTTGTTGTTAGAGTTCACTCACCTCCGGACAACCAGGATTTCACCACCAGACCACAAGGACTTAAACAATGCCTCCCTCCCTGAGCAAAGTTAAGGGAGAAGGGAAGTAAATTATCTTAAATCTTTTAATTAAGAAAAATACATTACTTTGCTCCCATCTGCCCCAATAATGCGCACACATTGCAGCCCCCTCACACACTTCACCCCCTCACACACACTCACTGCACCCCTGTTACACAAACACTGAACCCCATCACACACAAACACAGCACCCACTCACGCACACACATTGCTGCCCTCACACACAAACTGCACCTCTCTCGCACACACACTGCACACCTCACACATACACTGCACCCCACACGAACATTCCACCCCTCACGCACATTCCACCCTTCACACACAAACTGCACCCCTCACACACACTCCACCCCTCACACACAAATACACTGCATCCCTCACACACACTGCATCCCTTATACACACTAGATCCCCTACACAAACAATAGATCCCCTATAGACACACACTGTACCACATGCCCATACACACTACATTCCTGACATACATACTCTGGATGCCCCTATGCACACACTATATGCCGTATAAGCAAACACACACTATCTACAGCCACTACACACAGTACCATCATCTATACTCGCATGCACTACAGCCCCTATGCACACATCCTTTATAAACACTATGCCTTCTATACACAGATTCTTCAGTGCTCTACAGCTCCTAGCTAGTCTAATTCAGCTGCATGAAACAAGACTCCGCAATCAATAGGGGTCTACAGACTCACAGGTACACACTCTAGAAGTATCAGTAGATTGCAACAGTTGCTAGGAACCTCAATCAAATTGGTCTGACCCGTTAACCGAACTCAATTTTCGTTGCTCCTCCCATCGACCAATCAGGACGCATGGCGCCCTATTTAAAAACGGACAGACGAGATTTTCATTTACCCCTTGAAAAGCCGCTCACAGGCGAAATGCGCGTCGGGGCTTTTTGTACTGTTCTCGTGTAGTTGTTTTGGACAAGCAGACTATCATTTTATAGAGCTAGATATATTGAGCTGAACTGCAGTAAGCGTTTGAAGTCTAGAGGCTACCTTTAGCAATCTTTGCTGTATACACTAGTGGGCACCAGTACTAGTGGGTACGAACAGCGGGGCTATACTCCAACAAGCCAGACCATAGAAAAGTACTCTAGAAATCTTTAGGAATCTCAAGTTACTCTTAGCTATCTCGGTAGTATATAACAGAGGGTCCTCGGACTTCGATCTATTTAAAGAGAGGTTATTTAGCCCGTGTAAGCAGTTTTACTAACGGTCTCTCATAGACAGTCGTTGACAAGCTGTATATTCATATACTCACTGAACAAGATCAGTTTATTAAGAATTTAAGTTATTTGCTAAGGTACTGACCAGACCAAGTTGCCATAAGTTTCAGCATTGGGTGCCATTCATAAGATATCAATAGAACCTAAGTTAATTGCTGGGATACGGGTCAGACCAATTTGATTGAGGTTCCTAGCAACTGTTGCAATCTACTGATACTTCTAGAGTGTGTACCTGTGAGTCTGTAGACCCCTATTGATTGCGGAGTCTTGTTTCATGCAGCTGAATTAGACTAGCAGCACTATTTCTATTAAGTTATATTAATGGAGCTGATCTTTTGAAAGCCCAAGGAATTTCAAGCCATTGTCAGCCTCCTCTGCAGTATATACCAGAGGGTTCCCCGACCCTGATTTATTGAAGTAACTTAACCCGTGCTAAACACCCCTACAGCGGTCTCTCTCAGCCAGATGCTGACCAGCTGCAAACTATGACTGAGCTTAATTAGCTGGGAATAATCTCTGGGACCTGCCGGGGTGAAAGCCGGACTAACAGTCTTTCACTACAGTATATCTGTTGGAACCCCTAGTGATTTCTGCAGCTCATTTCAGTGAGTCTCTAGACTCTTACTTATTGCAGACCTGCTATACAGCAGGAGTCAGTACTATAGTATTACATGACGATTTTCTAGATTTAGACAGCTCTCCCTATTTGTATGTCTTATTTCAAGGACTTCTATGCTCTCATACTACTTGTCCACATTACCATATGTTGTTAGGCAGAGGCAGGGATCTCTAGCAGACTAAAGTAACTACACTATTAGTCAGTATAGGCCAGTCCAGAGTACACGGTATGATCTACCTGTTCTGGACAATCTATAACGTCCAGAATTGATATTTATCATAATATCCTAATCTCCCCTCTCTTTGGGACTTAGTAAGAATATTTACCTTACTCTGGCTTTACCTGTCTGACGAACTATTTGATTGTTTATCTATCTATCGATTTTTTCTTTTTGTCCCCACCACATAGACCAGTTAGTATCTCTTTGCGTAACCACACAGTAAAAGTTTGAGATACCTATCATCCTAGTAGGGACATATACGTTTATTAAACGTTTTCCTCTTTTTTCCTTTTTTTATGTTATGTCCGTCTAGAGCTTGATATCTATGTAGCTCTTATTAAATTAATTCACCAAAGTGTATTTTATTGAGAATTTATTAAAAGTTATATTTTATCTTATCTAAGGTCACTGGACAGTCCAGTTCTTTGTTCTTATTTCTAAATTGTGATCATTAATTGTTTTGTCTTATATTGTCTTTACAGCAACTAGTTAATCAACACCATTGCGTGAAAAAAAAGCCAGTGTTAGAACTAGATTTTGTAATGGTTCCATCTTTGATGGCAGAAGATTGACCCCAGACGGGGAAGTTACTATAGGGCAGGCTATTAAGCGTTTGTCCGTTCTCAGTCCTATATTTTTAATTACTTAGCAGTGATTTGTATTACTTGAATGATTATAAATCATAAACATTTAATTTGCTTGGTTATTTCCTATTAGTCAAATTGTGACTTTTCATATTTTTCATGCAACTTAAAAATAGGAAATAATATTTTTGCAGAATAGTTTGATTTAAGTCAATTAATTGTGTAAAAACATATTGCAACATGATGTTGCAGTTCTTAACTGTAGAAAAGTACAAACAAATGTATAAATATATGTCCTCTATTATAGTTGCTTAAAAATAATAATAATAATAATGTAAATAAAAATAGAAATAAATGAAAAAGCTGAATAAAAAAAGATGTTGCTTAAGGGAGATTAATTATGAGATATGCTTCTTCATTTTTATTATCATCATTTTCTTCATTATTTTTATCATCAAGTTAATGTGCAGTCAGATTCCCGAATCCCCAGCTCAGAAGGCCTGCAGGGCTTAATGCTTTGTTCTACTTAGGATGTTAATCAAGACTTGGCCTACAGTAATACAATAACTGTGAACTGCAGTTAAAATATGCAATTCAATAACATGGTTTGCTAACGTTCAAACAGACCATTTTTACAAAATGTAGGCACAGTTAAATAGTCAACATGTAGGGAGAGACAAGTCTATTCAAATTGAAACATAGACACACATATTAATAAACACAGGTACAAGTCTATTAGCCTACTACCTGTATTTAAAACACAGTTTCAAATCTTTGCATTTTATTTATAAACACTTGTACTAGGAAAACTGCATAGACAAACATTGACACTACAATACTTTGAAATGAAGAGATCAGTAACTTTAAACATGCCTTTGTCATAAGATGCCCCAGTTCCTATAAGTCAGTTCATGAAATGTCTGCCGTAGTAGTCCTATCTTTGGTCAGCCTTGATTGCTATAATTGGAAAGTGGAGCAACAACAACACAGCCACATAGTAGTATGTCATATTCAGAATGGACATCGAATGCAAGTAATAGTCTGGTGCATCACTCACTAAAGAATTCCAAACTGCCTACTGAAGCAACATTAGCAGACAAACTGTGCTTCATGAAATTATTTTTGTTTAAATAACTTTATCAAACTTTGAAAGTACGTTTTCCTGTTTCAGACAATAACCTGCCACCTGGGATTTGCAATTAGTAATTGACATATCTATAGTCATTGGGTCTATCTTGCTGTACACTGAAAAAAAATGTATTGACATATTCTGCCTTTTCCTGATCCTCATGAACTTAAATGCCAATTTATAATTTTAAAGTCCCAGCACATTTTTGTTTTATATTTTTCTGGTATTAATTTTTTTTGTTTTTTAATATGTCAGGATTGGTTTTGATCACTTTGACTATCAATTCCTCATTCCTCTTTTGTATTTTTTTATCAAATACAGCTGACCAATAAAATGTAAATGTTTAAATGTCCTTCGTAACAGGCCTTTACATTTAGCCATATTTGTTTCAACTTATTTCTTTTAGCTTTGTTCCCCAAATTAATATTTTTGTAATCGTATTTGTCTAATAATAATCATTTTTATATATGCCATTTATCCTGTGTGCTGTTTATTTAAAGATCCTGACAGTCAATTAATTGAATAGCACCCTTATTCTGTTGAAATAATATGTGAGAATGCAAAGTGAATTTCAAATATAAGGCCAGAGTAGCTCAACGGAAAGTATACCCAACTTAGAGAATTTTTCCAGTCTGGCTATTTTCACCTTGTGCGTGCATAGTTATGTATGGGCATAACCCTCATCCACCTATAAACCCCAAACCTTATTGCCCAAAATAAACAAACCGCAGACTTGCTTGGAGAAAATAGGCCACAGCTTTATTAAAATATAAATATATAAATCTTTAAACTTCAACTTTATAACATAAAACATTCTATATACATAATTTACTCAGTAAATATCTGTCACTGAGTACCACCTTGCCAACCAAAAACTTTCACTTAGGGCAGCTGTCCTCCCTCCTCGTTCCAACCATCACAAGGCCTTTCCCTGGGTCTTCCATTCTCGTAATGCTAACCACTAGCCGATTATTGGCTCAGTGGGCACGTCTGTTATCCATAACTGTACCTGAGGTTAGGGGATGGACAGCCCTACCCACCCACATTCCATGGTCCGCTGGTCTAACCCACGGTTGACAAGGGCCATATACCACTACGCTGTGACAAGAACAACACAAACAAATATAATTAAGACACAAGGGGAGGGAGGGAGGACGGGAAGCAGTTACCAACTGATAATTAAGATGGCTGCTATTCTGTAAGCTGGCTACCTATTTATACTAACCAACCGCCTTGCCCCCTTAATACTCCTCCCACCATATAAAGACCTCCTTACCATTCTATCTATATACTCCCCCTCACACTCACATGTCACTCTACTGTCTAGGCCTTGCCTGAGTCCTCAGGGTCTTGAGTTTGAAGTTCGCTTTGAATTTACATTGAGTTCTCAATTTAGAGACTAACTCTGTAAGTGTTTTGGTGAAGGATTCATTGCTGCTGAACAGGAAGGAGTACTCCCACCAGATAATCTGCCCAAGTTAAACAGGTGGGGGCAAAAAGAGCATTCCTTAGATACCAAACTCCCAGATGACTTTCAGCAGCCAGACAAATGTCATTTACTGCCACTACACTTGCACAGCTTCTGACCTCTACACACAACACTCAAAGACAGCACACACCACCCACTGCCAGCAGACATGTGCTACTCACAGCCACCACACACTAGTCACAGCCACACCACACACATGCACACCACTGCAGCCTCCACCCGCATACAGCCTCTACAAAACATACCAGCAACCTCATCATACACATATAATTCATCACACATGTACACACACAAACTTCAAGACTCAGACTGGAGGATAGGCAGTGGGATTACGAAATAGAATAAAAATGACAGAGGGGAAATGTCTGTGCTAGTGTATGTCTGTGAATGCATGTTTGTGGGCCTACGCAAGTACGCTAGTGTGTTTCTGAGTCATAATGTTTGTCCATATTTGCTGCTTACGTTTGTGTCTGCATATTAGAGAGACAATGTTTGTGTGCATTTATCTATATGTGCATGCTTGTCAGTGTTTTTATACATAGTTGAATATGCTTCTAAACAGGTAAGTGTTTGTGGCAAATTGTGTAAGAATATATGTGAATTGCTAGTTAGTTATGTATTGGTGTATGTGTGCATGGCTAAACAGAAGTGTATGAATAGAATATGTTGTATGAGTCTGTGACTAATTAGACATTCCTAAGTGGCTAATTATGTATGGCTAATTGTGTATGTGTTTGTGTGAAAGAGAATTGGTGGACAAGGAAAGCTGACTCATCAACTGTTCTGCAAACTTTAAGCGGGTTGTTGTTTGACCAGTTTAATCATGAATATAATGTGGACTCCTCTAATTGACAGCTTATACTGCCATAAAAATATTTCAGTAGATATTTGACGTTTTGTTTATGTATGTATAAAAAGCATGCAGATTGCTGCTTCATAATTAATATTGTAAAGCCCACATGGGAATCTCAATAAGATTTAGGAATGACTTAGGTGACAGGGTTATTTTCCTGGCTTTTGCCAATGCATTTCAGCCAGTGCCAGCTGGATGGCAGCCATTTTGAAACTCATGTAATATGTATTTCTGCTACAGGTCAGTTACACCTGCTGTCAACAAATCAACAAATAGAACTTTGTGTGCCTAAATAGTATGGTAACAGTGGCCAAGTTGCATCTAGCATGTTATTGTAGCAAAGTAACAGAACGAAAGAAGTAGTTTAACCTCATGAGATGTTTAAATGTGCATTACATCTCCTAAAAAAATTCTATTATACCACTTGTTAAAAACAATTCCCTCACAAGCAATTTCTCTCCAAACTGAAACTGCACTTTGTTTTTTTTCCTCTTCATTTGCTATTGAAATTTTATCCACTCTAGGTTATTCTGTAAAGTCTGAATTGTGTCTGGATTGAATATTAGCAAATTTCATGTTTACTAAAATGGCAATTAGAAATTCTCATATTTAAAAGATCACAAAATTGGATGAAATTAAGTAATTTAGACCAAATGAGCACATCTAATTTGGAACCATCATGCTTTAAAATGATTATTTTATATACATATATATATGAATCTTGCATAAAATAAAGGTTTCATTTATTTATTAGACCTGAACATGGAATAAAAAAATGGTTTGACTAAAACATCCAAAGAAAAATATTTCATCCAAAAAATGGATGACTTCCAAAAATGGCTACAATATATTTCTGGCTTAATGGTTATGTAATATTAGGCATTTATGGCAATATCAATTTTAATTGCCTAAATTAGATTTTTATAAATCTGTTTTTTGTTTTGTTTTGTTTTGTTTTTTAAAAACCATCAAGTAAGATAACTTATTTTCCTTTTGATATCTTATATTAATGAAAATGGGAGTGATGGGAAAAACACAGGGCCCTATCAACTTCTCCAAACTCAGTCTGCAAGGTAACAGGCATATAAACTGCCATAAACTGCCATACAGGTTGAAACTACTACAATGAGGGCATTTGAAAAAGGGGCAGCTGCAGGACCAATGAACATTTAATTAGAATTTTAATTCACCACCATAATTTAATATACTTTTATTATTTTCGAAACAACTTTGAAGGGAGAGGTGACTGGACAATTGGATCTCATCTAGGAGATGATGACACCTCAAGTATCACTGTGAAGAGCACGATAACATTGGGAGAATGAACTCAAGAAAGGCTATTTGCATCATCAGTGGCAGGCACATTTTTAAGCATTGGAGATTCAGAATTGTTCCCTGTAATAGATAACACTTCGCACAGTGGTCAGTAAACTTGACAATAGTTGCTGGGCAACCAGACAAAGAGCAGATTGTACACTCATTTTCTCATCCAAGTAGTTTAGAGGGTCATCAGTAGGAGGCAAATCATGTTTAGGTAAACTCTGACCATTTATATACCATTAATAATCTCAATTTGGCAGCTTATTGACTAATTTTCTTTAAAAACTGCCAAGAGCCTCAGACCAAGCTGCAAAAGCTCTGCTCTGCTGTCCTGGGGTTATGCTGCTGCTGCTGCTGCTGCAGGGAGTAGTAGATTATGACAACATGTTAGGTTCAATGTGCAAATCTTCCTAAACCAGCATGCCTATTTTCTCCATAAAGCACATCAATTAGCAATTAAGTCGCTCAGAGGAACATTGACTAAATCATTCAACTTCCTGATCACTGCTGCTTTATTGATGTGTTTTCAAAGAAGTCATCAAACTAGTTTAGGAGGTGGGTGAACAAGGGAATGACCTGCACCAAACTGGCATTACTGTGGTTCTAAGTTTCTGTCACATCCCTAAATGGAACAAGAACTAACAGTAGATGCCCTATTATTGTCCATACCTTACACCCCAGTGGGGATTCAACATTAATAGAGTGATGGGAAAACAGACTTTTAGTTTGCCCTCTGCTGTCCAAATATGATTTACGGCATGTCTAAAGTGGAGTCCCACATCTTGTTGACATTATGTGGTAGACGGTGTAGGAAGCTAACTAGTTGGGTCGCCCGTCCATTGGACCCAGTGTGGCCATGGCTCAAGGCAGCACTGTGACAGGGACGGCCTATTTTCACCCCTGTACCTTTAAGAAATCCGGAGCAGGGCCGGGGTCGCCTATTTCCACTTATATGTAGGAATTACCGCTATACATATGTGCTATTCCGGGCCCTGCTGGTGTGTACAGTGAGAGTGATCTTACAATCCCCAGCAGCAGCAGGTACTCTTCTCTCTGTAACCGCGAGAGCGTTACCATGGGTTGCCATGACAACACTCCAGCATGTATTCAGTGCCACGCGGGGCATTGCCATGGCAACCCGTGGTAATGCTCTTGCGGCCCGCAAGAGAAGAATACCTGCTGCTGCTGGAAATCTACAATCGCTCTCAGGGCTCCCTCTTCACTGTCCTCCAGCTCCACTGGACCACAAGTGAATCATGTATCTCTCTCCCTGCCCACAGGTAAGAGGCAGGGAGGGAGGGAATAAGTAAACAATAAATTAACAAATTAAAAACTGCTCGCCCCCCACAAATTTACTTATCACCACAAACACACGACAACACCACAAACACACACTGCATGTACTTCATTAACACAGCATTCACTATACATGTGAAAGAGAATTGGTGGGCAAGGAAAGCTAATTCATCAACGGTGCTGCAAACTTTAAGCGGGTTGTTGTTTTACCATGCATATAATGTGGACTCTTCTAATTGACAGCTTATACTTCCATAAAAATATTTCAGTAGATATTTGACGTTTTGTTTATATATGAATAAAAAGCAGGCAGATTGCTGCTTCATAATTAATATTGTAAAGCCCACATGGGAATCTCAATAAGATTTAAGAATGACTTAGGTGACAGGGTTATTTTCCTGGCTTTTGCCAATGCATTTCAGCCAGTGCCAGCTGGATGGCAGCCATTTTGAAACTCATGTAATATGTATTTCTGCTACAGGTCAGTTACACCTGCTGTATAAGCTCTTGTACAATCAGTAAATAGAATGTTTGTACTTAAATAGTTTGAGTGCCTTTACAAGCTCATGGCATTCACTGGCAGCAAGGGCTATTGGTATGGTAACTTATTGGTAAGTTGCTTTATGGCATGTTATGGTGGCAAAGTAACAGAACAAAAGAAGTAGTTTAACCTCATGAGATATTTAAATGTGCATTACATCTCCTAAAAAAATCTATTATACCACTTGTTAAAAACAATTCCCTCACAAGCAATTTCTCTCCAAACTGAAACTGCACTTTGTTTATTTTCTCTTCATTTGCTATTGAAATAATTGTATTCACTCTAGGTTATTCTGTAAAGTCTGAAAGTCTACATCACTTCAGCATGTAGCAGTAAACATTGATAGTCCTGACTCCTGCTGCCCTACAGATCCAGTGCAAGTCTGCCGGTGTGTCAGGGATACTGGCCACTAGAGGCACCCCCATAAATCTGTAGTGAAGTGCACCCACTGACATACAGCCTTAGCAAGCTGTTCATTCAATAGGAATGGTGAATTCAATAGGAATGGTAAATGCAATAGGAATGGTGAAGCGATGAGACTATGCTCCTGTTGAAAGTGAATTGCAAGGGAAATAAATATTGTGGAACAAGAGCCTGCCTTAAGTGTTCCAAGGCTTCCCTTCTTTTATGGAAAAGGAGTTTCCCTTACAGCAGATACGGTGGGTTGTTTTGTTAGACTGTTTTTTGAACAAAAATCCAAATCCAACAAAATATTCACGAGTAGGCTGTCAGACACATCCTGGGATGATAAGGGATGATAAGGACTGGGAATCCATCTGTCCCTGCTGTCTTGTGTCACAAGGCTAAACATCCCCCCTACTCTGCCTAAGGGAAATGGATGAGATACTGATGGTGGTAGTTGGCTGCACAGAATCAGATACAGTACAAGTGGACCTGTTGCCTGTTATAGTACTTTCTATTTCTGCTTCTTCACTCAGTAATACAGACTTGTGGTGTCTTTGCAGATGTTGGGTCACTAGTAAGATGACCCTTCACTCTTCCCCTTCTCACTGGCTTACCATACAATGTACACTTTTTCATTCACCTTTTTAGGAGGTTATTAACTCCTTACTTCTGGAATAAAAGGGAATCATGACATGTCACACATGTGTCCTTAAGGGGTTAAAGGAATGCCAAACTTTTATTCAGCATGATATATTATTCTCAACTCTTTTCCTTGTGGCTGATGAAGATGCTGAAGGTTACATAGTTACATAGTTACATAGTTACATAGCTGAAAAGAGACTTGCGTCCATCAAGTTCAGCCTTCCTCACATATGTTTTTTGCTGTTGATCCAAAAGAAGGCAAAAAAAACCAGTTTGAAGCACTTCCAATTTTGCAACAAGCTAGGAAAAAAATTCCTTCTTGACCCCAGAATGGCAGTGAGATTTATCCTTGGATCAATCAGTTATTACCCTACATTGAAAGATTATATCCTTGAATATTCTGTTTTGGCAAGTATGCATCTAGTAGCTGTTTGAACATCTGTATGGACTCTGATAAAACCACTTCTTCAGACAGAGAATTCCACATCCTGATTGTTCTTACAGTAAAAAAAACCTTTCCTTTGCCTTAGACAAAATCTTCTTTCTTCTAGTCTAAACGCATGACCTCATGTCCTATGTAAAGTCCGGTTTGTGAATAGATTTCAACACAATGGTTTGTATTGGCCCCGAATATATTTGTATAATGTTATCATATCCCCTCTCAGGCGACGTTTTTCTAAACTAAATAGGTTTAAATTTGTTAACCTTGCTTCATAGCTGATATGTTCCATTCCTTTTATTAATTTTGTAGCCCGCCTCTGCACTTTTTCTAGTGCCATAATATCCTTCTTTAGAACAGGTGCCCAAAATTGAACAGGTGCCCAAAATTGAAGGTGAATTGGGGAACATGACCTATCCTCTGGTGATTAGTACACAACATTGATGATGGTGGGTTTTGTTTTTCTTATTTTAATTAATTTGAAATATGGATGATTGCGTGTACTAACAACTTTTGTCAACAAAAATATGTGCTGGTGTTGCAAAATGAGTTTGTGGTTGGTGAATTTATTTTGACGTTATTGTGTTTGACTTTAAGAAACACTGCAACGTACAAAAAACACAGTCACTGCACAGTGATTGAACACTTGCACAGAACACACTGCACTGAACATACTCAGAAAAAAATGACAAAGGATTTTCTTTCTACAAACACTAAAAACATATGTAATATATTCTCTTTGCTTCAATGCATTTGCTTAGGGTCTTCTTAAATTAAAAGGATAATCAGCTGTGGATTCCACGCTCACTCTACCTAGATGTATATCAGCTACACCTCGCTGATGAGGCCCAAAGAAAGCAGAAACTATCATGCAGGGTGTCACCGAAGTCATGACTTTGAAGTGTGTGCTCAGTTATTTTGTAAAATGTTGTACTGGATGAAATTTATTATGTTAATTATTACATTATGTAACAGGTATTGTACAATGGGTATTGGTGTCCAGCAGGTAATTAAATTATCATGTCTTGACCTAATTATGTTCTAGACACCAAGATATCAGAGAGTAGTAATGTGTATGGGTATAAATATATGTATTTTCTCTGCAAAATCAGTTCTCTTGTTTTATCCAATACCACTGGTATTGCCCACTAAATGGGGATTAGAGGAGGATTAGAGGAGGATTAGAGAAGCAGCGACCAAGGGACATTAAGAGACATTGCTACCAGTGACACAGGGTTGCTGTATCCTTTGTGGAGAGGGAATTTGCTGTCCTTTCACAACTGGACTGCCCTTTTTTGGTGGAATTAGTTCTTTATGCTCAAAAAAAACCCCTATCATTATGGATGAGCTAACAGCTAAAGTGAGACATACATCGTCTGAATTCTCCAATGTTTGCGAACTGTGGAGAAAATACGAGGTCTGTCTGAAAAGTATCAAGCCATGCAGTGGCATACTAAGGGGGGGCAGAGGGGGCGGTCCGCCCCGGGTGCCACCAGGGTGGGGGATGCCATGACCCTGGTCTCAGGGCTGTGTGAGCTGTACTGTCGCACAGTGCCCCATGGTAGTTAGGGTGCCGTGTGGCAAGAACAGCTCACACACGCAAAGAGCAGCTGAACTGGCCGCACAGAGGTAAAGTGGGGGCGGAGCTAATAAAATTCTGGGCGGAGCCAAATCTGCAACCGGGGTGGGGCTTAATATGGCCCTTACCCGCTGCTGTTACTGCTGCACATGGAGGTGCAACAAGATGGAATCTCTGCTTCTGCACAGGCTTCAGAGAAGGACTCCAGTCCTCCGCCAGCCCACTGTCTGTAAGTAAGAGTGTGTGTCTGTGTGTGTGACTGTGTGTCTGTGTGTGTGTGACTAAGTGTGTGTGTAAAACGGTCTGCCTGTAACTGTGTGTGTAACCTTCTGCCTGTAACTGTGTGTGTGTGTGTCTGTGTCTGTGTATATGTGTGTGAGACTGTCTGTGTGTAACTGTCTGCCTGTAACTTTGTGTGTGTGTGTGTGTGTGTGTAACTGTATGCATGTAACTGTGTGTGTATGTGTGTGTGTGAGACTGCCTGCCTGTAACTGTATGTGTAACTGTCTGCCTGTAACTTTGTGTGTATGTGTGTGTGTGTGTGTGTGTGACTGTCTGCCTGTAACTGTGTGTGTGTGTCTGCCTGTAAGTGTGTGTGTGTGTGTGTGTGTGTGTGTGTAACACTTTGTCTGTGACTGTGTGTGTGAGTGACTGTATATGTGACTGTCTGTAACTGTGTGCGTTACTGTCTGGCTATGAGTGTGTGTGACTGACTGTAACTGACTGTGTGTGTAACTGTCTGCCTATAACTGTGTGTGTGTGTGACTCTCTGCCTGTGACTGTTTGATGTTGCCTGTAGCCGTGTGTGACTATCTGTCTGTGACTGTGTGCATGTGACTGTCTGCTGCTGTCGTGTGTGTGTGTGTCAATGTATATGTGACTGTCTGCCTGTAACTGTGTGCATGACTGTCTGTGACTGTATGTGTGACTGTCTGCATGTGATTGTGTGCCTGTAACTGTGTGTGTGTGTGTGTGTGTGTGTGCCTGTATGTGTGTGTGTAACTCTCTGCCTGTGACTGTGCGTGTGAGTGACTCTATATGTGACTGTCTGTCTGTAACTGTGTGCGTGACTGTCTGGCTATGACTTTGTTTGACTACCTGTAACTGACTGTGTGTGTGACTGTGTGCCTATAACTGTGTGTGTGACTGTCTGCCTGTGACTGTTTGAAGTTGCCTGTAACCGTGTGGGACTGTCTGTGACTGTGTGCATGTGACTGCTGCTGTCGTGTGTGTGTGTCAATGTATATGTGACTGTCTGCTGCTGTTGTGTGTTTTTGTCAATGTATATGTGACTGTCTGCCTGTAACTGTGTGCATGACTGTCTGTGACTGCATGTGTGACTGTGTGCGTGTGACTTGTAAAATGTAGAAAATGAATCCAGGCACTCCAATGAATTCCAAGAAATAGTACTGGGACGTATCCAGTAAAAGCACCCTGGATCCCTGGACAAAGGGTTGAGTGCACTTCCATCAATTTTTTATATTTGTGTGCATGTGACTGTCTGCCTGTAACTGTGTGTGACTGTATGCCTGTAACTGAGTGTGTGACTGTCTGTCTGTAACTGAGTGTGTGACGGTCTGCCTGTAAATGTGTGAGTTGGGCTGCAGGGATTTTGTAGAAGGAGGCAGGGGTTTTGTATTGGGACAGGAGTCTTTATAAGGGGGGATAAGCAGGGGATTTGTGGAAGGGGGTTGTGGGGGTTTTGTAGATGGGGCAGTACAGGATTTGTAGAAGGTGACAGGACAGGGGTTTTGTAGGAGGGGCGGGGCAGGACAAGGGTTTTGTAGGAGTTGCTGACAGCAGTTTAGCAAAGTTTACAAATTGTAAAAAAAAAAGAAAACATTTAATTTTTTTTACAGGTTTTATTTATTTTATTTTTTTTGGGTGGGGGGGGGGGGGGGGGGATTGCCAAGCACAGGATCCGCCCCAGGTGTCAAATGCTCTAGGTACGCCCCTGAAGCCATGTAATATGAAAAATAGAGACATTTATTGAAGAAGATACAATAAACAATGACAAGGACAAAGACGACTCAATCACCTTCAAAGTAGACAACTTGGGACCTCACCTCCAAATGTCTTTTCCACTGTTCAAAACACTCTGCAAAATCCTTTGTTGAAATCGCAATCAGCTGCCTTGTCGATTCACCTGAATCTGATTGATTGTCTGTAATCCCTGATTGCAGCCCATACACGATGAACATTCTCAGATTGTTTGCAGGCCTTCCACAATGTGGTCACTCTCGATGTTTGTGCCACACTTTTATTTGAGCTGCACTCTTTGCATCGTCCCCAAAAGCCTTCTGAATCATCCGAATAGTTTTCTGGTATTCGTCGGGTGGGTTTTGTGCGGCGGCACTTTACCCTTCCCTTCTTTCCCCCCCCTTTTTTTTCTTTCTCTGTAGTTCATGACATCCTTGTTTGAACATCACTCTGAACAAGAATTATTTTATTAGTAATGCATTATTATACATCATTTGTTCTGACAGACATATGAAATGGTCTCAAGTTGACTGTGAACTATACTTTATATGTAGTGTTAATAGTTAATGCATCCCCTTGGCCTCTTTCTTCAAATAAAGAAGACAAAAATGTAAAAAATCAAACCGTATATTGGAGATTCCAAGTTGGTGTTAAACGGTAGTGGGCTAGCAGTAGGATACTGCACTAACCGTAACCATCACTCTCAAAGGATGAATGAAGCATCTAATGTTGCAGTTGCTAGGTGAGATTAACTTTTTTGTTAAATTTTTACTGAAGAATACACTCCCCCCAAAAAAAGGGGATTTTCTTTCTAAAACACTTAGCAAAGAAAACCCTGCCAAACTGTAAATTGGTGATTCGAAGTTGGTGTTAATTAGCAGTTACTAGCTATAGAACACTGCACTATCTGTGCTGGGCGAGAGGAACATTTGTGGTTTTGCTTTTAACTGAACACATTCCCCCAAAAAAGAATTTTCTTTCTACAAATACTTTCGAACAAAAGGAAAGTTTTAAAAACCGCAAACTAATCTCAAACTATGATTAATAACACAATGGCAGTCTCCTATCTCCTACTCAAACTTGTTTTAAGTGCCACTGACAGACAGTAGCTAGCTAGGTAGATCAATTTAGCAGTACCTAAAACCTAGTCTCACACTAGGATCAATGACACAATGGCAATTTTCTATCTCTCACTTAAAGATGCTTCAAGTGCCACTGGCAGCAGCTAGCTAGGTAGATACAGCACAGCACAAGCTAACCCAAGTATCATACTAAAATCAATGACAATCGCTATCTCTGACTACCACAGAGGCACATCCAGTGAAAATACACAGTACCACTGCTAGTCTGTCCCTTCCCTCAGTAGCTGCAGTTTAAGTGTCTGGAAAAATCATGCTTGGAAGTATAATTTGTTTTACTGCTCCTCATTTTAGCCTTCTATTCCCCCCCCCCCTGATCTCTAATAAAATAAGCATTTACTTGCTGTCCCCTAGCCATCAATCATCTTTTGTTTTCCACCTTTTGATTGGTTTGGAGGTATAGCCCACATGATTAAGCAGACCTCTTGTCCATCATGGCAAACTAAGCTGTTTATTTCGCCCTATCAAAAAAAGCCTATTCTCCATTCCATCCAAGTTTTTTTCTGGTTCCAGAAATAGTACTCATAATCATGAATTGAATAATTTGGCGTTGCACAAAATAAATCTTGAAGTGTAATATTTATCAAACACTCAATTTCAATCAGATTCACTCAAAACAACTTTGCAAAATAAGTGAATTTTTAATCTCGACTATAGCTACTAATCCCTCAGACGTGCAAAGGATAAACTAGCTCCCTTTGGAAAGCCACCACAAAGAAAAGCTTTAAAAAACACTGAGCACTGGTTAACACTGAACAGCCAGTGAATGCTCAAATGTTTACTCCCTATTTACTGAATATTAGGAGAGGGTATTAAAATAATGGGGATAAGGAGTGACCTGCCTCTGTTCCCCTCCTTATACAATCTGCACTGCCCAGTCTAGGTGGACCAACCACTAAATGCCCTACCCTAATAGCAGTGAGATGTAGCCTGCAATAATGCTGGGGAGGGCTTCACATTGGTTCCCTTTACCCCCAACCATGTCATTTAGGCATATTAAAAAGTCAATAAAGTGAACGTCCAATTCAATCAAAGCCTCAAATCCATCCAAACAACCAATCATGTTTCTTCTCAACTTCAAGCTTATCAGAGAGCAAAATGTCACTACATGACAAGCTACAGTAAAAATGTCTCATTTGCCATATATCCTTGAGAATATTTTTTTTCTTAAATCTCCTGGGTTTCTGAGGGCTGTATTTGTAAGGATTTATTTTAGATTTCCCTCTATATTTACATTGTATTTTTACATTACATTATATTAATATTCCCACCCACTGTCCTTGGGTGGGAAGGTAGGGAGGAGCATACATGTTTTTTCCACCCTTAGTCCAGTTTATTAATACACCCTACCCACTGCCAATGGGTGGGGGTTACACAAGTAAACAAAGGCATGTCAGTCATTTAATTCATTAGCATTAAAGCCCAGACTGGCTGTCCATGTGTGGAGGTTTACGAGTGAACAACATAATTTTCACACTCTAACTCATTAGTATTACACTCCCACCTGCTACTAAGGATGGTTGTGGGATGTACAACTGGCATACCCTCCCCCCCATCACCCTCCCCCCCCCCCCTCCTCCATCCCCACCAAACTACTTTAAGTGCCCCCCATACAATGCCCAAAAAAAGAAAGTTAGAAAATTAGTCAACAGTTACTAAAACATTGCTTTATGCCCATTGTCTTGGAGTGTTTCTTTCATTTGTTTGTGTTCCTAGGAGTGATATATACTACAATTTTCCATCAAGGCTTTCTGCTGTTCATTCATTCCATGCCTGTCTACACAATGTTGTTCTCTTTGTTAACATCCTTCTGTGGCAATGTGTGAGAAAATAATGTCTGCCCAGTCAAGCCTAATGTTTATGCCATGCTTTAATGACAGTGTGTCTTGTATGTAGAAAAAGAGAAAACGCTCCCATGGAGTATATTATTTACCTTTAGGCTAAAATAAGGTATATTTTATCAAATAAAACAACGGATTATGGGTGAGAGCACACAATATAAATGTAATATTGTGTGGCATATTACATTTATATTGGGTGCTCTCACCTATAATTCTTTGTTTTATTTTACACTTTGTTTGTATTGTGTAGAATGACCTAACACATGGTGATAATAGCAACAACTGTATGATGAATTAAAAATAGCCCTTCCAATATACTGTATATGTTTAAGGTTTATTTTATAGTTTGCATTGTGTAATTCTTGTCTGCGATTGTTTGTATTTATTTTACATGCGTATTTGATAAGGGAAGATATTAAACCATTATTATACTTTTCGTCTTTAGGTTCAGTCCTTCTTCCAGCACCTATGGCAGGCAATGAAATCAGAAATAAATATGTCTTTGCTTAGACAATGCGTTCAAAGAATTCCCAGACACACAGTAGATTTTTATAGTGTGATTTATTCACAACAAAACATATCAAACCTCTCCTGGGCTGTTATCTAGACTAGTAAGTGTATAACTGCAAGTGCTCAAAGAGAAACTGTCACATCTGAAATATTAGCACAAACCAAAAGCTAAGTAAAGTTTAGCTGTGCACTATGCTTTTATAGAAGAATTTAAAGAATATTTTTTTCAATTTCACATTTTAGGCAGAGCAGGACACACCTAAACAGACCAAATACATTCTATGTAATAATAATAATAATAATAATAATAATAATATGCACTGTTGTAGTTAATGTGTTCATGCCTCAATACAGATACACATGAAACACACTGACATTGTGAATGAACACACACACATTTGCAAAAATATTTGTGAACCCATAGGAATTACATGGATTTCTGCATTAATTACAAAATAAACCACAAAAGTCCTGAATTATCTACATTTTTAGACAAATTACCTTGCCATGGATTGATAAATGTTTAGATCTTTAGAATCCAGCTTCATGCATTTCTTCAATGCAATAGCGCAGAATGTCACTAAGTTATACTTTACAGAGTATATAATATGTCTAGGATTTCAGTATATTATTGGTTCTTACAGGTCACAAATTACAAGGAGCACAATACCATTTAAAAGCTTAACATTTTTAGAATTTGTTATTTGGCCTTTTTATTTAATAGTTATTACAGAAACTTAAATTGTCACAAAAGTGCATTAAAATGCTTAAAAAGCAAAACTACAAAAAAAGTCTATGGAGTTTATAGGACTCCTATATTAGTATACGGGACATTTAATATACCCCTAATGCCCTCACTCACCATGCCATGGGTAAGTTCGTATCTATGTAAGCGACCGAAATCTAGCAACTGGGCAGCTATTGCTAGCAAAATAATGGACCCCTGTGGGCATTGGGTTCAGTTAGAAATTCAATAATTGCGATTGACAGGTTGAAAAGTTATCACTAATATAAAAAAGGGACACTAAAATTCACTCTGTGTGTGTGTAGCTGACTGTGTGTGTGTGTGTATCTGACTGTATGTGTGTAAGTGTGTGTGTGTGTGTGTGTGTGTGTGTATGTATATGACTGTGTGTGTATCTGATTGTGTGTGTGTCTGACTGTGTGTTTGTATCTGTATCTCACTGTGTGTGTATCTGACTGTGTGTGTGTATCTGCTGTGTGTGTGTGTATCTGACTCACAGGCGTGCGCAGCCTATTGCATTAGGGTGTGCACCCTAAAGCTCAAACACCCACACCACGTGTATATGTATGTATGTATGTGTATATATATATATATATATATATATATATATATATATATATATATATATACACACACATACATATATATATATATATATACATACATACATACACACACAGTGGTGTATTTTGGATTTGTGCTGCCCTATGCACGACTACATTTAGAAAATGCCATTCATGTACACTTCGTTGCCCCTCCCAGACCCCCTCTTCACACTGGACACAGCAGCGTAGCGTGGGTTTCAGCATCCATACCCCCCCCCCCATATTTTATATCCATCCCATATTTCATGTACACCCCCCCATTTCATGTACATCCGCCCCATATTTCATGTTCATTCCCCTATATTTCATAGCCCCCCCTATATTTCATGTCTATTCCACCATTTCATGTCCACTCCCCCACTACTGACTCACTGAGAGGAAGGGGGGTGACATATTTATCATGGAAACACTAGTAGTACTAGTGAGTCCATGATAAAGATTTCACCCCCCCCTCATTCCATGCACTTACCTGGTCCTGGGAGCTCCTCTCTCTTTTCTCCCACGTGGCTGTCTGCAAAGAACGCAGGACTAGGAGGGGAGGGAGAGAGAGAGGGTTGCCGCTTGCATATCTCCACCGGCGGGCAGCAAATATGGGGCCCAGCTCATTCCGGGACATTACATTGTAATGTCCCGGAATGAAGGTGCCCTGGCGATCCGGGACACGTGGGCACCCTACATTAGGGTGCCCACGCCTATGGTCAGACTGCATGTGTGTGTATCTGCTGTGTGCGTGTGTGTCTGATGTGTGTGTGTATCTAACTGTATGTGTGTATCTGACTGTATGTGTGTGTATCTGGTTGTGTTTGTGTCACTGTGTGTATCTGACTGTATGCCTGTATCTGACTGTGTTTGTGTCAGTGTGTGTATCTGACTGCATGCTTATATCTGACTGTGTTTTTATTAGTGTGTGTATGGCAGTGTTTGTGTCAGTGTTTGTTTCTGACTGTGTGTATCTGTTTGTGTGTGTGTCGGTGTGTGTATCTGACTGTATGCCTGTATCTGAATGTGTTTGTGTCCGTCATATCTGGCTGAGTTTGTGTCAGTGTTTGTTTCTGACTGTGTGTATCTGTTTGTGTGTGTGTGTATGTCAGTGGGTATATCTGGCTGTGTTTGTGTCAGTGTGTGTATCTGGCTGTGTTTGTGTCAGTGTATGTGTACCTTTGTGTCAGTGTTTATGTGTATCTGTGTGTATGTATACCTGTGTCTTTGTACTTGTGTGTCAGTCTGTATGTGTACCTGCGATTCTGTGTATATGTACCTGTGTGTGTATCTGAGTGTCAGTGTGTGTAAGTGTGTATCTATGCATGTGGCAATGCATACATCCCATCATTCCAGTACTAACACTGCACACAAATACACCCCTGCATTCCAACACTAACACTGCATGTGTATCTGTGTTCCTGTGTGTATTTCAGTGTTTGTGTAAGTGTGCCTCTGTGTGCCAATGCATACATCTCAACATTCCTACGTCAACACTGCAAACAAATACACCCCTGCATGTGTACCCGTGTGTCTATGTGTATCTTAGTGTGTGTACATATCTGTGTCAGTGTGTGTAAATGTGTATCTCTGTGTGTGGATGTGCCAGTGTTTTTATCTGTGTGAGTGCACGTGTGTTTATGTATGTGTCTGTGGGTGTGTGTGCATGTGTCCAGATGTGTGCATGTATCAGTGTGCTAATGTGTATGTATATCTGTGAATGTATGTCATACATCTCGGCAATCAAACACAACATGCAAACAAACCCCTGCAAACATTACATACAAACACACCCCTGAATTCAAACTCGAAAAGTATATAGAAACACACCCCTTCACTCAAACACGAATACTACACCCTACATGCTCACACATACTGTATACAACAACATTCTCACCTTCAAATGCACAAACACTGCAGACAAATACAGCCCTGCAAGAATGGGCAAATGGTAGATCCCCCGCTGACATAGCATTGTGGGAATTTTACAACAGATGAGGATCTATCTTTTCTCCGCTCTTGCATAAAGGGTAGGCTCAAAACAATGTCTTGCACCAGTAACCTCTTTATGTTAGTTCTGGCACTGTGTTGGGGTGGAGGTGTGATTACATGCCAGGGAGTTGAAGTGTGTGAGGGGGAGGACAGGATCTAGGGGGCCCAAGCAAATGCTTGCTCCGGGTCCAATCAATGTTAAAGACGGCCCTGCATACATGTCTTGTGACTTGCCTGTAATAGCACTCTGATTGGTTGGTTGACAAAGGCATGTTCACCCTTGTTTATTTTCAAATAGCCCCCACTTGCCGCCCATGAGTGGGGGGGGGGGGAGGAGCAGAGTGGGGACCAGTGACAGGTACACTCTGGTATTTTGTCAGCAGCTGGATAAAAATAGCTGCCAAGTCACTGGATTTCATTACAGTGGGCAGCTCCTCAGGTGCATTTTAGCACCATTTTGATTTACTCAATTAATTTCTCCTGAAATTATCTCATGGATGATGTGCGCCTGAACTGAAACGCCATATGGACGAAATTTGGCTCATCTGAACCAGAGTTGTTTCACCCAATTTAATTCAGTCCAAAAATGATTTTTCTTCACAAGTCTGCTGAACGCTAACTCTAACCACTAACACTAATTAACCTGACATGTGCACAGTCGCCTTGTCGGCATATGCACAAAACCCCCCACCAATACCCAATACAATAAAAGACACTGACCACCAGGGTTTTGGCAAAAGTATATCACAGCTTTTATTTATTATTAACATAAATTATAAAGGTCATTGTCAACATCAGTAATAAGGAATGGTGAGTGCGCTTACAATAAATAAAATACAGTGTTTATCACACTTAAAAAATCTGAAGAGCATATAACACATTTGATTAAAATGCAATAATACCAAAGTGCTATAGTGCTTTAAGAGATTTACAAAATATGTGAAGTGCCAAAGTGCATATATGTGCAGACAAGGGATATCCAATATAAATAAAAAAAGGACTGATATACTTGCAGAGCTTCTGGAACAAAAAATACACGGCTCTGTAATACAAATAATACAACACCTAGTGCAATATGTTTGTACAGTGCAGAATTAACAATAAATAAGTATCTCACTCACAATGGTGGAGTGGTTGAAGTACCACCCCAAACTATCAGGCTCCAGGGAGGATCAGCCCCCAGTGATCGTGGGATCCACTCAGTGTAGAAAGAACGTGGGCCAGTCCGGATATGTGTAAACCAAGAATTTCTTTATTACCAATGCATAAAAATATAAAACACCAGTCTCCTGCAACCTGCTACCGATAGTCCGAGAAAGAGAGAGAAGGTCTATAATCAGAGTGTCCTCCTCGCAGCTCAATCCTCATGGATACACGGATACACGGTGTAGGTGCAAAAACTTCCGGATTGTTCAGATGCCAGATGCTAGTTGCACCCCCAGCATTGGTGACTTAGGCAGCCCAGAATTCTGTTTTTGTGCATATTTTATGTTTGTCGTCAGCACGCATAATGCGCTGATGACAGACATGGTCTGCTTCCATTTGCAGGCAGATCCTGATAGAGATGGCCAGTTCGCTCTGAGCCAGTTAAATGGTCCAATAGTCTCATAGAGAAGCCTTTGATTGGGCCTCGACGTGGCTCCCATGACATCACAAAGGGGGCATTCCAAGTAGCTTGTGGAACTTCACCCAGCACTGGATTAAGGTATGTACAACTTTATTTTAAAACACTTTTTAGCATTTTTTTTTTTGGGGGGGGGGGGGACTCAAAAATAATGCCCTGTAGGTCAGAGTAACCCATTAACAATCCTCTTTGTTCTGTTCAGGTCTGTACAAAAAGCCATTAACAATATAAACAGCCACGTTCTCACAATCAAACATTCTTTTAATTCCTGTGTTTGCAAGTAACCTAACAACAGACAATATGCATACGTTTGCCTTTTAACATTAAATGGTAATGACTATTATGAATTTAAAACGTATTAAGCTTCTTTTAATCTATGCTGATTTCTAATTATATGGATGACTTGTTATCTATTACTGCCTTTCCAGTCTGTGCTCTGTTGCACTGTTGCATTAATAACTTTCCACTGAAATTCCTGGAATTCTGTTTTCAGATGCATTTCATCTGGGTAGTTTAGCTGGCTTAAAGGAGCACTCTGACATTAAAAGTAAATATTTTTTTTTCTCCTTATTCAGAATACATGTCCTCCCACCATGTAAAATTAAAACAAAATAGAAAATAATGGGAAACTCACTGGCAATCCAACAACAGACAGTCTTTGTCAAAAAGACGCTCCTTCCTTGATGAGATCCAGATGTTCTCTGGTCCAGTCTAATTCAGTAGAATTTGTAATCTACCAGGCCCATGCAGAGATCACCACGCTATGCCAATTAGATGCTATTTATAGAAAAGCATTGAAAACAAAGCTTCTTGCAATGTAGAACATGAATACTTTCAATACTTTCAATTCTCCAAAGTCTTCAAAAGGAAGGTGTCTCTAGTGGTTTTCTGTATTGCAACCATTAGAAGCATATTGACTGACAAATGTAAACATTACCATGTCTGACAAACAGCAATGTTTCGATTTTCAGACAGCAGGGACAGGGTATATGCACCAAACCCACAACATTAAGTTTTAGTGTCTTTGGTGTTTAGAGTACTTCTTATTGTTAGTGTTTAATTCTAATGTAAAATTACCTTACAGGCATCTATCACCATCGAATATACCTGATAATTCTGCTTGTAATATATGTAAATTCAGAGGTGCCTGACAAGTCTGTGACTATGTGTGGCAACCCGTTGCCATTATGTTTTGATAAATCTAGCCTATACCGTCTGTTGATTTGTTTGCATGTTTATTATCTAATTTAGCATTGTGGAAGACTTTTATCATACATTATTATTATTATTATTTTATTATTTATATAGCGCCATTAGATTCTGTAGTGTGTTTTGGCCAGTGTTTGTGACTAAGTGGCTACTAAAAAAGACTGGACATACCCCATTTGCGATACCTTGGGTTGTCTACTATTGCAAATGGTATGCCATCATAGGGGTAATTTTCATTCTTGGGCTACCTTAGGGTCTCAAAGGCAACGTAACCAATCTGGCGAATTTTAATGTGAAAAAAATGAAACACAAGCCTTATATTTGACGCTGTAACTTTTGAAAACACCATAAAACCTGTACATGAGGGGTACTGTTGTACTCGGGAGACTTCGCTGAACACAAATATTTGTGTTTCAAAACAGTAAAAAGTATCACAGCAATAATATCGTCCGTGTAAGTGCTGTGTGTGCGTGAAAAATGCAAAAAACTTCACTTTTACTGGCGATATCATAGTTGTAATACATTTTACTGTTTTGAAACACTAATATTTGTGTTCAGCGAAGTCTCCCGAGTAACACAGTACTGCCCATGTACAGGTTTTATGGTGTCTTGGAAAGTTATAGGGTTAAATATAGTGCTAGCAAATTAAATTCCCTATACTTTCGACATGGGTTGTCAGCCAGGTCCCGCTAATTGTAATTAATTAAGATACCTAAGTATGTAAAAATATTACATAAATATATATGTAGAATTAATATATGTATATATATACGTATGTGTATATATATGTATCTATATATATATTATTTTTTTAAATATTGTTATTTATATATAGGTGTATATATAGTGATATATACGTATATATTTATGTATATAGATATAGATATTATTTCATTCTACATGTATTTTGATATAAATATATATATATATATATATATATATATATATATATATTAATATCACAATACAGTTAGAACGAAATAACACACATCTATATATTTTGTAATTATTTTTTTTATTTTTGTAATTTTATTTTTTTACGTATTTACATTTTTTTATATTATATATAAATATATATATATATAACAATAATTCTCTATATATATTTAATCAGTATCAGTCGACGTGTAATTTGATATTAATATATGATATATATATATATATATAATAAACAATACACAAGATCCAGCGCACTCTCCTATCTACTAAACAGCAACTTCAATGTTGACAGATTTTTAGTTTTTAAAAAGGTTTTATTTAAAAACACCTTATCTAGGCAAAAAATAATGGGGATTTAGTTACATTATATGATCATACATTGCATAAGCCTGCCACAACGTCAATGTACCCCATCTTTGGCAGGTCCTACTCTCACAGTCTAATGTCTGCCAGCAGCACCCCATTTAAGCATGTTCAGGTGAGTGCAACCACCCCCCCATGTTCCATATATATATATATATATATATATTAATAGTAAAATACACCTAGACAGTGTATGTGTGTGTATGTATATGTGTATATATATACTTAGATCATATATATATAAATATAATATATATATATGTATATATATATATATGATCTAAGTATATATTTATTTATTTTTACACTTACCGTATATACTCGAGTATAAGCCGAGTTTTTTAGCACATTTTTTGTGCTAAAAAACCCCAACTCGGCTTATACTCGAGTCAATAGTCTGTATTATGGCAATTTGCATTGCCATAATACAGACTGGGGCTGGCAGAGCTGTAACTTACCTGTCCTGCAGCTCCTGTCAGCTCCCTCCTCCTCCGCGCCGTCCGTTCAGCACCTCGGTCAGCTCCCAGTGTAAATCTCGCGAGAGCCGCGGCTCTCGCGAGACTTACACTGGGAGCTGACAGAGGGAGCTGCACGGACGACGCGGAGGAGGAGAGAGCTGACAGGAGCTGCAGGACAGGTAAGTTACAGCTCTGCCAGCCCTCCCTTCCCCCCACTGAACTGCCAATGACACTGGACCACCAGGGAAGGAGAGACACCCTCCCTGCCATGTATCAAGCAGGGAGGGGGGACGAAAACAAAATAATTAGTAATAATAATAAAAAAAAATTAAATAATAAATAATAATACAAAAATAATAATAATTAAATTAAATAAATAAAAATAATAAATAATAATTTAAAAAAATAAAAAAAATTAAAAAATAAAAATAAAAAATTGCCCACCCCCCACCAAGGCTCTGCAACACACACACACGCACACACACACACACACACACACACTGCACTCATACACACACACTGCACTCATACACACACGCTGCACTCATACACACACGCTGCACTCATACACACACGCTGCACTCATACACACACGCGGCACTCATACACACGCTACACTCATACACACACGCTGCACTCATACACACACGCTGCACTCATACACACGCTGCACTCATACACACGCTGCACTCATACACACACGCTGCACTCATACACACACGCTGCACTCATACACACACGCTGCACTCATACACACATGCTGCACTCATACACTAATAGTTTTAGTTATTTGGAATAATTATTAAAATGAAATCATGAAATCATTAAAATGAAATGAGCACTTAAAGAGTTGCAACTTGTTGAAGTACTCTAGAACAGGAGTGCCCTGTCAGGATCGGGACAGGGATCCAACACGCAGAGTACAAACAGGTACAGGATACGTATACCGGACCTTAGAATGGCCGGACTAACGTACGGAGAATATAGAGAATAATCAAAGACAAGCCGAGGTCGAGGGAACGAGAAGACAGGTAAGCGAGGAACAAGCCGGGTCAAGGGTAACAGAGATAAACAGAGTAAGTAAACAAGCCGGGTCAGAACCAAAGGGATAACAGAAATACAAGAGCACTGTGTGACTAGGCAGACTAGAACCACGACAGGGCAATGAGCAAATGGGAGAAGCAAGTTTAAATACCCTGGCTCGGAAGGGTAGACACGCCTCCGACGAGTCCTGATTAGTCTCTGAAGGATTGAGTGACAGGTCGTTCCGGGTTGGCGTCATGACGTCGGTTTCCAGACGTCATGCTAGAAAAGGAAGTGCGTCCCTCGCGGCCGGCGTTTACGTGACCGGATGGACCGCGGGGAACAGAGGAAACAGCCCGTCCGGACGGATGGACGTCTAAGTCTCTACCTCTCTCGGAGGTAGAGACTTCAGGTACCCTGACAGTACCCCCCCTCTCAGATACGCCCACCGGGCGGAAGGAACCGGGACGAGATGGGAAGCGGGAGTGAAACGCCCTGCGAAGACGAGGAGCATGAACATCCTCCTGAGGTACCCAACTCCTCTCCTCAGGACCATATCCCTTCCAATCGACCAGATATTGTACTCTCCCCCGGGAGATTCGAGAATCGATAATAGAGTTAACCTCATACTCCTCCTGACCCTCCACCTGAACAGAGCGAGGAGAGGATGATGTGGAGGAAAATCTGTTACAGACTAGTGGTTTCAACAATGAAACATGAAATGAGTTAGGGATGCGTAAGGCAGTTGGAAGAGCTAGACGATACGCAACTGGGTTAATGCGAGTTAGCACCCTGTATGGTCCAATATAACGAGGAGCGAACTTCATGGAAGGCACTTTTAAACGGATGTTTCTTGTACTCAGCCATACTCTATCACCTGGAACAAACACCGGAGCCGCCCTTCTACGTTTATCAGCGTGTTTCTTAACCAGCATAGAATTGTGCAGAAGAATCTGTCGAGTCTGATCCCACAACTTCCTCAAATTGGCAACATGAACATCAACCGACGGCACCCCCTGGGAAGAAGAAGCCGAAGGGAGAATAGATGGATGAAAGCCATAATTCATGAAGAAGGGGCTTGAACGAGTAGAATCACAAACGAGATTGTTGTGTGCAAACTCCGCCCAAGGAATCAAACCAACCCAATCGTCCTGGTGTTCGGAAACAAAACAACGTAAATATTGTTCAATCTTTTGGTTGGTGCGTTCAGCAGCTCCGTTAGACTGAGGATGATAGGCAGAAGAGAAATTCAATTTGATACCCAGTTGAGAGCAGAAGGACCTCCAAAAACGGGAAACAAATTGGGAACCTCTGTCAGATACAATTTGGGAGGGTATCCCATGTAATCGAAAAATCTCCCTTGCGAATATCTCCGCCAATTCGGGAGAAGACGGGAGTTTAGGCAGAGGAACGAAGTGAGCCATCTTGGTGAATCTGTCAACCACGGTGAGGATAACAGTCTGTTTTTTAGAGATAGGTAAATCGACAATAAAGTCCATAGCCAAACAGGACCATGGCTTCTCTGGAACCTCTAAGGGGTGCAGAAATCCACAGGGAAGGGTATGAGGTTGCTTGGTCTTAGTACAAACCTCACATGCACCGATGAAATCTTTAACATCCTTCCGTAAATCAGGCCACCAGAAGTCCTTAGAGATCAAAGCACATGTCTTGCGAATACCAGGATGTCCAGCCACCTTGCTGTTGTGGAAACATTGCAACAGTTCCAGTTGTAGAACAGGAGGAACGAAACGTCGACCTTCAAGAGTCTGTTTAGGAGCTAGATGTTGCAGTTTAATGATCTCGGCAAGTAACGGAGAGTGAATCCTGAGATTCGTGTTGGCGATAATATTGCATTTCGGAACTATAGAGGAAAGAACCGGTTCAGATATAGTGGAAGGTTCATATTGGCGAGACAAAGCATCGGCTTTGGAGTTCTTAGAACCAGGTCTATAAGTAAGCACATAATTGAAGTGGGTCAGGAATAAGGACCAACGAGCTTGTCTGGCGGACAGTCGCTTAGCTTCCCCAATATAAGACAAGTTCTTGTGATCCGTTAAAATAGTAACAGGATGTAAAGTCCCCTCCAATAAATGTCTCCACTCCTTTAAGGCCATAATGACCGCTAAGAGTTCCCTGTCGCCAATGTCATATCTACTTTCAGGGCCAGACAGTTTCTTAGAAAAAAAAACACAAGGGTGTAGTGGTTTATCCACCCCTAACCTTTGCGACAGAACAGCCCCTACGCCTGTCTCAGAGGCATCGACCTCGAGTAGGAACGGCAGAGTCGTATCAGGATGGACTAGAATTGGAGCAGAAGCAAAAAGATCCTTGAGAGTCTTGAAAGCAGCGGGAGCTTCATTAGACCAAGTCTTAGTGTCAACCCCCTGTCTGGTCATATTGGTAATAGGTGCAATAATAGAAGAGTATCCCTTAATGAAGCGCCTATAATAATTGGAGAAACCAATAAACCTCTGAATAGCCTTGAGTCCCTTAGGCAAAGGCCACTCTAAAATGGACTGGAGTTTGTCAGGGTCCATCTTAAAGCCTTCCCCAGAAATCACGTATCCAAGAAAGTCTATCTGAGACTGGTCAAAGCTACATTTCTCCAATTTACAGTATAAGCCATGTTGCAGGAGTTTGTGTAATACCTTTCTGACCTGTCTGTGGTGGGTCTCAACCTCTCTAGAATGTATCAGTATGTCATCCAGGTATACAATAACACAATCATGTTGAAATTCCCTAAGAACCTCATTAATCAAATCCTGAAATACTGCAGGTGCATTACAAAGACCAAAAGGCATGACCGTGTATTCATAATGCCCATAACGGGTATTGAACGCTGTCTTCCACTCGTGTCCTTGCTGGATTCTCACCAAGTTATATGCCCCTCTGAGGTCCAACTTGGTGAAAATTTTAGAGCCTTTCAGACGATCAAACAGCTCGGTAATCAAGGGAATCGGATAGGCATTCCTGATGGTTATCTTATTCAAACCTCGGTAATCAATGCAAGGTCTTAGTGAACCATCCTTCTTTTTAACAAAAAAAAAAACCAGCCCCGGCAGGAGAAGAAGATCTCCTTATGAATCCCTTGTCTAGATTCTCCCAAATATACTCCTCTAGAACTGAATTCTCCTTAGTGGATAGGGGGTATACATTACCCCTCGGAGGCATGGTACCAGGTAGTAAGTTAATTTTACAATCAAAGGTCCTGTGTGGAGGTAGAGTATCAGCATTCTTTTTGTCGAATACTGCTTTTAAGTCTAGGTATAGGGGCGGTATCTGTATCTCTGTAGACTGGGTAGAACTACCTGGTGTGTTAATTACACCCAATGGAGAAACCCTCCGTAAACAATTCTCCTGGCAACCCTGACCCCATGAGAGTATCTCCCCTAACTCCCAATCAATAATAGGGTTATGTCTTTTTAACCATGGGTAACCCAGGACTATGGGAACAGAAGGAGATGAAATAAGCATAAGCGATAAGTTTTCCTCGTGTAAGATGCCAACAGTTAAGCTAACTGGGATGGTCTCACGAGAGATAACAGGCTCAAGTAAAGGTCTACCATCTATGGCCTCAACGGCCAAGGGTGTATCCCTTAACTGAGATGGGATAGTGTGTTTAGTAGCAAAGGCTTGATCGATAAAATTCTCAGCAGCACCGGAATCTATCAAAGCCATGGTCCTTAGTACTCCCCTTTCCCAAGTTAAAGAAACTGGTAGCAGAAGCCTGTGATCTTTATAATTATGCGTAGAGGACAAAATAGAAACACCCAAGGCCTGTCCTCTAGAGAAACTTAGGTGCGAGCGTTTCCCGAACGATTAGGACAATTCAGGCGTAGGTGACCTCTGACTCCACAATACATGCATAATCCCTCCCTTCTCCTGTACTGCCTCTCCTCCTCTGAGAGGCGAGTATTGCCTATCTGCATAGGTTCAGGACATAGTGAGGTAGTGGAATCAGGACTTTGAAATGCGGGAGCTAATTTAAATGAAGGTCTAAGGTTCCTCTCTCGAGTGTTCTGTCTCTCTCTTAAACGTTCATCAATACGAGAAATGAATGAAATTAAATCCTCCAAATTTTCAGGGAGCTCTCTAGTAGCAACCTCGTCGAGGATTACATCTGATAGCCCATTCAAAAATACATCTATATATGCCTGCTCGTTCCACTTAACTTCTGCCGCCAATGACCTGAACTCTAGTGCATAATCCACAAGAGTTCGGTTCTCTTGTCTCAGGCGCAACAGTAATCTAGCTGCATTGACCTTTCTACCAGGAGGGTCAAAAGTTCTTCTAAAGGCAGCTACAAAGGCATTATAATTATATACCAAAGGGTTATCATTCTCCCATAATGGGTTGGCCCATCTCAGAGCTTTCTCAATGAGTAAGGTGATAATAAATCCAACCTTCGCCCTATCTGTAGGATAGGAGCGAGGTTGTAATTCAAAGTGGATACTGATCTGGTTAAGGAAACCACGACACTTATCAGGTGAGCCACCATAACGTACTGGTGGTGTAATACGGGAGGAGGCACCTACAGTGGCTACCTCTAGGCCTGAGCTCACAGGAGAAATAGAAGTAGTACGCGTCTCCTCTGGCGGGTTATTAGCACAAGACAATAACGCCTGTAGTGCTAGCGCCATCTGATCCATTCTGTGCTCCATGGCTTCGAACCTAGGATCAGAAGGACCAAGCTGACTGTTTGTACTTGCAGGATCCATTGGCCCTGTCGTAATGTCAGGATCGGGACAGGGATCCAACACGCAGAGTACAAACAGGTACAGGATACGTATACCGGACCTTAGAATGGCCGGACTAACGTACGGAGAATATAGAGAATAGTCAAAGACAAGCCGAGGTCGAGGGAACGAGAAGACAGGTAAGCGAGGAGCAAGCCGGGTCAAGGGTAACAGAGATAAACAGAGTAAGTCAAACAAGCCGGGTCAGAACCAAAGGGATAACAGAAATACAAGAGCACTGTGTGACTAGGCAGACTAGAACCACGACAGGGAAATGAGCAAATGGGAGAAGCAAGTTTAAATACCCTGGCTCGGAAGGGTAGACACGCCTCCGACGAGTCCTGATTAGTCTCTGAAGGATTGAGTGACAGGTCGTTCCGGGTTGGCGTCATGACGTCGGTTTCCGGACGTCATGCTAGAAAAGGAAGTGCGTCCCTCGCGGCCGGCGTTTACGTGACCGGATAGACCGCGGGGAACAGAGGAAACAGCCCGTCCGGACGGATGGACGTCTAAGTCTCTACCTCTCTCGGAGGTAGAGACTTCAGGTACCCTGACATGCCCAAAAGGTAGATCCCCAGATGTTGTTAAACTACAGCTCCCATGATGCTTTGTATGCCTTTAGAATGCCTTTAGACTGACAACACATCATGGAAGCTGTTGTTTTAAAACATATATGGATCTACCTTTCGGGCACCCCTGCTTTAGGGTATCAAGAGAAATGGGTACTTTCATAAATCACCTTTGTCACCTTTCCTACTTTACTCTAAAGTAGTATTAAGGGGTTGCCCTGGGAGCTTGCCTTTATATATTAATATTGTAAAGCGCTACGGAATCTGTTGGCGCTATATAAATGGCGGCAATAATAATAATAATAATAATAATATTATTGTTATTAATATTATTTATAAAGCGCCAACAAATTCTGTAGCCCTGTACAATAAGTGCACTAACAGACATGTTTTTGCAACAAGACTAGCTGGATGCTCAGGGACAGAGGGTATTGAGGGCCCTGCTCAATGAGCTTACAAGCTAGAGGTAGTGGGATAAAGTGGCACAAGAGGTAAGCAAAGGATTTATTTAATATGGGAAAAAGTAGGTTACTAGAATAGTTTACAGTGAAGGGTTTGTTTATTGGATGACACCATTGCAGGAGGGGAATCAGGGTGGGTTACTGAAATGTGGGGAGTTTATTTCCTAAAGAAGTCCGTTTTTTTTTTTTTTTTAAATTCTTTATTTTCGTTGTGCACGGTATAACAATAGGCTTGTTCAGCCACAATAGCTGTCGCAAGCAGTAATGTAACAAACAGTTAAAACATAACGTGGCATATGAGTATACAGCACATTTTTAGTTTTGTAAGAGAATAAACAAAAGAAACAAGCTATTCCGATAGTGATGCCTATCTGGGTAGGCTGTTATATGAGAAATGCTAAACAATGCATTAGCTTAGGTACACATAATGTAGTTACATTGCGAGGTCGTAGCAGAGGTTAGCCTAAGGTAACAGTATTATGCATGCTAACAAAATTAGGCTCAGGCTTAAAAAGTAGGTATTAAACTATGCTGGTAACCATCCTGACTTGGTGAGAGGCTATTACAGTAGCTTAAGCACGAGTGAGCTGTGATTGAACGTGAGCAAAGTTTGTGTAGATAAGACAAAATAGAGACAACCATGCTATTCATAAGACTACACAAGCATTAATTAAGTCGACCGCGGAAATAGGGTGGGAGACTTATTAGTGTTAATAGAGTGCCCATATCAGACATAGTGTAGTGTAGTGTGCGAGGCCTAGGGTCTTGCTAAGATAGTGTGGGAGGGCGGTGTTGTGTTAATAAAGAGGGGGGGGGGGTGTAAGAAGCGGCCAAAACTGTGGACATTATGAGTGTAGTCGACCCGCCACCCCTGTAGGGCTATGTAGTGGATTGTGAATAGTTACGTGCGTAGGTGCAGATGTGTCCCTGAATGTCCGGCAATATATGTCCTGTACGAAAGACAGGCTGTGTGTCGGGGTCTGTATGGCCGCTGTTCTCAGCCGATGCCTCTAGTACGTCTCTTTGGGTAATCTGTGTTGTGGCATGGCAGTGCGTCCCCCTCCGCCTTCCTGATGGTCCGTGTCAGGGGTCGGCTCTGCCTCCGGGTTGGCTCGGATCTGTGGATCGGTGGTTGATCGGTGTACTTCCGTGTGCTCAGGCTGTGAGGGGCTGTGTCTGTGTAGATTCGATATGCCGCATGGCCTCCTCTACCATCGCGCACCGGGGGTGCTGTGTCGTTGCTGCTTCTCCTTTGCTCGCTGGAGGTCGGGTGCTTGCCCTGTTTGGGCCTCCTATCTAGCTTCGTTCGCTCTATGTCGGAGCCTCTGCATTTTGGGGGTGGGAATCCTCCCTTGCCCCGGAGCTGTGAGAGTGCTGGTGCTCGTATGCCATGAGCCTGGGGGCCTACGCGGCCCAGGTTCGCCCCTGGCGGGGTGGTGCGGTGTGCTGTTTCCAATCGCTGACTCGATCTCCATGCTGCTCTCCGCCAGTGTGGCCGGCACCTCTGGGTTGTACCCTTCTTTGTTCTCTGCCCGCGAGGGCTCTGGGCGTGGGGAGATGGTGCGTGGGTCATGGAGTTGCCCTGGTGAGTGTCCCCAGTCCTCTGTCCACCTTCGGCTTCGGTCCTTGAGGCCTTTTTGTAGCTTGGGGCTTCTGACTGCATGTATGCCTCCAATTTTGCCCAAAAGCAATCGAAGATTATATCAATAGAGTCTCTCTTGCTTACTTGAGTTGTTGCTGTAGTAGTTTGGCGCCATCGCTTATCAAACACTTGCGTGTCAGGATGGTCCACCATCTTGGGGCCCCCCATCTCCATTTTGTGTTGGGAGGTCGACATGCTTGTTTCTCGATGCGGAGGTAGGAGCACCCAGTCTGGTGGGGGCCGAGATGTCCCCCGTCGGTCCATAGGGGGGGGGTGAGTTTGATCTTTACTCTTGTTGCGGTCGGCGTCTGGCGGGAAGTCGGCCGTCCAACCCCCATGTCTCCGCTAGGCCTCACATTGCCGCTGCCGTTCCCGGGCGGGTTAGGTGCCCGAAATGGTACCGACAGGTCCATGGGCACTTCCTCCGCACACTGAGCCCGGTTGTGGTTAATTTCCATCCGTTAGAGTTAGGTTATACTCGGTTTTCGGGATTTCCCTGCAGGAGCTCACGCAGCATGCAACTTGTCCGTTAGCTGGTTCGGCTCCGCCCCCAAGAAGTCAGTTTTTAATGATCTTTTGAAGGAACTGAGAATGGGTGAGAGTCTAACAGAGCAGGAAAGGGAGCTCCACAGGAACGGTGCAGTCCTAGATAAGTCTTGGAGGCAGTCATCAGACAAGACATCCTTGTGTATCAGTGAGGATATGTAGGTAGGAGCAGCATTGTGCAGTGATTTATAAGCAATTGTAAGCAAGCATGACTGTCAGTCTTACTGACCAACCATTCTCAGAACTGTTCACGCATAGTCTCCTATCAAAGCACTTTGTATAGACAGAAAAGCTCTTACTTCATTCCATGCATCTAATGATTTGCTTAGATTGTGCTTATTAGAGATTGGAGAGAACAGGGACCAGCATTTGTCAGTATCCCTTCCAAATCTGGGACAGTTACAGTTAAGAAATACAATCACATCACAAGCAGATGAAATCCCAAGGCAAAAAAATAATTGAAAGTGCTGCATTCTTAATCTTTTATGTGTTTTAACGCTGGGTTTAATGCTGCAGCTGTACAATAATTTTCATTAATGTGTTGTAATGTTTTGTACATCAGCTCGGGAGTCTCCATTTCTATTACACGTAGACAAGTTGTTGGTTTGGAGTAAATATTTAAATATTTTGTTTTAAATTTTTCAATTGGCATAAGGAGTCTGGCATTGTCACTGTCTGGGGACTTTGCCGAATTTGACATCGCTGCTGGAAGTCAAGTGGCCGCGCAGGGGGCAGTTAAAGGTGAGATTACTTACCTGAACCTGTCCCTCATGGGTGCCGCCATTTTCCTTGCGCTGCTCCTCTTCAGCTACTGGCACTTCAGCGCCAAGTGCTGACGTCACTGATGTACTATTGTGCATGCGTGAAATTACAGCATTGAGGTCTATGGGGCATCCCACAAGATCCTACATAGACACAATAGACACAGCCAATTCCCTGCAACCATCACTGGTGACGGCTGTAGGGATTGACTCTTAGACTCCACCTTAGCTTATGTTTATCTCTTGACTGGGTTGGAATTTCAGTGAAATTCCAACACAATCAAAATTTGTATTTCATAATTTGTATTCCTTTATATTATATCTTTATTCTATATATATTATTTTATTCTATATAAAACCTATTTATTTATTTTTTGGAGCGGGGTATGGTTACAGTGCCTAATTAAGTTCTACATGATTATTTATTTCTTTAATTCAGGATAGCTATCAATGTCAACACTTTTTATTTAATACTTTAAGAAGATTTAGGGCAAAATTTGCAACCTCTGTATTCCTTGTTAGTTTTAAATATGCCATTCTAGGACACTGTAATGCAATTTATGATATACCTGCAAAGAGAATAAACTAATTTATTAATATTTTTTCTTGTGTGCTGCTGCCATGTACTTTTTACCTATTCTTAAAAGTAATACATTTTAAAGACAATAATATGCTGCCTCTTAAATAGAATCTTGATCATGATAAACTATTTAATTGCAACTTGTAATGTGTTTGAAGTCTTCGAACCTTTTGTAGCAAAACTAATATCTTTAAATGAAATCAAAAGGTTGTATTGGTTAATGCACTCTTACAAGTGAAGTGATAAAGAATAGTGATATCTATTATGAACAATTCAATTTTCATTTGTCGTTTTTTTCTCGTATGCCTTGCAAGTGCAATCTATTATGTAACCCTGCGGATTTATAATCTTTCATAGTAATAAAAAAACAAAAGATAGAACAGTAACAAACTCCTGCTGTATCCTTTGTTCATCCTTGTCCTTCTGACAAACTGTCTCTGTGCCATGACATCATCTTCATTTAACACTATTACAATGCCTAAGTATATTAGCATAATTTAATTATCATACTAGTGCAATTTATGATACCAGTAGCACCTTTCAATGAGATTAAATGGACATTTGTATTTAGTCATGATAATGACAGATACAAATAAAGTTATGTACATTAAGCATAGCTTCACATATGGGCCATTGCATTTACTGCAGATTTTCCCAGGTGACGTAAAAATCATTGTGCTAAGCAGTGATCAGGGCTGGACTGGGACAAAAATCTGGCCCAGGCATTTAAAGACAATACAGACCAAGAAGAGCAACACTCCATGGCATCCCATGTGAAGAAGTGCTCTCAGTAGAACAAAAATCTTGTCTCTGGCATCCCCATAAGTGGTATACTAAAGGACACATAGGACAGGGTTAGTAAAAGTGTTGTGCAAGTGTAGGAAGGCTGCCTGTGGTGTTGCATGTGTTTGGAAGTTGCTTGTGATATTGAATGTATGGGCTCTTTGTGGTGTAATCTTGTGCGTGTAAAGGGGTCTATTTGTGTTGTACCATGTGTGGCTGGAGACTGTAGCGTGTGTACACATGTATATGTACTGTGGAGATTATGTATATCTAGGAGCTGTAGAGTGTGTATTTGTGTGTGTTGTATGGGGGCTGAAGTGTGTGTATAGGGGCTGTAGTGTGTTTCTGCGAAAAACGTCTGCAGTGTTTGTGTGTGTGGGTGTGTGTGTCTAGGATCTGCAGTGCGTGGGTATATGTGCATAGGGGTCACTTTGTGTTTGAGTATTAAGAGCTGTAGTGTATATGTTTGTAATAGGACTTGTTGTGTCTGTAGTATGCAAGTATACGTGCTGTAGTGTTTGTGTACAGGGGACATAGTGTGCCTGTGTGCCTGAGGTGTAGTATGTGTGCATAGGAGATTTATTAATTTCTTTATTAAAAAAAGATGTTACCAGTTAGGATATGTTGAGATTTCTCTCATTTTCAAGTATGTCCTGGGTCCACAAACACTGCATTGCTACAAGAGATATTGTGTGTCGGTGGTATAGTATGGGTGTGTGCATGGGTGTGTAGTGTGTGTATAGGAGGTGTAGTCAGTGTGTGTAAATGTATAGTGGGCAGGGGCTATAGAATGTGTATAGTGTGTGAATAGAGATGCACTGTGTTTAAAAGGTTTGATGAGTATGTACATGGGTGTAGTATGTGTGTATAAGTTGAGAAGTGTGTGGGTATATGGTATATAGTGTGGGCATGGGGGATATAGTGTGTGAATAGGGGTGCTCTATGTGTATAGTGGGTGCAGTGCATGTCTATAGGAGGTGCATTGTCTGCATAGGGGTATAGAAAATTTATATTTGGGAGTTGCTGTGTGTGCATAGAGTGTATAATGTAGAAAGTTATAGTGTGTATGTATATAGGAGGTGGGATTTAAAAAATATATATTTAATAGTTCTTATATAGCGCTTTTATCCAGAGCACTTTACATTGATGGATAAAAAAGCATTCATTCCTCTTATTCTTTTGTTACCATACAGAGAGGATGACCCTGTAGGCTACTTTTCTGGTCTGCATATCCATTGAGCAATGAGCTCTGTTATTTAGTGTAAAACCTCTGTTGTGGTAACCCACAGCAATTGTCTAATTAGTCAAATCATATTCCTGATTTCCCTTGCCTGGTTTCCCCAATGACCAAGCTTGATGAGAAAAGTGGACAGACATTAAACACTAATATGAACCATGTAAACCTATCAATACCTTTAGATTTACAGATCTAGATTTACACTAGAGCAGCAAAGGATAATCTTGGGAATCCAAAAGTTTGTGACCTAGATTTGCAATGATGCAAAGTCTGCTTTGAGGGTGTGGATCCACAGGGTCAGCCTTTGGCCTTTTGGGGCTCTGTGCGAAAAACACTTTTATTTGCAGGTATTAAATTTTTAAGACCAATATAAGCATAACTATTAAATAAAACAGTCATAAACAGACTAAAGTGTTCAACAATAATTGTCCAACTAATATACTAAGACATTAACTCCTTAAGGACAGCGGACGTACTAGGTATGTCCAACATAAAATGGTCCTTAAGGGCCGCGGATATACTTATTGTCAGACCTTCCGGCATTCGCTAACCGTGGACTTCCGGGTTCTCGGAGCGCGGCCACTCCCCCTCCTATGACGTGGTCGTTCCCAGGGTTCATAGAGAGACCGCGTCAACACCACAGTGCTGGATCAACTCGAAAGCTCCCGCGAACTTCAAACTGAATATTTACTTCTACTGTGTATCGGACCCGGACTGTTTAATCGTTTACCCTCCTTCTCCTCTCCTACGACCTCGGACTGTTTTTGGATATTCTCTTGCCTGCTGCAACCTCGATTCTCTGTGGAATCTCTATCACCAATTTGGATTATCGCTCCTTCATAAGTTAAGTAAACCAGATTGGCTCAAGCTTAATATATAACCATCCTAATTCTAAGTGGTTCGCTATCTGCTCCACATCAACTCCTAACCTTGTTTTCAACACCTACTTATTAATTATCTGCATCCTAATTTGGAACTTCTCGCTGGTTGTGTTAAATTTACCTTATCTTAAAACAACTTCAACACCGCTGCTGTTTATAACCTGCCAGGAATTAAAGAGACAGTTCAATTTGATTATCTTTTTTTATTTAAAGTAATAAACATTATCAAACTCAGAAATCTGCAGTTGTTTCCATCTTATCAACAATTGAGCATTACAGATTGATCCAGCCTAATTAATGGATACAGCAGATCTCACTTCTGAAATCACCAGATTAAACCAAAGAGTGGATACTCTTACTCAAGGCATGCAAGATCTACAGATCACCAATGAAAGAATCCTTACTTATGTAAGGGACTTGCAAACCCATACTCCTCACACAGTTACACACTCGGCTAGTGACCCTGCTGTCTCCAACCCCGAAAAATTCTCTGGAGACAGGTCCCAATACCGAGAGTTCATCAATTCTTGCAAGTTGTTGATTGCATTAAAACCCCGATCATATCCCACTGAAAGATCTAAAGTTTGTTCTGTTATTTCATTTTTGAGAGGTGAACCCATGGCCTGGGCTCATTCCTTTCTTGAGAATGATGATCCCATATTGGATTCTCTGGATGAATTCTTTGAAGCCATGTCTCTTCTTTACGAAGACCCAAACAAACAAGCGACTGCAGATTTAACCATTAGAACACTGCAGCAAAGAAACCGGCCTGTTGAAGATTACATTGCTGAATTCAAACGATGGGCACCAGAAACTCAGTGGAATGACATAACTCTACGTAACCAGTTCCGTATTGGGTTATCTGAAGCTGTCAAAGATGAGCTCTCCAGAACTGAACTACCTACTACACTAAATACACTTATTCAACTGTCAATCAGTATCGACAGAAGACTTAGGGAAAGAAAAGCTGAGAAATCACTCACTAGCTCTCTATGGAAAAAACCCTTCACCTCTTCAAAGGCACCGGAGAAACCTATAACTCCCGCTGAACCTATGGAAATAGGGGTTGTGAGAAGTCCTCTTACTCCAGAAGAGAGAACCAGAAGAAGACAACTGAACCTCTGCATGTACTGTGCTTCGCAAGAACATGTGGTCCCAGACTGTCCCCTATTGAAACGTCCAAGAGGCGGTAAGCATGGTTCTACCACGACTGTAATGAGTGTACTTCCTTCTAAACCAACCTCTCATTTCTCCTCTGTCTCTCTCATATTACAGTGGGACAAAGAAAGAATTACGACTAAGGCCATTATTGATTCCGGTGCTAATGGGGTGTTCCTGGACTCATCCTTTGTTACAAAAAATAAAATTCCTTGTGTTCAAAAACGTAATTCCGTCTCTGTCAGAGTTATTGATGGCTCCTTAATCTCCTCGGGGCCCATTCGCCTTGAAACTGTCCCTTTAAGGACTACTACTAATTATGTCCATTCTGAATTTCTTGTTTTTGATGTCATAAATTCTCCTCTTTATCCAATAATATTAGGGATAGACTGGTTACGGACTCACAACCCACTTATTACATGGGCTCCTTTCTCTCTCACGTTTAACTCTGCATATTGCCAGGGAACATGTCTACAACACATCCCCATTTTGCATGTTACTAGGGAATCCACTATACCTTCCAGCTATTCAGAGTTCGCTGATGTGTTCAGTAAAAAGGAAGCAGAGACACTTCCTCCTCATCGACCCTATGATTGTCCGATTGACCTTGTTCCTGGTGCTCCTATCCCTTTTGGACATATTTATCCTCTCTCTGAATCAGAGCTAAAAACCCTCAAGGAATACCTAGATGAAAACCTCCGTAAGGGGTTCATTAGACCTTCCTGTTCACCAGCCGCTTCCAGCATGTTTTTTGTAAGAAACAAGGACCAGACTATTCGGCCAATCATCGATTACAGGTCTTTAAATAAAATAACTATCAAGAATCGTTACCCTCTTCCCCTGATCAATGAGTTGATTGAAAGATTAAGAACAGCTACCATCTACACTAAACTTGACCTTCGTGGGGCATATAACCTTGTTAGAATCAAGGCCAATGATGAATGGAAAACGGCGTTCAGAACCCGATATGGTCTTTACGAATATCTTGTCATGCCCTTCGGGCTATGTAACGCCCCTGCAACCTTTCAGCATTTCATTAACGATATCTTCCGAGATCTCCTAGACGTTTGTGTCATCATTTACTTAGATGATATTCTCATCTACTCCAACAACCTTGAAGAACACAGAAAACACGTGAGATGGGTATTATCCAGATTAAGAACACACAAATTATACGCAAAACCAGAAAAATGTATATTTGAAGTCAATGAAATCACTTTTTTGGGATATGTTATCTCCCCTCATTCAATAAGTATGGATACCTCCAAAATAGATTGCATTGTCAACTGGTCTACTCCTACTAATACTAAAGACTTACAACGTTTTCTGGGATTTGCCAACTTCTATAGGAAGTTCATTAAAAATTACTCCAAGGTTGCTCATCCCCTCAACCTGCTCAATAGCAGTAAACGGTCCTTTGCTTGGAATGAAGAGGCTCAAGCAGCCTTTGATGAATTAAAACGGAGATTCACAAGTGCTCCCATTCTTCAACTACCTAATCCTGCTTTTCTCTACGTCATGGAAACGGATGCTTCTGACACAGCTATCGGGGCTGTCCTCTCTCAACACCAAACGCCTCAAGATCCTCTCCATCCAGTAGCTTTTTTTTCACGATCTTTGTCTCCTGCTGAACGAAATTATCCTGTAGGAGAAAAAGAATTATTAAGTATTAAAGCTGCATTCGAAAACTGGCGTCACATACTTGAAGACACACGCACTCCTGTAATTGTTTATACCGACCACAGGAACCTTGAATATCTTCATTCCAACAAAACACTCTCTGCCAGACAAGTACGCTGGAATCTTTTCTTTTCCCGTTTCAATTTTCAAATCATTTACAGACCTGGATCCAGAAACAAAAAGGCAGATGCCCTGTCCAGAATTCACCAAGATCTTCCTGTAACCGAAACTCAACCTCCTAAAATCATAGGTATTATTTCGTCATTAATTGATGATATTAAACATCTTAAAGAAGAAGATCTTGAACTTCCCAAACAAGGCAATCTATCAAAAAAGGACGGTATGTACTACTTCAAAGACAGGTTATACATTCCTCCCTTGCTTAGGAATAAAATACTCTCCTTGATTCATGATTCCCCTCTAGCTGGTCATCCTGGTACAAGGAAAACACTGGAGCTGTCTAAAAGATATTACTGGTGGCCTCGCCAGGACAGAACCATAGAATCTTATGTCAAAAACTGCCCAACCTGTCTGAGATCAAAATCTGACCATCATCCACCATTCGGTCAATTACTGAGCCTACCTGTTCCAGAAAGACCTTGGCAGTCCATCTCAATGGATTTCTTGGTAGAACTCCCTCCTTCGCAACATCATACCACCATTCTGGTAGTGGTAGACCGTTTCACCAAGATGTCCCATTTTATTCCTTTGAAGAAATTACCCTCTTCATCTGAACTTGCAAAAGTATTCATCAACAACATCGTGAAACTCCATGGTCTTCCTGAAGAAATCATATCAGACAGAGGAACACAGTTCACCTCCAAATTCTGGAATGAGATGTGTTCCTCCCTCAACATTCAACGTAAATTATCTTCAGCCTATCATCCCCAAACCAACGGACAAACAGAGAGAGTTAATCAATGTGTTGAACAATACTTGCGGTGTTATTGCTCTCATTTACAAGATGATTGGATCACGTGGTTACCAATGGCAGAGTTCTCATACAACAACTCGGTACACACTAGTAGCAAAATGACTCCATTCTTCTCAAATTTTGGATTCCATCCTTCTTCATTCCCCGATCAAGGACTTCCTTCTTCTAATCCATACGTCTCCAACCATAACTCGTTCATGTCTGCCCTCTTCCTCAGGTTACGTGATAACCTTAAAAATGCATCATCTGCTCAGAAAAAGTTTTTCGATACTGGTAGACGACCTTCCCCTACCTACAAGGTTGGTGATCTAGTATGGCTCTCTTCAAAAAACATTGTCACCAACCGTCCCTCAAAGAAACTGAGTTCACTCTTCCTTGGCCCTTTTCGTATATTGTCGCTCATCAACGAAAACGTGGTTAGATTGAAACTTCCACCTACCATGAAACTACATCCAGTCTTCCATGTGTCATTGCTTAAACCACACCACTCCGACCCTTTCATGAGGGATGTTCTTACCACTCCTGATCCCATTCTGGTACAAGGTGAAGAGGAATACGAGGTCCAGAGGATTCTCGACTCACGAATCCATCGTGGTTCCTTACAATATCTTGTCCGGTGGAAGGGCTACGGAGTTGACGAAGATTCATGGGTGTCGTCCTCCGCGGTGCATGCTCGTCGACTTATCAATGCGTACCATGCTCGCTACCCATCCAGACCTCGTTGACAGCATCCGGTGGCTGCTTCTTATGAGGGGGGTTCTGTCAGACCTTCCGGCATTCGCTAACCGTGGACTTCCGGGTTCTCGGAGCGCGGCCACTCCCCCTCCTATGACGTGGTCGTTCCCAGGGTTCATAGAGAGACCGCGTCAACACCACAGTGCTGGATCAACTCGAAAGCTCCCGCGAACTTCAAACTGAATATTTACTTCTACTGTGTATCGGACCCGGACTGTTTAATCGTTTACCCTCCTTCTCCTCTCCTACGACCTCGGACTGTTTTTGGATATTCTCTTGCCTGCTGCAACCTCGATTCTCTGTGGAATCTCTATCACCAATTTGGATTATCGCTCCTTCATAAGTTAAGTAAACCAGATTGGCTCAAGCTTAATATATAACCATCCTAATTCTAAGTGGTTCGCTGTCTGCTCCACATCAACTCCTAACCTTGTTTTCAACACCTACTTATTAATTATCTGCATCCTAATTTGGAACTTCTCGCTGGTTGTGTTAAATTTACCTTATCTTAAAACAACTTCAACACCGCTGCTGTTTATAACCTGCCAGGAATTAAAGAGACAGTTCAATTTGATTATCTTTTTTTATTTAAAGTAATAAACATTATCAAACTCAGAAATCTGCAGTTGTTTCCATCTTATCAACAATTGAGCATTACACTTATGTACCTAGCACATCCACGGCAAAAATGAGACATCCTATGCACTTAACCGATTGCCATCATCCCCCACCGGCGATCAGTGCTGCTCCCGGTCTGAGGGGACTGCCTGACAGCCCAGACAGTCCCTCCTCAGCAAATCAGGCCCCACAGGCCATGTGATTGCTTGGAAAAAACACAATAGGCATCCATAGTGCTGCCTGCAGGTGGACTGCCTAAACTGACAGGCAGTCTTCCTGCTTCTGTTAAAATAAAATAAAAATATTTTGATAAATAAAAAAATAATAAAAACAAAAAAAAAAAATATATATATATATATATATACACGTGTGTATTTATATGAGATATATATATATATATACACATATATTATATCTATATATATAATGTCATACTAAGTGTATTTTTTATTAATATATACATATATTAATATAAAAATACACTTAAATTACACATATATATATTGTATATATATATATATTATAAAGTATAAATAATAAGTAATTAAAAATAAATAAAAAAAAACTTAAAAATAATAAAAAAAACTTCACATGCTGTTGTGCAAATGGGATAGACAACAGGTGGAAATTATAGGCAATTAACAAGACACCCCCAATAAAGGAGTGGTTCTGCAGGTGGTAACCACAGACCACTTCTCAGTTCCTATGCTTCCTGGCTGATGTTTTGATCACTTTTGAATGCTGGCGGTGCTTTCACGCTAGTGGTAGCATGAGACAGAGTCTGCAACCCACACAAGTGGCTCAGGTAGTGCAGCTCATCCAGGATGGCACATCAATGTGAGCTGTGGCAAGAAGTTTTGCTGTGTCTGTCAGCGTAGTGTCCAGAGGATGGAGGTGCTACCAGGAGACAGGCCAGTACATCAGGAGACGTGGAGGAGTCCGTAGGAGGGCAACAGCCCAGCAGCAGGACCGCTACCTCCGCCTTTGTTCAAGGAGGAACAGGAGGAGCACTGCCAGAGCCCTGCAAAATCACCTCCAGCAGGTCACAAATGTGCATGTATCTGCTCAAACGGTCAGAAACAGACTCCATAAGGGTGATATGAGGGCCCGACGTCCCCAGGTAGGGGTTGTACTTACAGCCCAACACCGTGCAGGACGTTTGACATTTGCCAGAGAACATCAAGATTGGCAAATTCGCCACTGGCGCCCTGTGCTCTTCACAAATGAAAGCATGTTCACACTGAGCTCATTTGACAGATGTGACAGAGTCTGGAGACGCCGTGGAGAACTGCTGCCTGCAACATCCTCCAGCATGACCGGTTTGGCAGTGGGTCAGTAATGGTGTGGGGTGGCATTTCTTTGGGGGGCCGCACAGCCCTCCATGTGCTCGCCAGAGGTAGCCTGACTGCTATTAGGTACCGAGATGAGATCCTCAGACCCCTTGTGAGACCATATGCTGGTGCGGTTAGCCCTGGGTTCCTCCTAATGCAAGACAATGCTAGAACTCATATGGCTGGAGTGTGTCAGCAGTTTCTGCAAGACGAAGGCATTGATGCTATGGACTGGCCCGCCCGTTCCTCAGACCTAAATCAAATTGAGCACATCTGGGACATCATGTCTCACTCCATCCACCAACGTCACGTTGCACCATAGACTGTCCAGTAGTTGGCAGATGCTTTAGTCCAGGTCTGGGAGGAGATCCCTCAGGGGACCATCCGCCACCTCATCAGGAGCATGCACAGGCATTGTAGGGAGGTCATACAGGCACGTGGAGGCCACACACACAACTGAGCCTCATTTTGACTTGTTTTAGGGACATTACATCAATGTTGGATCAGCCTGTAGTGTGTTTTTCCACTTTAATTTTGAGTGTGACTCCAAATCCAGACCTCCATGGGTTGAAAAATTTGATTTCCATTTTTTTCTTTTTTTTGTGATTTTGTTGTCAGCACATTCAACTATGTAAAGAACAAAGTATTTCAGAAGAATATCTATTCATTCAGATCTAGGATGTATTATTTTTGTGTTCCCTTTATTTTTTGAGCAGTGTATATATACATAATTTTATTATGACTGTATTTTGTATATAGTAACGTATTATGTATTTAATTATATATATATATATATATAATGTATTATTTGTATTAATGTATTATGTATATATATTTAAATTCTATGTGCATTTTTATTTAAGAACCTGGGATTCCAAAGCAGTAAATGAAGGTAGAGAAAGGGACTTAATAAGGAATATTTATTCCAAAATAAAAGAGGGTTTAAAACAAAGTATAAAAAATAACACTCAAAATAAAACAATAAATAATAAAGTCCTTTCCTTCTGTGGATGTCCAAGACTTGTTTTGCCGTTAGGGCTTTTTCAATTGGTGTAGAATCAATCGTTCTCGGTTCTATTTTTAAATGTTTAGTGACTGCTCCTTCACTTTATGTTCCACCTATCACTGAAGAGTCCGTCACTGTGAAGCGTTCGTTGGGTGTCTGTGTGTTTAACTTCAAAGCCGGAAGTGACGTACAATTGTATTCCCTCCTGTGGAACTACATTGCCCTTATTGCTCCGGTCAAAATGTCCCGATGCGTCATATCCGGTTGCATGGATATCGTGGAGGGAAGTCCTTTCAGTTAATTTATTCTCGAAGAGATATAGATACATAGATATGTATCAATATAAAGATAAAACATATGTATAATACACAATTAATAACATACCTAGAAAATGGAGGCATTTATAATTAAAACCTTTATTAAACTAAAAATATATATTTTGTATTCTACCTAGGTACACAATATTGGAGTATAGTATCAAAGCATAAACAGAAATATATAAATCCCACTATAAAAATACCTAATAAAAAACTCCTACTCTATGTAAAATACAAAATACTCAAATATAAAAATATAACAAATGATATAATTCAAAGTCTTCATTCAAGCCTTGGGGACTTAGTGTTGAGATTGAAAATCCATTTCCTCTCACATTTTCCTAGTTGTTTTATATTGTCATCTCCTTGCCAATTGTATCTTACTTTCTGAATAGCCTTAAACCTTAAAAATTGAGGATCACTATTATGTACTTCTTTAAAGTGTTTTGAAACACTATGCTTATCATAACCATTTTTTATATTCCTTATATGCCAATTCATTCTTACATTTAGGGAACGTTTGGTTCTCCCTACATAGCATAAGTGACATGTGCAAGTTAAAAGGTATATAACACTTTTTGAGAAACAGGTGATCATGTCTTGAATTTTGTAAATTTTCTTTTTATCATGTGGATCATCAAATGTCGTTATGTGCCTCTTTTTACTGTTAGTATTCCTACATGCTAGACAGAGTCCACATCTAAAAAAGACTTTTTGTTGAAATTTTTTTTTGGGTGGATTGGCTTTTATATGACTTTTTACCAAACTTTGCTTCAGACTTTTTGCTCCTCTAAACACAATGTTTTCCATTCCTATTAAAGTTACATATAAAGGGAACTTCTGAGCCTAACAGCGGAGCAGAGCGGACGCACCTCACCGGAGCTCCTGCTAAACCGAGACAAAAATCGGGGTAAACACTGCTCGGACCGAGTCATTTTACAACCGGTCAAACCACACACAGCTGGGGAGTCACCCGGAGTTTACCTGGAGTAGCAACAGCAGCGCTGGCTCCTATACTTGTGACCGCAGCACGAGTCGCGGCCTACCACACGCGGGCGGACGGGAAGTGGCCATTCCCTCTGCTAAGGTACAAGGTGACCCATCGTCCACAGCAGACCCCAATAGAGACTTACCCACCCCCCCCCCCCAGCCAGAGAGGGAGATCCCGGTTCCACTCACATACCACAGAAAATATGGGGCGTTAGCATAAAAGGCAGACCCAGACAGAGAGGCCTGCCATACAGGATATTAGGCTGTCCTTTGGGAGGGCACCCCAGCAAACACCTTCATGGGCGGCAGCTGAGCAAAATAGTGAACAAGATGCCTCTGATGACTCCCCCGAAGAGGAGGAACCTCTCATCTCACCTCACCCGGCTGGAGTATACCAGCGAAATGACTCCGATGAGGACTCATCCCTCTCCACAAAGGGAGATATTAAAAAGCTACTGCTGGATCTGAGAGCGATGTGGAAGTCAGACCTCCAGGAAACACAAGCTGACATTAAAGCCCTGCAGAATGAGATGTCAACAATGGAAAGCAGGGAACAAACCAGAGACACTCAGCTCAAGGCCACTACGCAAAATGTGGAGGGTCTCACCTCACAAGTTCAACAACTGCGCAACATGGTGCTCACACTGGAGTCCAGACACAGGCGTCGGAATGTACGCCTGAGAGGCCGACCTGAACAGGTTGAGGGGGGGGACACACTACGTTATGTCCAAAAGCTGTTTACCTCACTGGGCGTTCAGAGCCCTGCAGGCACCCCTTGTGTCCTGGCTGCCTTCCGCATACGCAACTCTGCAACAGCACCAATAGACGCACCGAGAGACATCATTGTGACAACTAGAGACATTGCGGTGAGGACTGCTGTTATGACTAAATCCAGAACTATGGGCCAAGTGAGTTTTGAGGGCCATAACCTCTCCATCTACAGTGACCTTCCATTTATTGTCCTAGCGGAAAGGAGACGGCTAGCCACAGTGGCTAGGAGGCTGCGGGACTGCTCTATCAAATACCGCTGGAATGAGGATGGCTCTCTGGCCGTCACGCAAGGCACAGAAACATTCACCCTAACCTCCTCAGATGATCCTGAGACCCTCTTTAACACGCTGGGCCATCCAGCCGCCAACAAGCCAGAAGAAACAAACAGGGAGGATAACTCACAAGAGCAAAGGGCCGTGGGGAAACAACAGAACTGTCCGACCAAGCGACACCTGCCTAATGCCAGAGGCTGCTCCGGAATGCCATAAATGTTCTCAAGGAACTGTCGGTGCACTGCTTCCCTCAACATTGTCATGTTTTAAATATTTTTTATTATTTTTATTTTTTTTGTTTTGTTTTGTTCTGTTGAATCATACCGAGCCTTACATTTATCTTCAACTGTTTATTCCTCATATATAATTGACACAGATATATTTCATGTGCGTAACTCTAATACTATAATAACAATAGTCATCTTTGTATATCGGAAAAAAGTTAAATAGATTTGTAAATCTAAAAAATATAGGCTTAACAAACACAGGTCCCCCAAAATCAAGCCCAGTCTGCTGAACGAAAAGGGTCCTTGGACTGTCTTTTGGCCCCGGGTAGGGGGTTCGTAGTTAGGCCAGGCCCAGGCGTCCATAACCACCAAGGCTCTGTGCATTATATGACAGGCACAGGATGAGCTTGTTGACAGTAAAAAGCAGCTCCCCCCGTATAGAGGTATGGGCTAACTGTTCTTCTAAGACGTACTCTAACTCCCAGTTATTATCTAGCAACTTTTCAGTTGATGTAGCTTATTGTGTACCTAATTTTTTGTTCTATACATAACCACATCTATACATGTCTAGATTACATACGTCTAAGCTTAGCTCCCTGTTTAGTTATGTGAACTCTTGACTCTTATCTATATACTAAAGGCTCATGGAGTAGAGATTGGAGTGCATATAGCATGTGTCAGATCCACATATGTGGCCTCTCAGGGCTCCTAAGCTTAGCCATACGTTACGTTGAATTTTAATATATATGTGTATTGCAAGATATTTCCGACGACTCTGTACTTTCTTGATATATATACACTTTAACAAAAAACGTGCATTGTCATCAAATGCCAAACAATTGTTATACTATGTCTCCTGATTAAGATTGCAATAGCTGTTGTGGCTTTGCAAATGTGTATGTCTAAATCTAACCTATGCACAACTAAAATAAAGAATTAAAAAAATAAAATAAAGGGAACTTCTAAATTAGTCCCACTTTGTTTTTTAAAATTAATAATTTAAAAGGGACATTCGATCCTTGTCTTTTATTTCTTTTATTGAATTATCTAACTGGACTGGGTCATATCCCTTCTCTATTTACTGATCTTTTATTTTGTTTGCTTGAATGAGATAATTATCCCGATTTTAAAATTTTCTCCATATTCTGAGGAACTGTGATTTTTGCACATTTTTCAACCAAGCTGAGAAGCGACAGCTATTAAGCTGTACATAATTGTTCACATCAACTTATTTTTAAAAAAAACTCTTGGTATTTGGTTGTTTTCTATAAAAATTTATATATCTAAAAAATGTACTTCTAAATCACTAAAAACACTTGTTAAAATTATCCCCCAATCATTGTTACTTAGATAATTTAAAAACAGATTTAAATCTTGTTCAGTCAATTTCCAGATAAAAAAAGATGTCATCAATGTATCTGTGGTATGAGACCAGCTTTGCACTCCAGCTATTGTTATGGTAAATAAATGAATTTTCCCAGTATGCCATGAAAAAAATTGCATAGCTGGGTGCAAATCTGGTCCCCGTAGCGCAAATCTAAAGATAAAATTCTTCCTGAAACCAAAAGTAATATTTTTTTAAAATTAGTTCTGTCCCCTGCATAATAAAATCTATTTGATCTTTAGGGAATTTGTTGAATTTCGTTAGAAAAAATTTGGTAGCTTCACATCCTTTTTGATGATTAATTATTGTGTAGAGAGAACTGACGTCTGATGTTACTAAAAGATAGTCTGGTTCCCATTTAATTTTATCTAAAATTTTAAAATGTTGACCGTATCTTTTAGGTGACTAGCAGTTGTTTGTACAATTGGTTGGAGACATTTATCAATGTATTCCGATAGTCTACTGGATATTGAGTCTATTCCAGAGACTATCGGCCTACCTGGTGGATTTTTTTAATCTGTGTGGATCTTTGGTAAATGGTAGAAAAACGGTATCTTGGGGGATTGTATATTTAAATATTTATATTCATGATTATTTAAAATCCCTTTTTCTTTTCCAGTTTCAAAAAAACTTAACATTTTCTAATCTTTAATAGGGTCTCCTGATAATTTGATATACGTTTTTGTGTCTTCAATCAGTTTTTGGCCTTCTGCAATATACTTTTGGGTAGACATAAATACTATCCCTCTTCCCTTATCTGCTGGTTGTATTGTTCTTTCTTGATCTTCATGTAGTTTTTTTCAGGGCTAGCCATTCTTCCTTATTTAAATTAATTTGCTTACAACTATTTGTCTGAATTTTATTTATTTCTTGCATTACTGATTTTTCAAATGCAATCATGTCATCAGAGATAAGGTTGTTAAGATAAAAACTAGATTTGCTTTTAGGATCTGTATGTATATATTCTGGTAATGGTGATTGATGATCAAAATATGTCTAACATTCTTATGAAAAAAAAAATGTAAGACATAATTGTCACTTGAATTTATTTATGTCTATACAAAATTCAAATTTGTTCATTGATATTGTTGGTACAAACTTTAGACCTTTATTTAAATCGTTTTGTTCTATCTTTGAAAGGGGTTGATCTGTAAGATTAAAAATAATTGATGTTTCTATTGCCTGTCCCTTTTTTCTCTTCTGAATCCTGAGGCCTCCCCTATTTCCTCTTCTTCTAGACTTCTTAATCTTTTTCCTGGTGATCTTGGATAGGTTTTTCTTTCTTGTGTTACTTCGTGTGTCTGAGATACTTCTTTGTGTTTCTCCCTTTTTTATGTTTCCCGAAAAAAACTTTGGGGCGTAATGAGAGGGCTTCAAACCTATTTTTATGTATATAGGGTTCTTCTGTTCTTAGGGAAATGGATTTTCAATCTCAACACTTTAAGTCCATCAGGCTTGAATGAAGACTTCAAATTATATATTTTTTATAACGATAGTAGCACTCTATTCAAAATATATATTAAAGATTTTTCTATATATTTTCAAAATATTTTTCATATTTTTTATATTTTTACATTTGAGTATTTTGTATTTTACATACATTAGGAGTTTTGTATTATGTATTTTTATAGTGGGATTTATATATTTCTGTTTATGCTTTGATACTATACTCCAATATTATGTACCTAGGTAGAATACAAAATGTATATTTTTAGTTTAATAAAGGTTTCAATTATAAATGTCTCCATTTTCTAGGAATGTTATTAATAGTGTTTCATACATTGCTTTATACACAGCATTGCTTGTCATATTTGGTCTATACAATCTGCACCCAGATCGCTGTGTGTTTTTCTGTTTCTATATTCATCCCACAACGTGGGAAAGTTCTTTGGAATTTTCCCACGCTGTGTAAAATGACACAGAGCACTGTGATTGGCTTAAACCAGCCAATCAGAGTGTTCTTAGCCTAACTGCAGGGCGTGGCAAGGCTTTATAAGCCTTCCCCCGCCCTGCAGAGCTCAGTCTGCGCTGAGCCCTCCATGGTTGAAGATGGATTTTTTTTGCGCTCGTTTTTTTTTTTTTTTTATTGCGTCGTTTTTTTTTTTTTTTTTTACAGGTTCTTAGTTAAAGGTCCCCCCCTCATTATTTTTAGGGTGAGGGGGGTAGGTAGGGGGATAATTTTTTTTGGGGGGGGAGGGGGTGACTAAGGTCCCCCCATTTGTATTTAGGGCCCCCACACGCCGCTCAGGGGTGGGGGCCAGGGGGGGGCAGTAGGTCCCCCCATTGTGATTTATGGCCCCCACCCACCGCTCAGGGGTGGGGGCCGGGGGGGACAGTAGGTCCCCCCCTTATTGTATTTTTTTGGGCCCCCACCCACCGCTCAGGGGTGGGGCCCGGGGAGGGGGACAGTAGGTACCCCCCCTTATTGGTTTTCTTAGGGCCTCCACCCACCGTTTAGGGGTGGGGGCCGGGGGGGACAGTAGTTACTGTCAGGCTTACCTTGCTGGGAGTCCAATATGCAGAGATATGCTCACCCTTGCAATTAAACACAGGCCAAGGTGGTCAAGGAGAACTCACCTGGCCTGTGAATCTGTGCACGGGGGCTGTGCAGGTTAATGCTTGAAGTCGCAGTACAGAAAAGGAATATCCAGGAGAATAGTCGTGGGTAAGCCAATGGTCAGAGGATGCCAGAAATCAGGAGATACGAGTAGCAAGCCGAGGTCAGGGGATGCCAGAGGTCAGGGTACAAACGAGTAGCAATCCAAGGTCAGGAGAATACTGGAACATGGAAAAGCAATACTCTAACCAGAGTCATTGAACTGACACTGCCCTTAGGCTAATTGGTGATCAGCCGCAGGTGTGCTAGGATCGTTGAAGCAGCCACAGAATAATGTCCAGCCCCCAGTGCTGGGAATAAGGCAAGATAGACTTCTGGCTATCTCTTGAGCTGATATGGTGGCTCAGAGGTAAGAGAGCAGGTCCAGGACTGCAGAGCTCTCAGGTTCAAATCCCTCTTCGGGCAATAAAGGGGCGACCCCGTCTGGCAGTCTGGAGGTCACTGTGAGAACCCTGACAGTACCCTCCCTTTAAGAACGCACTCCGGGCATGAACAGGTTATTTTTGGGAACTGTATTCCTCGTCTTTGGACTCCGTATCACTGAGAAAGTCCGTGTAATCAAAGTCTCCAGAGCGGAGTCCCTTTACAGTCGGGGACTTTGGGGTACCAGTGTCGGGTACTAATGGAGAGAGGTCTGGGCTATTCATAGGTTTGGTGCAGGCGGAAAAAACCTTGATCCCAGGAGCCATTTTATCTGAACTTTTTTCCTTAGGTGAGTCTTCTGGAAGTGGTGAATTCTTGTGGTCACTGATTATGTGGTCTTGAGAGACACTGGCATCAGTAGCCATCGTAGTCTGGGTACTCTTCTGCATCACGGAACGTGGAAACATCCTACAGCACCTTTGACATTTTTCTGGCTGTGTTGCCGGAATAACAGGGTGCAGCTGAATAGTACCTACTTGAAGAGGTTTAGGCCGAGTTGGGCGAATAGGGCAGTGGGATATAAAGTGCCCTCCTTCTCCACAATAGAAACAGAGACAACACGCCCTCCTTCGGTCTCTTTCTCCAGATGGCAGTCTTGTTCTAGTGTGAACGAAGTCGATTTCCATAGGTTCCTCCATGTCCACTGGAGTTTCGCAGCTAGCTTGAGGATAAACAGGGTAACAAGACGGTTCACTAACAGTGGGTTCACGCTGCGACATAATGGGGACATGGTAGGAGTCTTTTTCTTTAGGTAACCGCGATCTGCGGTTAGACGGAGCAGGTTTGGGAGTAGCTTTCCTGGAGGTAAAGCTCTGAGAGTCCATTGCAGTCATGAATGACTCCCAGCTGTCCAAGACAGCGCTTTTCTCCTGTAGCTTCCGGTATGCCCACTCCTTGATCCGTCCGAAAAGTAAGTTGATGGCCGAACGGACCTTGACAAAGTCGCTGTTGTAGGTTTTAGGCTTAAGAGCAACAAGAAGTTCACAATCCAGTCTGAATGCTCTGTGGGAGGAACGGGAACCATCAAATCGGTTAGGCATCACAACAAACGGCTCTGGATAAGCAGGTTCTGGAACTGGGCGTACTGTGCCTTTAAGAGATAAAACTTCTTGCTGCAGTTCCAGAACAGTCCGGGTCAGGCTGGACACTTGCTGAGCAAGGGAGGTGAGCATTTTTCTTATCTCTGTGGACTCCATAATGGTCAGTTCAATCTGTCAGGCTTACCTTGCTGGGAGTCCAATATGCAGAGATATGCTCACCCTTGCAATTAAACACAGGCCAAGGTGGTCAAGGAAGAACTCACCTGGCCTGTGAATCTGTGCACGGGGGCTGTGCAGGTTAATGCTTGAAGTCGCAGTACAGAAAAGGAATATCCAGGAGAATAGTCGTGGGTAAGCCAATGGTCAGAGGATGCCAGAAATCAGGAGATACGAGTAGCAAGCCGAGGTCAGGGGATGCCAGAGGTCAGGGTACAAACGAGTAGCAATCCGAGGTCAGGAGAATACTGGAACATGGAAAAACAATACTCTAACCAGAGTCATTGAACTGACACTGCCCTTAGGGAGAGGCAATGTCTTATACCTGGCTAATTGGTGATCAGCCGCAGGTGTGCTAGGATCGTTGAAGCAGCCACAGAATAATGTCCAGCCCCCAGTGCTGGGAATAAGGCAAGATAGACTTCTGGCTATCTCTTGAGCTGATATGGTGGCTCAGAGGTAAGAGAGCAGGTCCAGGACTGCAGAGCTCTCAGGTTCAAATCCCTCTTCAGGCAATAAAGGGGTGACCCCGTCTGGCAGTCTGGAGGTCACTGTGAGAACCCTGACAGTTACCCCCATTGTGATTTATGGCCCCCACCCACCGCACAGGGGTGGGGGCTGGGGGGGACAGTAGGTCATCCCATTGTGATTTATGGCCCCCACCCACCGCGCAGGGGTGGGGGCCGGGGGGAGGACAGTAGGTCCCCCCCTCATTATTTTTATGGCCCCCACCCACCGCGCAGGGGTGGGGGCAGAGGGGAGGACAGTAGGTCCCCCCCTCATTATTTTTATGGCCCCCACCCAACGCTCACGGGTGGGGGAGGGGGGAGGACAGTAGGTCCCCCCATTGTGATTTATGACCCCACCCACCGTGCAGGGGTGGGGGCCAAGGGGGAGGACAGTAGGTCCCCGGGGTGGATCGACCATCGCATGTGTTCGCCGGCGGCGGCGAACGCGAACATGCTATGTTCGCCAGGAACTATTCGCCAGCGAATAGTTCGGACATCACTACTCAGGACAAAATGTAGAAACTATTTAGCATGGTTGTTTTTTGCAGTTGTAGATGCGTAACAGATTTTGGGAGTCAAAGTTAGAAAAAGTGTGTTTTCAATTTTTTCATCATATTTTACAATTTTTTATAGTAAATATGATGAAAACAATGGTATCTTTAGAAAGACCATTTAATATCAAGAAAAACTGTATATAATGTGTGGGTACAGTAAATTACAAAGAGGAAAATTACAGCTAAAAACAAAAACCGCATAAATGTAAAAAACAGCCCTGGTCCAGGCAAAAAGCCTGCCCTGAACACACACACAGACATACACAAGCCTTATTATTTTTTTATTTGTAGTTTACGGTGAGTCTGTAAGTTTTGTCCATTTAGACAGTGTGCATCATTGGCAAGCTCTTAAGTTTGTCCCTATTTTCATTCTATGCAGAAGAATTGACCGACACGTGGTAGAATACCAATTTTTAATAGATTTCCTCCCAATCTATATATTTGCTAGCAGATCTGCTAGTACCATGTATAGATAGCATGTGATGCTCTTAAAAATAGCAAAAATTACTGTTGGACATGTCAGGTTCTCTTTAAATTTAATTTGAAATGAATTTACATTTTTAAGCTGAAATAGCCAAAACAGAAAAAATTCTCCAAGTCAGCTATGTTACCAGATCAACTATTTTGGCTTACAATTTGAACACACGTTCTTGTGCACACATTCACAGACACACAAAAAAAAAACTTGACACTATTTAATTATCTTATATTCACTCAGTTGAGTCTGATGGTGCCTTTCTATGTTTTGATTTGTAGTATACTGTCAGTCTGTAACTTTCCTCTGTATATAGCCAGTGTGCATCGCTGTTAATCTCCTTGAGCAATGTATTGATTTCCTGTAAATCCTTAAAATTACATGTCTACGAATGCTTGCACAGAAAACCAGTGTCACAGCAAAGATTTACTTATTTTACTGGAAATACTTAGAGTTATTGATTTATAGCTTTTTTTTTATTATATCTACAAAACCCGTATTCTATTTTAGTGACAATCAGATAAGCTAAACCTATTGTTAAGAGCATGGCTTTATTTAGATTTCCATTATTATTTTAACGATACAATATTTTATCACTTTAAGTTAATTGTGTGAAGTATTAAACGGAAAACATATTGTCAGTAAATACGTTATAATTTTATATGTAATCTGTTTTTATGTGAACCTGTATTAACCATGTGCAGACACCAACATTTATTTGAAGATTCCACTTATGTATTTTGTATATATAATATATAGTACACTTTTAGAGAATCAATATTCATTTATTATGCTGGAAAATCAATACTAGTTGTAAGGTGATTAATTAGTGTCTCCCCTTCAATAGAGGATACACATCTCCTCTGACGTTCACATTCTTTATGTTTTTTGGTAATGTTGCAGGAAGTTAAAATAATAAGTTAGAATACTAAGGCACACTTTAGCTTTTATGGTTTGCATAAGTTATTGCCACTATTTAAAGAAATAAAAACAGTATATAAAAAGTAAAAGGTCTTTTTGTCATCAGTTTTATTATGTCACCTAGTTCCTTAATCATATCATATGCACGTTTAATGCCTTGGATCTATTATAGGCTTGTTATACAAAGCTTGTTGTCACTTAATGAGCTAAGAATTGTGTGTTTGTGAGCATGTTGGCAGGGATTGATGCTGTCTTCCTTTAGCTTAAGTTAAAAACATAACTGAAATTAAAGTGGCAGATGGTAATGTCCATTCCTATCTATTGGAACACCAAGATGGAATTAAATAAAATGTGCATTGGGATCTTTTAGGAGGTTGGCCAACTAACATGGCACAGCTCAGTGAGAGAGGGACATATTATCTATTGTGACAAAAAGAGGTTCCATAGGCATGACAAACTCTATCATCTGTGGATGCACTACTGGGTAAGTCCAACTCACTGTTTTGACCAAGGAGTGGCTTTCCTCTTACCTATACCAGAAGCCCAACAAGTCAACTAATGCTCAGCAATAGCCTTGCAGGAAGGACTCTGGCACCATCCACTACCATCTGCCAGCTCATCCAGGACAGTCATAACATGCTCATGTTCATTATCACGCAAGTGATTCCTGCTCAAGGTTCTATTACTTCTTTATTTCTTCAGCTACTTAGTAAATATTTAAATTATCCACTTCTACAGATGACATTGTAATCCACAAAAATGGAAAAAATGAAGGCCGCGCAAACAATTGCAAATATACACACCGAGTGCTAAAAGAGTTATTTTCAAGAACATAAGGTACAAACGTTTCGGTTCGGGTTATCCCCTTTATCAATGCATGTCCTTACAAAAACAGAGTGCACTTACTATTAAATACATGACCCAAATAGACAGGACAAACCATAATTCCCGACACCTCCATTGCATATTTGAGTAAAGCTGCCCCCATCGACAACCCTCCGCCATCTTGGATACTGCATCATAAAACAGCAGTGACTATATGTTCATAGTGAACTAATATTAACAAGTAGTAAGCGCTTAATTAAATTAAGGTTTACCCTAGTAGGTTAAGCAGCACAGTCAGAATGATAATTGGGCAGATTAGATATTCCGATCACATAGGCTTTGGTATATTGAGATAGAGTTTAATGATTTCTTCTCAAGTATATTGAGATGATATCCTCATATGTATGGAGACAATAAAAAGAGGGTAGGGGAGTATAGCCAGATCTGGTGCATTAACCCTTAAAATACAAGAGTAAGTGAAAACACACAGTGAGCCTCTCACCTTCTGAGGTGCAGTAGACCTGGCACTTAGTATAACAGCGTGTGTATCTCTTAGAGGGGATACAACCCTTCTTTAAGCAGCAGCAATGTTTATATTCCACGGGACAGATATAATGCAATTTATTAGTCAAACAAATTAAAATGTATGAAAATAAATATTTTTATAGCACTTGGTGTGCACATTTGCAATTGTTTGCGCTGTCCTCGTTTTTTTTCTATTTTTGTGGATTACTTTACCATGCTTGGAGCTGCAGAGGAGGTGTCAGCAGCACAATAAGGAAAGTTTGTATTGTTTTGATTTTCTCTAGTACTGCAGTAACCCTTACCTCAGCTATATACTCATCACAGATGACATTGCATTTTCCCTTGACCTTAGAAGTATTGATAAGTCAAATCCTGGAAGGAGCTGAACATGATCTCATTCAGTTATTAACTAAACATCGGATTTTGTCTCGATTGACAAAATCCTGTGAAAATGACCTAATACTGACCTCAATGGCAATTCTCATATTTATTAAAGGCAAATACCGTCAGAATCATCCAGATGCATTTGTAGTCTGGATTGGCCAGGACTGTGTTTGACTTGTGCTGGCTCTGCCCCGTATCTGCCTCCTTGACAATCTCAGTCAATCCTATGGGAAAGCATTGTGATTGGCTCAGAGAACCATTTCTGATGATGTCAGCCAAGCAGGTAGATCAGTGGCTGAGGCAGCAGCTGCAAACTTGAATACAATAAAAATGTGACAAATGAACGTGACATCACTTCTGGAAATCAGTATGGCGAGTATGATCAGCTGTGGATGGAAAACCCACGACACAGGCGGACCAGATTGAATAATTAAAGATTGGGAAGACGAGTCAGAAACCGGGACTGGGATTTAAAAGAACGGAGGGAACGAGGAGTACATGAACTTTGATTGCGAAAGCCTGAGGAAAGGGCGAAACGCGTCTTGAGATTTTCAGCACAATTACACTATTTTATTGTTTTGTAATTTATATGTGTAATTTTAAATATTTTAATAAATTGGATCTTTTAAAGTCCAATCTGTTGTTAACTTCATCTACTTTCAAAGAAGGTATATCCCCCTCAATGGGTAACATGCTGTCCAAACCAGAGCCAGGTATTTTAATTGGCTCTGGAAAAGAAAGGAAAGAGGGAAGGTGTTTCCCAATACACACCAAGGCTAACGTGATTTGAGACAGTCCTTCACTTGGCTCTTCACTTTTGAGTTTAAATTGCATAATTTTATCACCGATTGTATAATATATGACATACTTCACCATTGGAAAATCTTTTCCTTTGTTTACATATATAAATCTCCATTGGATTACCTGATACCCCTATTTTTAGGGGTAAGTATTATTCAGTGCTCCACTTAAGGGCTTTTGTGGTGGGTGGACTAGAGAGATCCACATAAGAGTATTGTAGCAGCTTTTAATGTTATATGTTTATTTTCATTCCTTAAGCGCCTATCTTTCACACGTATCACTTTTGTCACATTTCTTTTGCCCCCTGTTCTCTATTCGCTATGTGTTTCGTGTTCTGTATATATTACACAAGGATGACTCAGCGCACATAGTAAGAACATGTTTAAAATATTTTAAAAGCTATATAAAATCACCTATATTATATTTAAATTATGAGTATTTACCCACATTACGTGGCCGCATTATGATTAAGGCCACCACTGCTTATAAAGAATCCCACTGATGGTGGGTCTTATGCCAGTTTTTACATAAGAGTAATATTCACTGTTAGCTGCATCTTTTACATGCATCCCTACCCATTTGTAGGACATTTATTAATGAGCACTAGTGTGTGGAAAGTTGGGGTGCTCGTCCAAAGCCTTGGATGTCACTTAAATGACAGAGATAAATAGGCTGGTGTGTAATTAATATTATGCAAAAAAACAAAGGGGGTGCTACACACAGGTATAAAAGTTAATAACTGTTGTTTGCACTGTGGGAAGAATCTGCTGTCCTTCTTCTAGTATATCAAAAGTCAAAATCTATGCACATCACAGCATGGTGCAAATAATGATACAGTTTATTTGGATCAAAGAACAAAACAAATATACAACACTTTGGCCTCATGCCTAAATTATGTACAGAGAACATTAAACAAACAATACAATAAATACCTGTGACAATCAGAGAAGTTCGCTAGGGTTAAGCATGGAGTATCATCAGGCAAATATAAAGAGGAATACAAAATACAAACACCGCTAAAATTAGTGTAGTCTCTATATGTCCAAACATCACACAAGATGAGACGTCACGAGAGAGAAGACACTCTTGGAGGAGGAAAAGATGGACCTATATTTTGGGAAATATTGTGAACATATAACATATGTACTGTAAAATGGCAAACTGTAATAAAGGGATCTAATGAAAGGATATCGCAATGCATCTCCAAAAGTGGAGAACACGGATAATTACATTATAGGCAGAATAGCAGAAAGTGTACAAAGAAGCGTCAGCCAAGACGGTATACATACTTATCAGGAGGAGCAAAGTTTCCAGATATAAATGGCACAACGTTAATCCTCTTAAAATTCTCATATCCATGCCTTGTAACAATAATCAATTACTAGTAATGTGGTAATAGTAAAGTACATTAAATACCAACATTTCATCCAGCCCTGTTGCTGCTGTTGGTCAAGAAGAAGGCAATACATTTACCTGGAAATGTTTGCCTCCTCTTATTGAGCCAAGTAGTCAGGTTTCTACTTCACTGGATAAGAGTTTTAACATGTCAGTATACAAACAAAGATGTGTGTAACCCCAGTGGCAACTGGGATAGACACACAGTGGTCAGTGGGGTGGTGCCAGATCCACCCAAATGGGGCTTGGACCCAAAAGATATAAATCTAAAGAAACAGTGAACAAACAATGTCTCCCCACAGAGCAGGAGGGGAGGAGACACTGTGCTGGCTTTAGTTATTAAAATTGGGGATAGAGCAAATATAGATCGCAACCTGTTAAGCAATGCTTAGAACTCAGGGGGGCAGAAACGTCTCTGCTACTTAGTCAGAAACGTCTCCAATATTATCCATCATTTTTTTAATTTATACGTTTTTTATTCTTTTATAAGCATACAATATACAAGAAATCATCAGTTTCATAGAACAAAGTTTCACTATATCAAAGAAATTATAATCCAGTACGACATGGTATATGTGTTATAAAATGCATTGATGACAAGTGATTACATTTTGTGGTTTCACGATAAACATAGATAAATTGTAAACAAAGTAATTCTAACGGTAAATAGTTCTAACAAGCAACATTTCTTTGTGTGCCACCTCGTAGATTAATATGATAAAGAAGTTAGAGTCATTGTAATCTGTCTACAAGGTGATGAAGTGTCATATGAGGTGAGTGGTTAACGTGGACTCAAGGGCGGTGTGAGTGAGTTCCCTAAGAAGTGTGTTTGTTGAGAGAGGGGAGAGAAGATCTTGAATGACTGGAAGTTGGTGCAATAGTTAAAACCATGAAACGTGTCCAGGGTTCCCAGGTGGCAGTGAATGTTTTGAATTCTTTCGTAATGGCATATGTTATTAGTTCCATTTGTTTGATATTTTCAACTCTTCTGATCCATTCCCTAATTGTGGGAGCTTGGGGTTGGTTCCAGTATTTGGGGATCAGTTGAGCTGCTGTCATGGTCAAAAGTTTGAACAGTGTGCGTTGTGGTTTATTTAGAGTGAGGTTTGGAGGGGGTTCTTGGAATAGGAACTGTAGTGGGGCTAGTGGGAAAGTAATGTTCATTAAGGATTGGATAAGAGTGTGTATTCTACTCCAATATTTGTGTATAACTGGGCATTGCCACCAGACGTGGGCATGATGTGCCGTGGTATTGTCACATCTCCAGCATTTAACCTTCTCAGTACCGTGTATTTGGTGGATTTTCTCTGGAGTGTAGTGCCACCTAGAGATACGTTTGTAATTACTTTCTTGTGTTAGTAGAGAAGTGGAAGTTCTATGCGTGGAAGTGAAAATAGCTTGCCACTGTTTGGGGGAAATCTCTATTTGTAGTTCTTGCGACCATTTTTGCGTACATTTTGGGAGTTCTAGAGGTTGTGAGTCCCTGATTATTTGGTATATAGAGGATAATAGCTTTTTTGTGATTTTGTGATTCTCACAAATGTTTTCAAACTCAGTCAAGGGGCGATTACCCACTGGCAGAAGGTCGTTGGAGGTAATAAATTGTTTTAGTTGAGTATAGTGTAGTATTTGGTTACCGGTCGGGGGATTTGAGGGGAAAAACTGCTGTAGTGATTTCAGTGCATTATTGGTGACCATATCGCGTAGCCTTAGCGTGGAGCCACTGTGATAGTTAGCATAGGCCCCCCTGAATGGCCTCCCTGGAAATTCGGATTATTTGTGAGTGGGTATAAAGGCGAGGGATAGGGGGATATCTCGGTAGTACGTGTCAGTTTGTACCCTAGTTGCATCGTAGGTGTGATGGTAGGGTGAGGACCATTAAGTGTTCCGCATTGGGCTGGTGAATTCGTTAGCCAAGTACGGTCCTTTAAGGGAATGACTGAGAATGCGTTCTCTATCTGCACCCAGTGGTGGGCTGGCACAGGCCTTGTCCATTCATAGATCCTGCTTAAGTGGACAGCTTTGTGATATGAGACAATATCTGGAAAGTTCAACCCACCCTTGTCTTTGCTTTTTATAAGTGTTTCGTATGCAATTCTAGGGTGTGAGTTGGACCATATGAAGCTAGTAAATATCTTCCTAATTTTGGAGAAGAAATTGGCATTTAATTGGATTGGAAGGGCTTGGAGGGTGTAGAGTAGGCGTGGGAGAACGTTCATTTTGATGATGTTGATCCTACTGAACCAACCGAAGCATGGTTTATGCCAGTTATGTAGGTCAGTGGTGATGTTATCTAGTAATTTGAGAAAATTGAGGCTAAAGATAAGTTTACGTGTTTGTGGTATGTGTACTCCCAAATATTTGATAGAAATGGGTTGCCAAGTGAAATGGAACCTGTTCTTGAGTTGAGTGTTCAGGTATTTGGTAGAATGGATGGGCATCAAATCACATTTGGATATATTTGCTTGAAAGTTGGAGATTTTGCCGTATAGTTCCATTTCTGAGATGATATTTGGTATGGAGGTTAGCGGGTTTGCTATTGTAAACAGGAGGTCGTCAGCAAATGCCATGACTTTATATTCACGGTCATTCACTTGAAGGCCTCTAATGTTTGGGTTGTCTCTTATCCCTTGGAGAAATGGCTCTAGTACTAGTATGAATAGGAGGGGTGAAAGTGGACATCCTTGCCTCGTCCCGTTGGTAATTGGGACCTGCTGTGATAGTTGGCCATTTATGCGTATGCGTGCCGTTGGTCTAGAATAGATTGCTGCCAACCATTCCATCCATCGTGGGCCAAAGCCCAGGGCTTGCATCGTATGTGTAATGAGAGACCAGTTGACCCTATCAAATGCCTTTTCGGCATCTATTGCAAGGATTGTGCTGTGGATTTTGTGTGATTGGGCCCAGTGAATCAGGTTTAGGATTTTCGTTGTGTTATTTTTTGCTTCCCTACCAGGCACGAAGCCTGCCTGATCAGTATGTATTAGGTTTGGGAGAAAAGTTTTAAGTCTATTTGCCATAATCTTCGTTAAAATCTTAAGATCTATATTTATCAAAGATATTGGTCTATAATTTCCACACCCAGTTGGGTCTTTCCCCGGCTTCGGGATAAGTGTGATGGTTGCCTCTAGTGCAGAATTAGGGATTTGATTTGATAGTTTTTGTGTGTTATATGCCTCGGTGAATGGTCGTGCTAGAATTGATGAAAAAGTTTTATAATATTTCCCCGTGTAGCCGTCTGGCCCCGGGCTTTTACCTGAAGGCAGTGACCGGACTACACTATGAAACTCTTCTATTGAGATGGGTTCATCTAAAAACGCTAATTCATTAGGTGGGATAGTTCTTTGAATTCTCGGTTGTAGGTATGTGAGTATCTGTTCATTAGTTGGTTGTACTTTTGAAATGTTGTAAAGGCTAGTGAAGAATTTATGGAATTCGCTGCTAATTACAGGCATGTTTTTTGTCAATTTCCCAGAGGCTGTCTTAATTTCTGAGATGAATGTGGTTTGTTTATCTGGTTTTAACGCTTGTGCTAGCAGTCTCCCCGCCTTACCCCCTCTAGTATAGTAGAGGTGTTTCGTCAAAGTGACCTTGCGTCTAGCATGGAGATGTAGAGTTGTCGTGAGTTCAGCTCTTTTTGATAGAATTAGTTTGTATGTGTCGAGGGTTGGGTCCTGCTCATGATGTGTAGATTCTAGTGTTTTTAGTTCCCTCGTTAGTTGGGCCACTCTTTGTTCTCTCCTTCTTTTAACGGAGGAGGCAATTCTGATGAATTCCCCTCTCATGACTGCTTTGTGAGCTTCCCATAAGAGAGGTAGTGTGGTGTCCAGATTTGTGTTCTCCTCAAAGTATGTATTTATTGCTTTGTCTATATGTGATATGGTGTCTGCGTCATTGAGGAGTAGGTCATTTAATTTGCACTGAGTGGAGGGGTGTGGCAGATGTGGTATTTTTAGTGTCAGTGTCATTGCGGCATGGTCAGACCAAGTAATCGGACCGTAAGCGGCCGCTGTCACTAGGGACAGGTATCTGTGCTGAAGAAACATTGAGTCGATTCGGGAATATGTGCCTGCTGGCGAAGAGTAAAAAGAGAAATCTCTACGGGAAGGATGTAGCAACCTCCAGCAATCAAACAATTGTGCGTCATATAGGGTAGAATTTATCTTTTTTCTGATTTGTGTCAAGTGTGGTTGTAATTTAGCTGTGGAGTCAAGTTTTCCATCTAATGAGATGTTCATGTCTCCCCCTAGTATTAGGATACCTTCCTGAAACTCTGAAAGTTTCTGTAAGACTTTGTTCAAAAATTGGTTTTGTTTTTTGTTAGGTACATATAGGTTGGCCAGCGTTTTCATGGTTGTGCCTAACGTCCCTTTCACAAACAAAAATCTACCTGAATCATCGGTAAGATGTTCTCGAATAGTGAATGGGGAATGTCTCCCTATCAATATCGCCACCCCTCTAGATTTGGATTCTGAGAAATGGCCATAGTATCCCTGTGGATAATCTTTATTGCGTAATTTTACATTTGTACCCTTGCGGAGGTGCGTCTCTTGAACAAATACTATGTCCGCCTTCTGTCTGCGGAAGTCAGATAGGGCTAGTGATCTTTTCTCAGGGGTGTTTAGGCCTTTGGCGTTTTGTGTTAATAACGTTAGAGTTGTCATTTTTAGGTGTGTGTGCTGAAATGGAGTCTGATATAAAGTTATGGTTGAGCTTCCTTATCTTGTGGTGATATGTATACACTTCAGTGAATGTCTAGGTGAGATGCACGTCCACGTGCAGATGTAACAATCAGAGTTGTAAGGTATTATATAATCACTCGTTAACAGAAACGAAAAAAGAAAAATGGTAAGCGAGAAGGCAAATAAAAATTTAACAAGTTAAAAGAAAAGCAGTGGTAATATATGTAAAAATAGCTACCCTGTCGTACAGTAAATAGAAAATAAGTTTAGAAAGAAATCTAGTTTAAAGGTCTGCTTTAAGAGCGCTGGTGTTCCGTGCGGTTGTAGCCGGATCGGTAACACCAGGGCTCAGAACCCACAGTCCAGTGGCTAGGCGGTAGTTTAGCCTGAGCGGGGTTCTGTATTGAATAAACGTACCTTACCCCTTACAAGAGGGGTTTACTCTCGAATATTGAGAGAGAATGGGTAATCTATCTAGGCGCAACCGATAGATACCCTTTTATAACTGGGGAGATCCGTGGTGTGACTAAGGATCCTGGGTGGAACAATCCATTGATATAAGCAATTATTTATTTATCTAGAGAGACGTGAAAAGAGATCAGGTACCAGAGACCTAATGAAGCGGATAAATAGGGGTCTAATTAGCGAGTCTGGAAGGGGGAGGGAGGGGGGGGGAGAGTAAGAAGGGAGATGGTGGGGGAAGAAGAGGAGGATGGAAAGTGGGAATTAGGGGGGGGGGAGGACATTGTCATTCAAACAACTACATTCAAGTTATTAGAGGCGTGGGAGCAATGCATGTACTTATTGTTTCAATTGTGATAGCGGCCTCGAATAAGCAGGTCCCACTTGTAATGTTAATTAACATATTTTGCATAAAACACAAACTTTACAGTTCATAGTATCTTGGATACGACCTGTGTTTTGAGCAGGCAGACAGAGTTGACCTGATGAGAGAAGGTAGAGGGTACTTGTTAGGGCTGGTTGTACCCGCTGATAGTCCAGGCTTCTCTCTCATACGATCTGCTTTACCTTCATCTATCTCGGAAGTCCAAAATTGTCCTCTGGAGGAGAGCTAAAGAAAAACAAACTGTTAATTAAGAGAGTTTGGTTCCTCTTTGAAGGGGTATGGGGTTAGTGAGTATAGGGTTGAATGGAGTATTCAGTGTCTGCTTCTAAAGGAGGTTTGAATAGCATGGAGTTATCGTCATCTGGTTGATCACTAAATAATATGGGTCGTGAGTCATAAGATATTGAGTCCTGTTGAGGGTGAAAAAGATCTCTTATTCTGGAGATTGTAGGTTCCTGCGGGTTATATTGTCCGATGGTAGCTTCGATCTTTGTGGCGGCGAAATAAATCGTTGGTCATTTCTTCTCTTTTTAGCAGGCGTAATCCAGCGTTGTCTCTGGGGAAGGCTTGCTGTATCTTGCTGGGGTTGCTGCCCGTTCCAGTCTAAGACTGTGGTATTCGGTAAGTCTAGTGCCTGGAGGAATGGAGGGACGTCTAGGATGGAGGATATCGTTAGAAGCATACCTTTGTGGTTAACAATTAGGGCGAAAGGGAATCCCCAGCGATACCTGATATTTCTGTTCCTTAAATGCTCGGTGATGGGTTTTAAGGCCCTGCGAGCTTGTAGAGTGTAACGGGAAAGGTCCGGGTAAATCTGTATGGGGTGGCCGTGGAAGAGGAGGGGTTGGGAGGTATCCCTGAGTGATTTGAGGATATTTTCCTTGATTGAGAAGTAATGTATTCTGCAAATTACGTCTCTAGGGGTATCAGGAGTCAGACCTCTGGGGCGTAGTGAGCGGTGAGCTCTGTCAAGCAAGATTACGTTATCGCTTTGTTCCCCCAGAATGAGATTGAACAGTTCAGACAAGATAGAATCCAAGCTCTCACCTTGGGATTCTGGTAGGCCTCTAATCCGCAGATTGTTCCTCCTCCCGCGGTTATCCAGATCATCGATGTGTCTTTGTGTAGCTGCCATACTATACGCATAGGAGTTTAATGTTGTCGATATATTCGTCAGTTGGGCTTGAGTTATATCCCTCTCCTCCTCCAGATCCACCACTCTGAGGTTCAGCTGACGAACTTCCGTTCCTATCGCTTCCATTTTCTTGTGGAATGAAGCTTCCAATTTATCAATCGAGCTCTGAAGATCGCTTTTCATGCTGTGTAAATCGTTTTTGGAAGGTAAGTTCCTCAGTATTGATTTTAAATCTGCATCGATCGTTATTTCCGTCGAGGTTTGTGAGATTTCTGAGGCAGATGGGCTATTAGGATGTGGATCTGTATCCGCCATTACGCCAGCTGTGGTTGCGGCCTCCTCCTCGCGGTTTGAGTTTTCTTTGAAGTAACGGGTTAGGGCTCCCGGTTTTGTTGAAGGAGTCCTCCCCGAGTGTCCTTGTGTCGAACCCTGCTTTTTGTGGTTGCCCATGTCTTATGAAAGTCTCCGATTATAATGGATTGAGCCCGGTTCCTCAGGAGCTAAGTCAGTGTGCGTCCATGTAGCTCCGTGGTCGGCCACGCCCCCCAATATTATCCATCATAGTTCTATGAGTTCTAAGCATTGCTTCACAGGTTGTTATCTATATTTGCTCTATCCCCGATTCTAATAACTAAAGCCAGCACAGCCTGCTCTGTGGGGAGACATTGTTTGTTCACTCTATTTCTTTATAAACATGTCAATAGTAACAATTATAGATCTGTGTTTCCTGACTCTAGAAAAAAAAAAAGAATTTAGTCCTTTTTAAAAGACATCTATTAAATTTAATTAAACAACCTCTAGATGACGAAATCAATATTTTATATTTCTAAGTGTGAATAATATTTTCCTCTTCTTTTCATGGTCTTATTTTCATAAAGCCAATGGATGACCTCTATCCTTTATACAGTTCTGTTAAAGAATAGGTCAGCAGAGAGCTGTTTTTTTGGACTATGTAAATATTTGTATAATTTAGATGTAATTTATCTCTTGAGATTTACATAACCATGACGTTTCACAATAATCAACTAATAGCACAGTGTAATAGTAATAATTGAAGTTCAACGCGTACCAGTATTTCATAGAACTCTTGCTGTTGTCGATCAAAAAGAAGGCAATACAAAATGAAATCAATTGTGCTGGAAATGTTCTTCTTCTCCTCCATAGTGGCAGTCAGATTTCTGCTTGGCTCAATAAGAGATTAAAAAATATCAATATTAACTGTTATAGATCAGTATCTCCTGACTTGACAAAAAAAAAAAGTCCAGTCCTTTTTAAAAGACATCTGCTGAATTTAACAACCTCTTCCTGAAGAAACCAATTCATTTTTCTGTGAAGAATATTTTCGTCTTCTGTTGGTGGTTTTATTCCGTTAAAGTCAGTGGATCTATTCTTTATATGGTTCTGTTAAGAATAGGTCAACAGAATGGTTTTCGTCATACATATTTGTATAATATTTACATATCTCGCTAATATATCATTTTCTAGTTTAAAATACTACATGAATACATTCATACACTACGTGCATGCATTTATAATTACAATTATAACTACAATTATTTATATAATGCCAGCATATTCTGTACAATAGGTATACAAGACAAACAATTCTAACAAAATATGTTTGACATACGGGAACAGTATATAAAGTAGGCCTTGTCCAAATGAGCATGCAATCTAAAAAGAAGAGGGATAATTGCACAGAGAGAAGTGAGGGAATCAATTGATCTGTATGAATCTGAAATGTTGGGAGGATAGGAAGGGTATTTGGGACGAGGCAGCACAGTAGATGGGGAGGCTGCAGACATAAGATATAAAGGATGAGAAGTCATTAGTAACTTTGGTCCGGGCAGTCTCTCTGGAATATAGCAGGTAAAGTAAGTGTCAAGGTAAGTATAATAACAATACATACAGAGCGTACACCTACAATATTTAAGAGCGATGAAAAGGATTGCAGCATATTAACCAACCTTAGAGTGACTGTGCTGAAAGAAATGCGTATAGTAGGCAAAATAGCAAGGTCAAGAAACAAGCCAAGTTCAGGGATTTCATAGATACACATATTGTCTGTAGATCTCATTTGGATCGGGGAAAACAAAGCAGTTCTCTAAAATCAGGCTCTGAGGTGTTGGTGTCATTTTAAGGATTCTAGGTCTTCATAACGAGATCTCAAAAATAGAAAAGAGGTGCAGGCACTCCAGCAGTTTCAGGCAAATTTATTTAGAACAGTAGTTACACTGCAACACTTCAACCCACAACCGGGTCTTTGTCTTTGACTTTCAGAGATACTGTTGATTTTGGTCCAGATGGGTACTGGAGTTTGGCGAGTCTTGTTTTTTTTTTAACCTGGTACTCATCTCTATTGGAGAGTTAAGATGGTTACTGATTTTCTTGTTTGCCAGATCAGCTCTACACTTCTGCTACTGTTGCTAAATCACACTCGCCCGTGTTTAGATTTTAATACGGTTTATACACTGAACAAAATTATAAACTCAACACTTTTGTTTTTGCCCCCATTTTTCATGAGCTGAACTCAAGATCTAAGACTTTTTCTATGTACATAAAAGGCCTATTTCTCTCAAATATTGTTCACAATATTGTCTAAATCTGTCCACCAGAGCTGTTGCCCTTGAAATGAATGTTCATTTCTCTACCATAAGCCATCTCCAAAGGCGTTTCAGAGAATTTGGCAGTACATCCAACCAGCCTCACAACCGCAGACCACGTGTAACCACCAAGGACCTCCACATCCAGCATCTTCACCTCCAAGATTGTCTGAGACCAGTTACCTGGTCAACTGCTGCAACAATCAGTTTGCATAACCAAAGTATTTCTGCACAAACTGTCAGAAACTGTCTCAGGGAAGCTCATCTGCATGCTCATCGTCCTCATCGGGGTCTCGACCTGACCGCAGTTCGTCGTCGTAACCGACTTGAGGGGCAAATGCTCACATTCCATGGCGTCTGGCACTTTGGAGAGGTGTTCTCTTCACGGATTAATCCCGGTTTTCACTGTACAGAGCAGATGGCAGACATCGTGTATGGCGTTTTGTGGTTGAGCGGTTTGCTGATATTATTATTATTATTATTATTATTGCCATTTATATAGCGCCAACAGATTCCGTAGTGCTTTACAATATTGATATCAACGTTGTGGATCGAGTGGCCAATGATGGTGGTGGGGTTATGGTATGGGCAGGTGTATGTTATGGACAACGAACAAAGGTGCATTTTATTGTTGGCATTTTGAATGCGCAGAGATCCCTTGATGAGATCCTGAGGCCCATTGTTGTTCCATTCATCCACGACCATCACCTCATGTTGCAACATGATAATGCACGGCCCCATGTTGCAAGGATCTGAACACAATTCCTGGAAGCTGAAAACATCCTAGTTCTTGTATGGCCAGCATACTCACCAGACATGTTACCCATTGAGCATCAGCGTATACGACAGCATATTCCAGGCCCTGCCAATATCCAGCAACTTCGCACAGCCATTGAAGAGTAGTTGACCAACATTCCACAGGCCACAATCAACAATCTGATCAACTATATGTGAAGAATATGTGTTGCACTGCATGAGGCAAATGGTGGTCACACCAGATACTGACTGGTTTTCTGACACACACCCCTCTCACCCATCCAGACACCCCCAATACAGTAAAATTGCACATTTTAGAGTGGCCTTTTATTGGCACAACTGTGCAATAATCATGCTGTCTAATCAGCATCTTGATATGGCACCACTGTCAGGTGGATGGATTATCTCGGCAAAGGAGAAGTGCTCGCTAACACAGATTTAGACAGATTTGTGAACAATATTTGAGAGAAAAAGGCCTTTTGTGTACATAGAAAAAGTCTTAGATCTTTGAGTTGAGCTCATGAAAAATGGGGGCAAGGGGCGGAGCCTGGCATCCGAGCAGAGCGGTTGTGCTGAGTCGCAGCTCCCGCTACATTATGCACTATTCGGGGGTAATTCCCACAAAAAATTACACAGCCCCTCACAGGAGAGGACCCAGCATGAAAGGTACACCCGGAGATGTCAGTCGATACCAAAATCGAGCTTACGACCCCCCGGGAACCCGGCATACTGCCTTGCGGCCTACCGGAGATCGGGCAGCGGGGAGACGGCCGCTCCCCAGGCTGACTGACCTGGATATGGTCCCCTTGAGAAAATCGCCTCCTACCCCCCCCCCCCCCCCTCTGGACCGATGGGGGACATCTCGGTCCACGCCAAGCGACGGGACTGGCAAACTCAGGCCAAGTAACCAAATCGAGGAACAGCACCATCAGGGCAGCCGACCATGTGGCGCGCCCAAAATGGCGGCACCAAGCACATCACAGGAGCTGACACGCTCACCTGAAATGGAAGCGCTTCAAGATATTCAGCAGCGTATAGACGCGGCTTTTAACCGATTCTGGCATAGATTAAGAGAAAGGATGCAGCCACCGATGACAAGCCAGCAATCCCTGCCAGTTAAGAGCGGACTGTATCAGGCCCACAGGGTGAGGAGCAAGGAATCACCCCAACAGACGCCGGTCCGCAAGACTCGAGAGGTGGAATGGAGGGAAGCGGCTCCCTGCTCCAGGCACAGCACCTACCCCCAAGCAAGTAACGCAAACACGCAGCCACCCGGGCGAGGGGTTGGGAGGATGCTGCCTCCACGGGACAGACGGGCTTTCCGGCTGCGACCACGTAAGCGGAATAATTTACTGGCATTGCGCCGAAAAACCGCGATCCGGCCCTCCGTTCCGATGACAGAGCAAAATATGGGACTTACTGACCCCCGGCCCAGCAGCACAGAACGAAGGCCCTCAGCACCGACTTGGGAACAGGGTACAATCTCGCCCCACTGCCACCCAGCGGAAAGACTCGGAGCCCTCAGAGGTTCGAGCCTCAACACACAATCAATAGCCGACAACGTTCGAGACTGCACAATGTGGCCCACTAGAGGCATTGGTTGACCATCAGGTCCAGTGAGTCTGCTGCTCCCCAACTGTTGCCGGACCCTCCACCACCATTGACCACCTTAACCGCTCCCTGGGAAAAGTACCGGACCCGCGGTTCAGAGACTCAGGCTACTATGCACGAGAACTGTAACGTTTGGCCCAGCCGAGTCTAACGGACCTATACCTGGCAGGTAGAGCCCTGTTTACCGCAATCCAGCGACTTTCCTAGACTGACTTTCTTTTTCTTTTTTTTTTTATGTTTGCCTATATACGCTAGCCCTCGGGTGGGCATGGATGCCAGAAGGCATGCCCACAAGCAGCAACTGCACTCTGGACACCATTTGCCTCACTTAGCGATCACTATATATATATATGGTTTGTTTATCTTTTACCTGTATATACACGTTGCTAGTTGGCAATCTTAGTTCCGACATATACCCACCATGAGAGCATTAACGGTTAAAATTGTTAATTAGCTTGTTCCTCACACTACATAGACTCAGATTTGCCACAACAACTTTAAGCTTGCCTTATAATCTCGTTGACATGCTAACACACACCAAGCGGGGTCATTATCGCCACCTGTCTTACACATGCATCTATTTTAAATTCTGTGTTGCTTTAAATTGTGAGCTTACTGTCTACTCATGTGTTGCCAAATTCCTGACTAAAATGGCTTAGTGAGTTACTAACCGGATCTTAAGATCCATAGCTTGTATTTCCAAACTACGGTACACCAACATAAAATGTTCCAACCGCTCTTTAGTTACCTTTAAAGTGTACTATAGCTGTTACGATACTCGACATAACAAAAAAGTGGCATTACTGTACAAGGAAGTGTATGTATCTGATGCAAATGTTGTGTTAACCCCATGTGTACACTACCCCTCTCTCTCCTGTATCCCATCATATATGCCGCAATAAAACAAAGATTGACAAAAAAAAAATAAAAAAAAAATGGGGGCAAAAACAAAATAGTTGTGTTTATAATTTTGTTCAGTGTAGTTTTGAATACATAAATAGTTTGACAGACTAAAAGCTGTTTCCATGACACCAATTGGACCACTAGACTTAGTACAATTGAAAGAACATTTCCATAACATCCTTGCCATATCCTTAATCAGGTACCTCACTTCATGGAATCGGTGTATCCTCTGTGGATGGGTGTTAATATACAGGATATTGCTGTCTGCAAAAAATTAGGAATCCCCAGGAATGATACCAAAACTCTAACTGTGAATTGAGCTTACTGTAGTGATCTGACTTCGAGCGAGCTGGCACTGAGCATCTGTGCAATTAAAAATAAATATCTAACTCTCTAACTTGCACTTTAAAACAGATTATTTGCTTCTTATAATAATTATATTTCTTTTAAGAGGCTTTTTTATTAACATTTAATATTCTCAAATTCACTTATCTCTTTAGAAACTATATTTTCTTTGCAAAATGAAGAAGACTGCTTCCAGTAAAGTATCTTTTTAATTATTCTAATTATTACAAGGGCTTTGGAACTGATTACATAAATTTGAACATTTGTAAGGAATACTTTGCATATTTGAAAAGCAAATTGTGACTGGCTTTTTTTTACGCATATCAGCTTCTTTAAAATCATGTTTATCCGAATGCACATTTATCAATAAAAAAAAAGGAAATATCCTTTGCCGTGCTTGATACGTAATTTATAAGAAACTGTCATGGCAGAAAGACTGCATGCTGCATTCAAAACAATTCACTGATATAAATGTATTAGTAAAGCATTTCCTGTGGCTCTAATAAAAGGAACACTTGCATACACCATGTACATCAAAACTATTAAAATCCACAGGGTATACCTAGTATAAGGCTCAATTAAAAATATATTAAGCAGACAGAGCCAAGTTATTCTGTTGCGAGTTGTTACAGTAGAAATCTAATACCTTTTATGACTACATTTCATTTTTTTTCTCTCAATTTATTTTTTTACATACCGCAAACGTCACATGAGAAACTGTTTAACCATCTAAGGTGAATAAGTAGTCATTTTATTACATGACAAGATACTTCATATTTGGCTTTCTTTCTTTACCACCTCCAATAGCAGCAAAAAATAATAAACAAATCAACCAATCAAACGTCAGATGGGCATATAATATGATTTGGATGAGTTGAAGTCTCTTATCTGAACCAAATTTACACGACTCCTGCAGGGAACTCACTAGGCCTGCAAAAAGGCACGGCGAAAGTCCTTCCAAGCACTCTAAGGATGAAGGCACTCTAAGGAAAGGTGCTCCAATCACTCTCCAGACAAATGGCTTGAGGTTCAAGGGAACCATAGACGGTTATCAGATGAGGATGGCAACGATTTCCCACCAATACTATCAGTCGTAGAGCAGAGAAATCTGGGTCGCAAGGTGACAGTTGGGATCATGAAGCCTTCGGTACTTCACAGTATGTGAAAGAGTCTTTTGCAAGTGAGTGTTACCCAACTGGATCTAAAGGGCCTAACCCCAATGAGAGTGAAGAATGTGAAATCATTATTGATGCAACAGGGACAGCCATGTTTGAGCCTCGAAAAATTAGCCGTCCACATACCACAGAGTGGGCATTCTTGCTTATTTTGCCAAGTTAACATTGTCTTGGCTTTGCAAGCCCCTCAAAAAGGAGGTTCGAAATCCCTTGTATTTGGAATGTCCAGGTCGGTGCTCCTGGACAAAATATCCCAAATCTCAATCCCAATGGTCACATTCATATCCGCTCAGGGTAAGACCCATGCAATACAATGCTATTACCTGGACCCATGGCATACATGTTGTAACTGGCGCTTAAAGAATGGTATGAATCTCTTTGCCAGTTGGAAAGACATATTCATTTGTAGGCTGGTCTGAAAATGAACAGCCCTCACTTCGAGCATTCGACTTAGACAGTTTTTCTTTTACCCCACAAGGGGTTGAGTTTTCGATTGCTTGTTGTACTAAAAATAAAACTTCATCTATTTTGTATCAATTTTTTTCACCAAGCATCACTCCTATGCATGGTGACTTGTTTACAATGTTACCTGATTAGAACAGTGCTATTATGTCCTTCACCCTAGGGACAATTACTTACATCCTTCCTAGTATAAACAGGAAGGATAAACAAATATCCTATGCGAAACCTCATAATCCAGTCTCAGTAGCAATGTTGGTATAGTGGGTCTATTGACTTTTGTCCTTTCCGGGCATAGACTCTACCAGTGCACACTTGGTTTGCGGTGGGGTGGCATCTACTGCATTGTCATCTGGGGCCTCTATGATTAATATTCTTAGATCAGTGGATTTGTCCAGGGAGGGTACCTTCTGATGAATTTATTTTCACTAAATACCAAGGTTTACCATATTAATTATATTTTACTGTAGGAGAAAGGACTGCGTTGAGAAAGAACCAATGAAATTGTTGACAGTTGTCTTGTAGCCAAGAATTGATCAGTTTACAGTCCAATCTATCCAAACAAGCAATCATTGGCATACATCAGATTAATAAAGTTGTTAATGATTATACCCAAGTTTGACGTGACTGTGTCGTAACCCAGAGCATTGCATTGTCTAATGTGGTGGCATGGTGATGCTTATACAGAAGATTTTTGCAGAAGATACAGAAGTGAAATAGCATCAGTAGAAGGATGTGAAGCCATATGTTGTGTATACACCTAGTGGTGCCACCCTCCCACATAGACAAATTAAAAAGAATAGATGACTTAAAATAGAGAAGGGAGGAGAAACCATGAGAGAGTGAACCACATTGAGCACTTTTTTTTTATTTTTTATATGTTACTTTACTTTCTTTTGGAGAGATCCTGGCTGATAGTGCGATAGTCTACATCCAACATTGATACCACCAGTTTAAAGATAGGAGGACTTGTTTCGATTAAAGTAGGTGCACTGAACAGGAGGTTTGATGGTTCTCCCTGATTTGTTGTACTTTTTTTCCCCTACAGGTTTGTGATAAATGTGCAAATTGGATGATTTTATACTGTTTTATACATATTTGTATTGCACCTTTGATTTTTGTTATAAAAAAAAAAAAATATGCTCAGCTACTTGCTGGCTGTTTCACCTTACTGTGGCTCATCAGCACAGTACCTTTATTGCTTGGCAATCTCTCTTACAGCATCAACTATGCATTATAAGTTGTGGTAAAAAAAGTTACCACCCAACTAAGTTCACAATTATACTTTTGTGCATAAATCATCATAAACAGCTTTGAGATACCTTCTTCCAAAAACCCTGATAGTTCTATGTCTGTGTTTATTTGGGATGGTTATGGTTTGGGAGGCTGTCACATTTTTTTTCTGGGAGGGAGAATGTGTACAGCTTTGGCCAGGGAAATTATTGCAACTCGGATGATTTATTGTCACAAAACATTGATTTTCTAGTTCACTTCTGGAAAGAATAGAAATATATTATACAATGCGAGTAGGAAGAAAGTGAAAAATGTCTACGATTTAATAAATTTAGTGCCTAACCCTAGGCTGCTAAAAAGATCAATTACTTTTAAAATGGCTTACAAGTAAGAATCAAATGTGTATCCTCTTTAAATGCTCCTGTTGTGTGTACCAAAAAAGCAAAATCATGTATGCATGTGCTGCTTTAAAAGCTTAATACATATTTAAGTAGCCCTCTAGGGATAAAGAAGGATTACATTTAACAAGACTGAGTGAAGGCAGACTGTCAAATAAGGTCATTAATAAAGAATAGTAGTCCTAGGAGAGGTAGTCAGGCCATTTATTTCACTAATATTTTACAAGTAACCTGTGCCAAAGAAGTTCACTGCCTTCATTTAAGTTTTATGTTTTATCATAGCAGTGAGTAGCTCTTATTTAGGTACAATTTTACATTAAATGGTTTACTTTTATATACAAGTCTATGTTTTTTATGTATATTTTTTTTATTGAAACAGTAAAACATGATTGTAAATTATTGTAATTTATATTTAAAGTGCACTGATCACGAAAAACAGAATTTGATTATTTAATTTACACCGCGTAGATGGCAAGATATAAATGTTCTGGGTGTGTGTGTTCTTTCTAATTTTCTAATCTCAGAAATACTAGAAAATCCGCATGCTTAACAGGGTGGACACATCAGTTAAAATTTATTGGAAACAGAGGCACAAAAAAAAAAAAAACATACAATGTTTTGGCCGAATGCTTTAAAGGCATACTATAGTCAGGGCCGGACTGGCCCACCGGGATACCGGGAAATTTCCCGGTGGGCCGGTGCACTTGGGGCCGCACAGTGCAGCAGCCCTTCCTCTCCCCATACAGTACACACAGTGAGCAGCAGGCACTCCAAAGTGAAGTGTCAATGCTGCTCGCGAGTGAAGGATAAGGAGCAGGGAGGGAGGCAGTCCTGTGCCTGCCTGTCAGCCTTCACACACAGGAAGCATGTGACCCGGTAATCAGGCAGAGCAGGGCAGCCCACGCGGGTCCTCTGCCTTTTGCTTCCTGTGTGTAAAGTGCTGGCAGGCAGGGAGAGGACTGGGGCCAGACAGCTGCAGGCAGGGAGAGAAGTGGGGCCAGACAGAGCTGCAGGCAGGCTGCTTCTCAGCCAGGAGCTGAGCGAGCACGGAGCAAGGTAGGATTCATAGGGTGTTTGTATATTTGAGTGTGTAATATTGTGTGGGAGGTGTTTTTGAAGATATTATGTGAGTGTCAGTATGGAGTTCTGTATGTGTGAGTGTCAGTATGGGTCAATGTATGGATCAATGTTTGTTTGAGTGTCAGTATGGGTCAATGTATGGATCAATGTTTGTGTGAGTGTCAGTATGGGTCAATGTATGGGTCAATGTATGGATCAATGTATGTGTGAGTGTCAGTATGGGTCAATGTATGGATCAATGTATGTGTGAGTGTCAGTATGGGTCAATGTATGGATCAATGTTTGTGTGAGTGTCAGTATGGGTCAATGTTTGTGTGAGTGTCAGTATGGGTCAATGTTTGTGTGAGTGTCAGTATGGATCAATGTATGTGTGAGTGTCAGTATGGATCAATGTATGGATCAATGTTTGTGTGAGTGTCAGTATGGATCAATGTATGGATCAATGTTTGTGTGAGTGTCAGTATGGATCAATGTATGTGTGAGTGTCAGTATGGATCCGTGTACGGATCAATGTTTGTGTGAGTGTCAGTATGGATCAATGTATGTGTGAGTGTCAGTATGGATCCGTGTACGGATCAATGTTTGTGTGAGTGTCAGTATGGATCAATGTATGTGTGAGTGTCAGTATGGATCAGTGTACGGATCAATGTTTGTGTGAGTGTCAGTATGGATCAATGTTTGTGTGAGTGTCAGTATGGATCAATGTTTGTGTGAGTGTCAGTATGGGTCAATGTACGGAATAATGTTTGTGTGAGTGTCAGTATGGATCAATGTTTGTGTGAGTGTCAGTATGGATCAATGTATGTGTGAGTGTCAGTATGGATCAATGTATGTGTGAGTGTCAGTATGGATCAATGTATGTGTGAGTGTCAGTATGGATCAATGTATGTGTGAGTGTCAGTATGGATTACTGTGTGTGAGTGTCAGTATGGATTACTGTGTGTGAGTGTCAGTATGGATCAATGTATGTATCAGTATGGATCACTGTGTTAGTGTCAGTATGGATCACTGTGTTAGTGTCAGTATGGATCACTGTGTTAGTGTCAGTATGGATCACTGTATGTGTGTGAGTATGGATCATTGTGCGCCAGTGTATGTGAGTGTGTGGGCATCAGTACGTGCCAGTGAGTATCCATTAATCAAAAATCTGTGTTTATGCTTGTTTTTTTTTTTTTTTTTTAAATGACATGTTGAATTAAAAAAATAAAATATAGCTTTGCTTTATCTATGTTATTTGTGAAAGTATTCTGCATAGATACATATGCACAAATGGTATTATATCACTATATATGTATATATGTATGTATATAAATCGCAAGCATAATTGTAATAATTATTATGTTTATAATATATAATATTTTCATGCATAATACACTTGGAAATTACACACACACACACACACATATATAATGTATGAAGGGTTTGACATTTGCCAAAGGGTTATTACTAATAGTTTTAATTTTAAAAAGTGAAAATCTAAATTTCATAATTTAAACCAAAATAGCGGATTTGAAACAAAATTTTTACTTGGGTATAGTGACAGCTTGACTATTGTAGCCTAAATGTAGCAATTTACATTTTCATTCACAAAAATATTAGTTTAGTGGATAACCCTGCCTTTCCCTCAGTCGTTCATTCCCTGGTATCAAACTACATACAACGAAGAGTGCGCTCATAGGAATGAGGACTAAACAAAATAAGATTAATTTAAATCAGACATGCAGCAGCATTCAGTCAATGTTTCATTCCCATTACTGGACCTTTCAAAATTATAAGGATGAAACGTTGAAGTAAGATGTTGCACATCTGATTAGAATAAAACAGCTCTTTTGTTTATTTTAAGTCCTGTGAGTGCGCTCCTTCTTGTTGGTTAAATAATTGTAACTGTATATCTGTCACAGCTGGCACAATTTATGATGGGGCTGGTATAACATTTTTCCAGGGCTGCTTTTTATTCCCAGTCCGGCCCTGACTATAGTGTTAGGAATACAAAGTTGTAATCCAAACACTATAGTTCCCTCTGCCTCCCCTCTTTCTCGTGGCCTCTCATGGCCAATAAAGGGTTAAAAACATCTTTTACTTACCCAATTTCAGCGCTGATCACTCTCTGCGCCGGGTCGGTGTTCCACCTCCTTCGACATCATCGAAAGGGAGGGCTAATGCGCATGCACTGTGAGTGCATTTGGTCTTCCCCATAGGAAACCATTAAATCAATGATGGATGTGAAGATATCCAGCACCACTTAGGTAACCTAAAGTCCAGTAAGATCCTAGATGCTCCTCTAGTGGCTGTCTAGTAGGACTCAATAGAGGGCAATAGAGACACTGTAGCGAGACCACTTTAGTGAGCCGAAGTGGTCTGGGTGCCTATAGTGTCCCTTTAATCATGTATACCAAAACACAGTGCATCACATTTTAAATACCTGAACAAATGGCGCCAAAAAACAGACCCATCCCACAAAGGTGTGTACACTAGCAACCAAAGTAAACAAAAACCATAGTTAACATTTTCTCTCATACAGAGGGAGCTTTCCTGTATTTTGGATGTTGTCCACATTTATAGGTGATCAGTCTGAAATGACAGGTCTAGGTTATTTTTGTAATGGTGTATGTGAGCAAAACCTTGTTTGAGATCTCAATGGAGACAAACTACATACAGGGTTACTCACTTGACATGTGCACAGTCGTTATTCGGCATGTGCTAAACCCTTAATAAAATGACACCTGGACACAAATTTCTGTTGGAGTATAACGTCCACAGCTTTATTAAATTAAATATAAATTAAACAATTTAACAATTTAGGGTCATTGTCCCAAGTATTAATTACGTCCAACCTTCTTGCCCAATACCCCCGACAATGACCCTACCAAATAACAATAATAAACATTCCAAATAACTTATAACATTTTAACACATGGCCTACCAACAAGGCCCCTTAACCATATGTTTAACTGTAGGGGTGTACCCAGACACCCCTACACCCCCAGGTTCGTAGCCACCAACGAGCTTGAACCTACCAACCATTTTCCACTCCGGCATACACCAGCCTAGACCTTGGCCTGCCCACTTCCAATTCCCCCTAAATCCTCTTTAGCCCACGCCCTATTCCCGCCGCTGTGACCAAATGGGAACAACCTAAAATAACAAAAAGGGGAGGGTGGGAGGGACAAGTAACAAGTAAGTGAGATTTAGGTTAAAGAGGGGGAAATCATAAAATGGCCGGTATTTAAACCCTAATTCTCCTCCCCCCTATGTCAATATTAATTTGAACCCGCCCCCTGACCTGAAATTCACCTGCCAACTCTCTGGCCCTGTCAAGGCCCACTCCCCGCCTGCGTTGTTCCATGGGCTTCATGACATGTGCACAGTCGTTATTCGGCATGTGCTAAACCCTTAATAAAATGACACCTGGACACAAATTTCTGTTGGAGTATAACGTCCACAGCTTTATTAAATTAAATATAAATTAAACAATGTAACAATTTAGGGTCATTGTCCCAAGTATTAATTACGTCCGACCTTCTTGCCCAATACCCCCGACAATGACCCAACCAAATAACAATAATAAACATTCCAAATAACTTATAACATTTTTTTTTTTTACCAACGAGGCCCCTTAACCATATGTTTAACTGTAGGGGTGTACCCAGACACCCCTACACCCCCAGGTTCGTAGCCACCAACGAGCTTGAACCTACCAACCATTTTCCACTCCGGCATACACCAGCCTAGACCTTGGCCTGCCCACTTCCAATTCCCCCTAAATCCTCTTTAGCCCACGCCCTATTCCGCCACAGCACATGACTTGATCCCCTTAAGGACATGTGCGACCCCCACCACACAGAAACAGGGCCTGGGCAATACCGTCTTGAAAACCCAAATTAAGCAAATCCGAACCCACATCGGATAAATGTACCCCGTCCTTCCTGAAATAACCAGGCAGCATGCCCTCCAACTCCCTGTGACGCACAACCACGCCACCCATCCTTCTAACAAATACCGCCATGGTTTTATTGACCTTCCCTCTACTTCGAGCTACCGCTACAGGATCCCTAGCGTGTCTCCACACAAAACGAGGCACCATCTCCGACCAGACCACTACAACGTCAGGAACCAGCTCCCGCAACTTGTCTAAGTCCCTTTTCATCCTCCTTAACAGTTCCCGCTGGGGGAACAGACCCAGATCGTTCCCCCCACCGTGAATCAATATTACGTCTGGGGGAGATCCCCACCTCAACTTTTTAAACAATACCGTACTGATGCTCTGCCAGCTGAAACCCCTGAACCATATTAGAACAGTCGTCTCCTTTGGGAAGCCCAGTTGTGCACCATTGCGTCTCATCATGGCCCTCTTCTGTGCCCAATACACGTACGAATGTCCAATCAGCCATACCAAGCGACCTAAAATAAACAGAACAATGAACAGCAGAGCAACATAACAAGAAACGCCATCAACCCTCCCCGTTATACCAACCTGTCGGGTCTAATGTATGAGCAGAATCGAATGGATTCCCACCTCCCTATCCGCTTGATCCGCTCGTCGCCCAACCCTAAACGGGCTGCTTCCGTCGCAGCCCCAATTCTGAAAGAATGCGTCCCAAACTGCCTGGGGTCCAGGCCCAACTCACCTAGCCCAGCCCTGAAAACCCGAACAAACTGAAAACGGGACAACGCCTTCCCGTCCGCATGGACGAAGAAACAGCCTTCCTTCTCAGGGCGGACTGCCAAGAACTCGGCACCGCAAGCAACAGGGCAAACCTTGGACCCTGGTAATTTAAACAGCGTCACCGCGCATCCCTTGCTGAAAACATCCGTCTTTGAACGGCGTAACTTAATCTGCACCTTATCATTACTGACTTCCACGTCTCCCCGCTGAAGTCCACCCACCCCGGCTCTGTTACTGCTCAAAAGTTCCCCAATCCGAAATGCCCCGAAGAAAGCCCAGACAAATGCACCAGAAAACAGTACTACTTCATAATCCGAGTAACATAGAGTTGGTAGAGCCCCCACTAATCCCTGCAGTACCGCGAAAGACACCGGCCTCCTCGCGTCCACTGATTTCTTACCCTTCCGAAAGCCTCTTATGGCTTGCCTAACCAGGAAATGCTTCGTTAAATCCTCCAATCCATTAAACTTAAACAAGAAGGCCAGCGCAGACATGTTCCTGTCCACCATGGCCGTAGACGCTTTCCTGGCGAATAGTCGACACAGTACCCACAACAACATGTCTAGCCGTTGGTCCGTTGAATGGTCCCCTCCTACCTGCGCCACTGTCTCCTCCCAGTCATACCAAACCTTTTCATATGCCGCCCAGGTGCCCAGCGCCAGGGAACTCCTTATGAACTCTCCAAGCATGACATCCCGAGCTGCCACATTTCCGCTGGACATGCCTGTCCGTCCACTCGTGCCTCCGGAGCTGCTTCCCGGAAACGGTCCCACTGTGAACGAGACAGTGCGTCAGCCACCACATTCAAGAAACCCGGCACATGTCTCGCTCTAAACACTATGTTGCTGGCCATACACAAAAATACCAAATGCCTTAATAACCGTATAACCGCCGGCGATGAAGCAGACAACCCATTGATAGCCTGGACCACCGCCATGTTATCCGAATAGAAGACCACCTTCTTGTTCGCCATCTGTTCACCCCATAACGCTACCGCCACTACCACCGGAAAAAATTCCAGGAATGCTAGATTCCTTATCAGCGGGCTCGCCCTGCATTCCGCCGGCCACTCTTCAGCGCACCATTGACCCGCCAAATACGCCCCAAACCCCACGCTCCCGGAAGCGTCTGTGAATAAGCCCATATCCCTTGAGGATACCCCCGGTTCCCGAAAAAATACCCTACCGTTAAAGTCCCTTAGGAACCTTTCCCAAACCCCCAGATCCGCTCTCATATCCGCCGTAACCTTAATATAGTGATTCGGCCTCCGTACCCCGCTCGTCGCCTGAGCCAACTGTCTACAAAAAACCCTGCCCATGGGAATCACTCGACATGCGAAATTCAGGCTCCCCAACAGTGACTGTAGCCCCCGCAAGGTCACCTTCCTCGCCTGCCTCACAAAGTCCACCAGCTGACAAAGCTTAAATAGTTTATCCGCGGGCAATCTGCACTCGCCTTTTTCCGAGTCAATCTCCAACCCTAAGAAACTGAGGCAAGAGGTGGGGCCAACCGTCTTGTCCCCCGCCAAGGGAATCCCAAACGAGTGCGCAACCCACTGAAACACCTTCAGTATCTGGCCACATCGCTCGGAGTCCGCCGGCCCCACGCACAAAAAGTCGTCGAGGTAATGTACTATTGCCCCCCCAGCTGATTCCTGCCTCACTACCCATTCCAAAAAGGTGCTAAACTTTTCGAAATAGGAACACGAGATAGAACAGCCCATTGGTAGACACAAGTCCACAAAGAAACCCCCCTCGAAGAAACACCCCAGTAGGTGGTGGCATTCCGGATGGATGGGGAGCAGCCGAAAAGCTGCTTCTACATCCACTTTCGCCATTAGTGCACCGTGTCCCGCTCTTCGAACCAACTCGACCGCATGATCGAATGATGCATAGGATACGGAACACAGTGCTGCATCGATATCATCATTTACCGAAGTCCCGTGTGGGTGCGATAAGTGATGTATCAAGCGAAATTTACCCTCCTCCTTTTTGGGGACCACCCCCAGCGGGGAGACCCTCAAATCAGCGGCCCCGCCATCCTCCCCAATTGAACTTCTTTTGACAACTTTTCCTGCACTACCCCCGGATGTTCGCGAACCGATTTGAGATTTGCACACATGGTTCCCGGACCCTTAACCCGAAATGGAATAACAAAACCCTCCGTAAACCCCCACCATAGGAATCTCGCATCGGCTTGATTACCGTATTGCCTTAACCAGGGAAGCATCGCGCCTACCTTCACTGGCGACGTTCCCAGGTGCAATAGCTGTGGCAGGTGACCCTGCCGTACCTCCAAGATTGGATTTATTTTTAAAACATTTGTTGACTCCATGATTGCCCCCGCAGCCGGAACATTCATGCTTGAACCTACACGACGCCCCCCACTTGCATTGACCCTCATTGTAGAGCCAGCAAAAACCCTTTTTCTGTCCGGCCGACACGGTGCTACCTGTGACCGTACCGGCCGTCCCTTGAAAGGGCGCATTTTTCTGCGCCATCATTATTTTCATCCATAAAGGCAGGTCCATCTGATCCCACCTCATGTTCGGATTCGCTGCCAAGTGCTGGCGGAATTGTTCGTCATACCGCCACCAAGCTAAGCCCCCATACGTCCTGTATGCGTCCCCTATCCCGTCCAGATAACAGAAAAGCTGCGAGCATCGCTCGGGTGTTTTTCCCCGACTACACTTGCCAAAATACAAAAGGCCCTGAGCCAATTCCCAAAAGTCTTCGGTATCTTACGATACCGACGCTTTTTCTCTTCCTCCTCTTTTTTGGCATCTTTTTTATCCTCCTCTTTCAAGTCGAGGAATTCCTCGAGTGGAAGCAAGGAGAAGATTTCCACAAATTCCCAGTTTCCGATCTTTTCCTTTACCTCCGCTTTTAGGTGACATCCCAGCGGCCCTGCGAAGGAGACGTGGACATTTTGTCGTGCCGCGTCTGCTATCTCACCACCCCCGACTACCCGTTGCCCTGACCCGTCCGCCTTGTCAGATGCCGACTCCTTGTCACCCGTATCGTTGATGCCTGACCTACGTGTCAACGTCACCTCGGCCCCCTGCTCCCTATTTTAACCGCCCTCTGGCGACCACACCCTGCTGAGCCGCGGAGGTGACCCCTCCTTCCCGCCCATGAATCTAAGAAAGATTTTAAACAACCCAGTAAGGTCCCCGTGTGTGGTGCAATTCGTGACTCACCACCGGTGCCCCCGACCGTGGCCGGCCGCGGGGTTGCCGTCCCTCCGTCCGCCTTCCCAGGCTCCGGAGAATCCTGTTGCCGCCGACTCCGGTCTGCCTGGCCCCTCCTCGGAACCGTAGGTGACATGCTCCTCGACCTGCAGGGAGAGTACAACCTGGGTAGTCTGTCCGCACGACATTCCACCCGCCCATCGTCCCTGCGTATCCTCGCCCTGTCCTTGCCACTGCTCTGTCTCTCCGCCTGACCCTCCCGGCCGTATAACCTCCTCCGCCTACCTGTCGCACTCCTGTCTGACGAACTTGAAGCACTGCTCTGATACCCTGTCCTCCGCTCCCTGGTACTAGACCGCTGCCTGCTCCGCTGGTTCCTAGACCGGCTCCTGTCCTGGCTTATCTCTCGCTCTGCTGACCTCCCCTGGATGCTGCTCCTGTCCCTGTCGCAGCGCTGCTCGCTAACCTCGCTTGGCATCCTGTCCCGGGTCCTATCCAGCCAATCCTGGGTGGCCCCGCCCGCCCCTGTCTGTGCTGCCTCGCTCCGTTCTCCTTGAACCCTGAGCCTCCACCACATTCCTGGACCTATCCTCTGACATCCCGCTTTGTCCCCTTCTGCCATCCTGACCACTTCCTGAGGGCTGGGATAAACCCCCCCCCCCCCGCGCTTCCACTATGCCTAGGGCTGCTGTCGCTTTCCCCGCTCAGTGACCTGGGCCCATTTCCAGTAAGGGTTAAACCCGTTGCCGTCCTGCCACCTGCTACACCCCCTGTCACCTGAGGGGGCGCTGGCGCCGAGCTAACTCTCATCACCCTTCCCCCCTGCCCCTCAGTAGTGCCACCAGGGGCAGACTCACCGGGACGGTGCAACTCCGGTCCGGATTCTCCATGCTGCCCGGCTGCCTCCAGATTTGGGCTGGATCCCGCCGTGTTCCGCGGCCTTCCTCCCGCGCCCGGGTACTTCCCGACTGGCGCACACCAACCCCCACGGCCCGTCCTTCCGCCTGGGCCGCAGGTCCAGCTCCCTGTGATGCCGAACTCCGTCTTCTCCTCACCGCCGGAGCAGCCCCTGGGCTCAACCGTTGGGGCGGACGTGCCCTCCTCACCGGCCTCCTTCCGATCACTGCGGCGGGGGGAGCAGACGTGCTCGGAACCCCCAACTGGTCCTGCAGCCACGACATCCCCTTCTCCTCCACCAGTCTTCTTACACCGTCCAGGATTTCTTAAGCGGAAGCCATACCTGCAGAAAATAGAAAAAACAAAACCACACAGACTTGCAAGTAACAAGTAAGTGAGATTTAGGTTAAAGAGGGGGAAATCATAAAATGGCCGGTATTTAAACCCTAATTCTCCTCCCCCCTATGTCAATATTAATTTGAACCCGCCCCCTGACCTGAACTTCACCTGCCAACTCTCTGGCCCTGTCAAGGCCCACTCCCCGCCTGCGTTGTTCCATGGGCTTCAAAAGTGAAAATTGTCAGGAATTCCAAGTAAATTTCAATTTTAAGGCCACAGTAGCCAAACTGACAGTATAGATCAATCAGAGAATATTTCCATTTTCAACTATGTTGGCCTTAATTTAAAAATTCACATTGAATTCCCAACAATCTTCAGTTTGTAAATAACCTTGTAAGTTTTTGACCATTCTCGGTGATTTTGTACCTTGTGGTTTTGCTTTAATTACGGTTTTTGTCATCTTAAAAATCTGTTCTTTAAGGAACCTGTTTTGAACTGGAATGACCTATTTAGACTGTGGGGTTGCATGAACTACCAAAGATAAATAAGCAGGACATCCCCAGCTGCTGCTCTTTAGGAACCAGATTGTAACATCTGCAAAGCTTCACTTAGGGTAATTAACAGGGTTATTCACAGGGCAAAATCTAGTGTAAATTACTGAATGCTGATTTCAGTGACTCTCGAGACTTAGCTGTCAGTGCACTCTTATTATTATTGCATAGCATATGAAATTTTCTCATGCAGTATAATAGCTGAAATAGCATGGAAAGCCTTCATAATGGGAGACTGAGAGCTCTGTCCGCATTGAGCCCTCAAGGGGCAAAGATGGATTCATTTTATTGCATAGCAGTTTTGAATTTTCCCATCTTTTTTTTTGTGAGTTTTTATTTTTTATTTTAATTGGTTGCATAGGGAATTCACATTTTTAATTTGCCATATTTAAGGGCTTAAGCAAATTAGGGTTCTTTTTTTTAAAAGTATTAATTTTAATTGCCCACTCACTCAGGGTGAGGGTTGGTAGGTAGTGTTATTTATTTTTAATGAGGGATTGCTATGGGATTAGGTAGTTGGGAACTGGGGATATGGCACTTTTTGGGAGGTGGATAATGGCATGTCTGCCCCCCATTTTTTATTATTTAGAGTCCTCACCTGCTGAGTGGGGAGTGGAGGGCAACTCTGGGCCTACCCCCTGAATATTATAATAAAGGCACCCAAAGGCACCATTTTCTTAATGAATTATCTATAATATGCATTATAGATTTTGACCTTAAATTTGAAATTCACTTTGAATTTACCCTAAATTTTCACTTGCCAGGACTTAACATGAGTTTCAAAGTCCAAGGTCACAAAGTTTGGCAAACAAATGAGTCATCACATGGCCAAAGAAATCATGTAGTTCATTCAATGTATTGAAGTATGCAGAATTCTATCACGCTATGTGTGAATTAACTTACATTGCTTTTGCTACACAATAAGATACTAAATGTGGTCTGTCTGGGTTATCACTAAAGTCCAAAAATCATCCTGCTGCAAAATATGGACTTTGCTCATGCTTTTTAACAATGCTTTCATTTTGCAATTCAAGCTGAGAATGGTCCTGAATTTGGTCTGGATTTCAGACGGACGAACACTGCAGGACAGAGCAGACAAATCCAGACACAGATGCTTCAATTCTGGGCCAGGATACCAACTATTTGCCTGATGGCAGTGCTAGCAGACAGATAGTTCAAAACCTTTGGCGGCACAATTTATGCAGATTCATTTGAGCTGATTAAATTCTGATGATATTTGGCTTTAGTAAATATGAAAATTGCCATTTTCATTAGATTTTGGCTATCAGGTGTTTCATGATTAGCCCTGTGTGTTTGCCTAAATGTTATTTAGTAAGGTCGCCAGATCACCATATTCTTGGTGATTTCTTTAGGATCTAAAGAGTTTCCTAATATTGCTGGGCAAAACTTTTAAGGAGCACTCCAAACACCATAACCAAACCAGTGCCCTAGTACCTCCATTAGAAGTAGTCAAACCATTGGTGCTTGGTGTGTTCCTTTATTGCCTGAGAGCCTTCGTAGTTCATTTCCATATCACAGAAACATGGCACTCTGGAAGCCCTAATATTTATGGAAAATTAAAATAAGCAATATAGTGACTCATAAATGGATACAAATATACAAATATAATCACCAACACCTCAGGATAACGTTAAAAAAAAACTGAAAAAAAAAATACTAAGAAAAGGGATAGTAAGTGAAGTAAAGTAAGTGCAATTCAAGTGAAACAAATAGTTACCTTACGTATAGAATACACTATTGCAGTATAATAAATCGTCAAATTACAATGCAATTCTATAGGAATGCACTAGTACTGTTTTGTACATCTTCAAGATCAGTCTGGATGCCATCCTAGCTAATCCCCAAGAGATCCGTCTTTGATCGATGAGGATAGCAACATCTGTTTGGTACTTGCAGGAGCTCTGAATATATTGCAGAAAAGGAAGTTTCTGTCTGGTTTCATCCATTGGACGTTCTCAAAGAAGGCTGTATAAAAGTCCTTCACTCCCCACCTCTTTATATATCTCCTCTAGTGATGTCCCGAACGGTTCGCTGGCGAACATATGCGATGTTCGGTCCGCCCCTATTCGTCATCATTGAATAAACTTTGACCCTGTACCTCACAGTCAGCAGACACATTCCAGCCAATCAGCAGCAGGCCCTCCCTCCCAGACCCTCCTACCTCCTAGACAGCATACAATTTAGATTAATTCTGAAGCTGCATTCTTTATTTTTTTGTATTATTATTTTTTTTGTGTTTATTATACATTATCCCCCATAGCCAGTAACCTGTTTTTATTATACATTATCCCCCCATAGCCAGTAACCTGTGTTTATTATACATTATCCGCCCCATAGCCAGTAACCTGTGTTTATTATACATTATCCTCCCATAGCCAGTAACCTGTGTTTATTATACATTATCCCCCCCATAGCCAGTAACCTGTGCATTAATGTTCCCTTGATAAAGGCAACCAGGAGGTGCCGAAACGTTGGGAGGTTACTATTTGTGTCCTGTTTCTGCCCTATTAGGCTTGTGAAGACTTTTGGTAATTATCATTGATTTTTTTGATTTATTTTTTGTGCCTAATTTTGTCACTTTAATTATAATTGTTTGTTTTTGCCTGTATCTGATATTGGCTTATTAAACCAGGTTAAGTGACTATTGTGGCTTCTTTTGGTGTGCATTCTCTTTCTTGTTAGATTACTATTTATATGGGTATTTGAGGGAATACCAGTGAGGATTAGCACCCAGATGGTTATGTTTTCTGTTAATTAGTCTCTCCATACTTTGTTTATTGTATTATACATTATCCCCCCACAACCAGTAACCTGTGTTTATTATACATTATCCCCCCATGGCCAGTAACCTGTGTTTATTATACATTATCCTCCCCCATAGCCAGTAACCTGTGTTTATTATACATTATCCCCCATAGCCAGTAACCTGTGTTTATTATACATTATCCCCCATAGCCAGTAACCTGTGTTTATTATACATTATCCCCCCATAGCCAGTAACCTGTGTTTATTATACACTATCCCTCCCATAGCCAGTAACCTGTGTTTATTATACATTATCCTCCCATAGCCAGTAACCTGTATTTATTATACATTATCCCCCATAGCCAGTAACCTGTGCTTATTATACATTATCTTCCCCATAGCCAGTAACCTGTGTTTATTATACATTATCCCCCCACTACCAGAAACCTGTGTTTATTATACATTATCCCCCACAACCAGTAACATGTGTTTATTATACATTATCCCCCCATAGCCAGTAACCTGTGTTTATTATACATTATCCCCCATAGCCAGTAACCTGTGTTTATTATACATTATCCTCCCATAGCCAGTAACCTGTGTTTATTATACATTATCCTCCCATAGCCAGTAACCTGTGTTTCTTATACATTATCCTTTCCATAGCCAGTAACCTGTGTTTATTATACATTATCCCCCCCATAGCCAGTAACCTGTGTTTATTATACATTATCCCCCATAGTCATTTATCGTTGGACCTAGGCAGCATGATGTCTTAGGCCGGCCCACAGAGTGAGTGAGTGAGTGAATAATATAATATATATGTTCAGAAACATATTAGTAATATATGTAAATTGGGTTCATGCAAAGAGGGTGAAAAGGTATTAAAGAAAAACACACTTATTGCATCAAATTTACAAAGACAAACTTTTAAAAGCTTTCCTCATTTCTTTCGGGATGAGGAATATATCGGTTGAGACTGAGGATTTCCATCTGCCCAATCTTTTAATAATATGCACTGGAGTGTCAGTGTTGAAGGAGACCGAAGCTGCCCATATTCTAAATGAAAGACCCGAGACATGGATACAACCCAATCTTAGGAGTAGTGTTCTGATGTAGAAGATGAATTTAGCCGTAGTCAGAGGGATTCAGTGAGATTTGTGGTGAAATGTGTGTGGCATGACTGAGTGTGGGTAAGTAAGAGTCAAGTATTTTAACTGGCCACTAGTTCTAGGTGGGATAAAGTGGTATAGCGAATGGATGAGTAGTTTGGTTCATTTTAGAGGTTTGTAGAGAAAGTATATAGTGTTCATGATTTTTAGCGATATCCAATATTTTTAAGGTGGTCCCAGTGCCACCACTCATATCTGGTGTCACAATAGCTTGCATTTAAAAAAAACAAAAAACTTTTTTGACTGTAATATAATAGCAGTCAGTTTCCTTCACACGTGTGCGTTTCAGGGCCTGCCAGGGCACAGTGTCACACCAGTGCAACTCATATCTGGTGTAACAGTAGTGTACATTTAAAAAAAAAAAAATACAGGGGGCTTTTTGTCACCTTTCGGGGACCCTTGGTGTTGTACGTGTTTGGGTGGAGGAAAAGACCTTCAATGACATCAGTGAGGACAAGGAACGGGACATGGCTAGCTTGGTATCCAACCTTGTGCACATGGGGAGTTTGCGGTTGTGCAAATGGACTGTTTGCGGTTGTTTGCGGTGCGTTAAATGGGGAGTTTGGTCTGTCACTGTGAAGCGGGCGTAACCCTTACACTACCTGATCGATACAACATCATACCTGATGTTTTAAAGCCTGTTATTCCAAACAATTTAGGAATGTTAGGTGATTTATGCCCTTTATGGATTAAAACCAGACTCTGCATCAACTACCGTATATACTCGAGTATAAGCCGAGTTTTTCAGCACATTTTTTGTGCTGAAAAACCCCAACTCGGCTTATACTCGAGTCAGAGTCTGTATTATGGCAATTTGCATTGCCATAATACAGACTGGGGGGAGAGGGGGGCTGGCAGAGCTGTACTTACCTTTCCTGCAGCTCCTGTCAGCTCTCTCCTCCTCTGCGCCGTCCGTTCAGCACCTCGGTCAGCTCCCAGTGTAAGTCTCGCGAGAGCCGCGGCTCTCGCGAGACTTACACTGGAAGCTGACAGAGGGAGCTGCACAGACCGCGCGGAGGAGGAGAGAGCTGACAGGAGCTGCAGGAAAGGTAAGTACAGCTCTGCCAGCCCCCCTCTCCCCCCCACTGAACTACCAATGACACTGGACCACCAGGGAAGGAGCCCCCCTCCCTGGCCAGCTAGCAAGCAGGGAGGGGGGACGAAAAAAAAAGATAATAAAAAAATAATAATAATAATTAAATAATAAATAAGAATAAAAAAATAATAATATAAAAAAAATAATAATAATTAATAATATATCAAATGCCCACCCCCACCAACACATACACAAACACACACTGCATCACACACTGCATCACACACACACACTGCATTCACACACTGCATTCATACACACACTGCACTCACACACACACTGCACTCACACACACACTGCACTCACACACACACTGCACTCACACACACACACTGCACTCATACACACACACACTGCACTCATACACACACACACTGCACTCATACACACACACACTGCACTCATACACACTGCACTCATTATATACACACACTGGAAATAAATATTCAATTAATATATACGCACACACACTGCACTCATACACACACACACTGCACTCACACTGCACTCATACACACACACACTGCACTCATACACACGCACTGCACTCACGCACTGCACTCGCGCACTGCACTCATACGCGCACTGCACTCATACGCGCACTGCACTCATACGCGCACTGCACTCATACACGCACTACACTCATACACGCACTACACTCATACACACTGCACTCATTATATACACACACTGGAAATAAATATTCAATTAATATATACGGACACACACTGCACTCATACACACACACACTGCACTCATACACACGCACTGCACTCACGCACTGCACTCGCGCACTGCACTCATACGCGCACTGCACTCATACGCGCACTGCACTCATACGCGCACTGCACTCATACACGCACTACACTCATACACGCACTACACTCATACACACTGCACTCATACACACACACTGCATTCATTATATACACACACTGAAAATAAATATTCAATTAATATATACGCACACACACTGCACTCATACACACACACTGCACTCATACACACACACTGCACTCATACACACACACTGCACTTATACACACACACACTGCACTCATACACACACACACTGCACTCATACACACACGCACTGCATTCATACGCACACTGCATACATGCACACTGCATTCATACGCACACTGCATTCATACGCACACACTGCATTCATTATATACACACACTGTAAATAAATATTCAATTAATATCATTTTTTTAGGATCTAATTTTATTTAGAAATTTACCAGTAGCTGCTGCATTTCCCACCCTAGTCTTATACTCGAGTCAATACGTTTTCCCAGTTTTTTGGGGTAAAATTAGGGGCCTCGGCTTATATTCGGGTCGGCTTATACTCGAGTATATACGGTATATCATTTTCCATGGGTGTTTTGCCATGGATCCCCCTCCGACATGCCACAGTCCAGGTGTTAATCCCCTTGAAACAACTTTTCCATGACTATTGTGGCCAGAAAGAGTCCATGTGGGTTTTAAAATTCGCCTGCCTATTTAAGTCTATGGCGGTTCGTCCGGTTCGCCCGTTCGCGAACATTTGCGGAAGTTTGCGTTCGCCATTTCCTGAACGGAAAATTTCATGTTCGCGACATCACTAATCTCCTCCTTGATTGTTCGAAAAGAGATTGATGATCAGTTATGGTGGTTACCAAAAACATCGCTGCTGGACTCACATGGGAGCGACATAAGGGCATTTGATTTTTGCAAAGACAGTATGCCAAATTATAACCATGTGGATATATAAACTAAAAACCTATGACAATTTTGGTTTAAATCTTGATTTGGATATTATGGCTTTTATGTGATTTAATAACCATATTTGTTTTTTGGATACCACCTCAGCTGATCACCTCAGCTCATTTCAAACACTTGCAGAGTAGGTTTCCCAGCAGAACATTGTCCAGAACAAATCACTGCCTCTGCCACTGCTTACTTCCCGGAGTAAATCCTAATGCTATTCCTTCCCCATGTGAAGAAGGGACCCAGCCATCCACCTGATTTAAAAGAAAACATGATTCATCAGATCAAGCACCCTTCGTCCATTTCTCCATGGTCCAATTCTGTTGCTTATGTCCCCATTGAAGGTACTTTCGGTGTTGGACATGGTTCATCATGGGCACTCTGGCTAGTCTGCAGTTATACAACCCCATAAGCAGCCAACTGCAATGCACTGCACCTTTCTATCATTAAGCATTAAGTTTTTCAGCAATTTGAACTACAATAGCTCTTATGTATATTCGTAACAGATGGGCTAGCTTTCACTTCCCAGGTGCATCAATGAGCCATAGGCAGGCATGACCCTGTCACTAGTTCACTGGTTGTCTTTCCTTACACCACTGTGGTAGGTACTAAACACTGCATACTGGGAATTTGCCCTTTTGGAGATGCTCTGACCCAGTCACCTAGCCATTGCTATTTGGCCCATGTCAAAGTCACTCAGATCTTTTCGCCTGCCCCTTTTTCCTACTTCCAACACATAAAATTCAAGAACTGACTGTTTACTTGCATGCCTAATATATCCCACCACTTGACAGGTGCCATTGTGATAATAAAGGGATAATCCAGACGTAAACCCCTTGCTCACGGTGCCTAGGGAGATATCAGCTATGCTTCACTGATGATGCCTAACAAGGCTGAAACGATCGTCTGGGGTTGCTGTGTCTCTCGTGCAGAGGGAATGTGCTGGCATTTCGGATCTGGACTGCCCGTATGGGTGGGACCAGTCTGATATGCTTCAGATATGTTCTCTCTGTAATGGCACAAGATGAGCAAAAACCAGCTTGAGATCTGAGCGGGGACCCACCGAAGGGCAGGTTATTTCAGCTGCTGCCCGTTCTCAGTATACTCTTGCAACGCATTTTTTGCTCGCCATTACCTTTCAATGGTTTCAATGTTGTGACAAATCAGTGTAATCCATATACTCAATCATTATCAAAAAAGTCAATGTATTGTAATTATAGTTTTCTGTAAAAAAAAAATTTTTCATTGCTGTGGGTTCTTTGTTTCAAACCATGCATCATGGAGTTTACCTGGTCAGCATGACAATGAGAAACTAGTTAAATAACCTAATTTGGACTAAGTCCTCATTCAAATCCACATTTTGAATACTTATTGGATTTCTACTGTGAAATGAAATAAACTCAATCCCAAACTCTTCCATTGAGTGCAATAGTGGCAAAAGGCTTAATTTGCAACAATGTAAAGTAATGGAGGAATGGAGAGGATTCATGGATAGGCTAGTTAATTATGGAAAATGAGACACATGAAAGGAAGATATTTCAGGATAGTTGTTTGTAGCAAACACCAGGGAGACAGCCAAGAGTATAAGAGTATACAAAATGTAAGGGAAGTGAGGCATTACGAACAGGGAAGAAAGAGACATGATGTTGAAGGAATGGAGAATTAGAATAGGGATTCAGCTATGGCAAGATCAGAGAACTGTATTGTGTTGCACATCCATTTGTCACTGAAAAAGATAAAAGCTATGTCAGTTCAAAGCAATGCTGCCTTGTGATGTATCAGGCACAATAGTAGCTACTGGAACTTGGAAAAAAATCGGACAGAAACTCAATTGGATGAAACTATAACTAAATAACTAAACTGTGCTAAAGTTCATCAATGTGAAGGTCCGTTGAGCTGACAGGCACAGTACATTAAAAGTAGCCTTTGCCTTAAGACATACTTCGACACCACCAAACAATATGTACAGAAGCAATGTTTAAAAAAAAAAAAAAAAAAAAAAAAAGAAATACCAATTAGCTAAATTACTAATTACAATATCATTTCTTCATTTCTAACATGTCGGCAGCTCTGTAAAATGATCAGTTATATGTTGGTAACAATTTAAAATGCACAAAAACATGCATTCCATCCTGAGTTATACAGTGTGGGAGGCAGAAGGAAAACCAATATAGATGCTTTAAGTGCTTTAAATGGTAATGTGGTTCAACCGCAGATCTGCCAAGCATCCTTCCAGTGTAAAAACGCCGGAACAAGTAACAAATACACTTAGCCATTTAAAGATTGCATTTGTCACACATTGGGAGAAAAATGTCTGAGGAGATGAAAGCCATTAGTAAATAAAAGGTCTGTCTTTGTCCACCATAGCACATATATGTATAACTCAGACTTGCTCACTGCCATGTTGGGAAATATTTTTTTACATGTGATATAATGACTAGAGAAGAGTTCAAATTACTTGATAGACTGAAAGAGGAAAGGTAAAGAGAAGATGCAAGGAAAAATTGAGAAAAAAATTTGTGGAAATTTGAGAGGATTAGAGGTGAGGAAGTAGTAGTTACAGTGTGAGTGAAGATGAAAAAAAACTGAAGGAGCAGATTAAAGAAAGCTAAAATAGGTAATACAAAAAAAATGGGGAAAAGTGAAGTTTTTAAAGAGGGGGGTTGAAGGATAAAAAATGGAAGTAAAGAGTGAATAACTTAGAAAAATTGAGAGGGAAAACAGTCCATGGAATAAGGATAGCATGGCTGCTGAAGTGGTGTAAGGAATGGTTAGAGTGAAATAAATTAAACTTTTGAAGGATCAAAGACTCCTCTTGCATTTGCACTGACGTGGATGTTAGATTGTTGCATGTGTATATGAAGATATATTATTTACATACAATGTAGAAAGAAGAGTACCAGGAACAGCTCAATGATGCATTGCATTACCTTCTCCAATAGGAAACTATCATAAATTATATATATCTTACTAATGACTATGGTATAAGAAGCCAACTGGACCATTTATCTTCTTATGTCATTCATTAAATAAGCAAATAGTAAAATATGGGCCCACTTGCTAAATTAACAATAATAAGTCACACACTAGACTTGTGCATAGTGAAAACATTTGTTTCGACCAAACCATTAAATCAGAATTTTTTTTTTTAATTATCAGGAGGTCAGAATTTCAGCCAGAATTTCATCCCTCTATTGGTCACTTTTAACTTTATTTACATGGTTATTCAATAAAGTGTGATTTGTCTGTAATCCAATGTGAATTCTAAGTGAATTTAAAATTTTAGTCCAAAGTAGCCAAACGTTAAGCATAGCTTACTAGGATAATTTTCTAGTTCATCTATTTTGGCCTTAAATTGACATTTAGTCTAAGTTCCCGACAATTATCACTTTAGTGAATAATCCTGTTAGTAGCTTACCCCTAGCCAGTAATAATATGTTGTTCTCATGTATTATCTCTTTCTTCTGTTGCCACAGGTAGAATTAATAAATAATTCATAAATTGAACATGCTCATCCATTGTATGATTTGTTTGGTTCGGAGTTAAGGAATTCGTACAATCACCCCATCGTCCCAAATTCCCCAAAAACTCAGTGTGCCCTCATTCTGGTCAAGACAAGTTTTTTTAGGCTCACATGAGCCATTGCAGAGGCAAGTCTCCTACAGCAACACCGTATGTGTTTTTCTTCTTTTGTCAGGTGTAGCTGATAAGCCAATAGAGGCACTGTGAACAAGGATTCCACAACTGGATTAACTTTCTGATTTAGGGAGTCCATAATCATATACAAATGACTGAAAAGAGGATGTACATGAAAACTGAGTATGAAGGTCACACAATCCCAAGGTCACACAATCATCTAGGCTTACTATGTCTCTCAAACAGAAAGAATCATGCCCGGTATCTCAGTGCTGGACAGTCCTTGTAGTCACTATTAGTCTGATACATAGGTTCCTTCTATAATGGCACATGTCTTCAACTAGCAAGGATTATCTATTTTTATTATATATAGCAATCTTATATTAAAATTGACTGTATAATATAAAACACTACAATTATCATTTTAGAATTTGAACTTACAGGCAATCTCACGCAGGGCAAAGATGAGAGCAAAAAATGATAGTGAGTTCAGAACGGAGAATACTTGGTGATCATCACAGTCATGTTTTATCAGGGAGGAAGCTTTTGACAAGTCTAGGAGCTAGTATGCTTTCACATTTAAAGAGGCTATAATCGTTTTTCATTAATAATAGTCATTGGAAAGCCAAAAACAGAGATACAACCTTGCTGGATAAAATCTAGGACTAATTTAGAAAGAAATATAATTTCAAAGCTGAAAATGTATGATTCATTCCAATGTTCTGTAATTAGTATACCCTTGCTGACTAAAGAGTTCATTTTCGGCCTTACAGCTAAAAGCTTTATGGTCTGGATTAATTTTTTTTTCTTCCTGTTTGCGGTGCAGGTATTATTTTGATTTTTTTTTTTTTTTGATGAATAATTCTAAAAAAAATTTTTTTTAAGTTTCATTTTGAGGATGGTGTGATTTTAGACTTGAGTTGCTATGGGGTGGGGTTGTTTTTATAACTAATTTGAGCCAATATATTGGTCCTATTTGGGGAGGGATAATTTCAATTTCAGGCAAAGAGAGATACATTTAGTCCCTCTCTGTCCTTGCAGGAATTAGGAACAGTGGACTGGGCTTCCTCTGGTTCAGTTATTAAACCACCCCCACTATGACAGTTAGGGGATCGTGTGAAGGATGTTCTCCAGACCCCTACTTGGCATTTGATTTCAGCTGTTTTTCTAATCTCTCCCCCGTTATCATTTGGTACGCTTAGGGTTTAGGGTTGGGGTCTCCTGATATAATTGTTTTATTATATTGGGGTGTTTGACTAAGTCTGTAATTAGAGGAAGTTGTGATTTACACTGGTGAGTCATCCTGTTAATTGCACTAGTAAACATCCCAGTTTGTTCTAACTTGTGTGATTTATCTGAGATTTATTTAATTGAATGTAAGATTTACAATTTGCAATTTATAGCTCATATTGAAAGACCACTGAAAGAAAGCAGTTAGAGAGTACACAATTAGTAGATATAGCTAAGAGCTGAAATGGTAGAGGTTTAGATAGTTGGTACTTTATGAGATGAAAAAGATAAAAAGCAATATCACACATGGCAAGTTTTTGAAGAAATTGTGCAAAAATAAAAGATGCTTAAGGGCATCAGCTTGTATTCGATTTGTTCATGGAGAATGATATATAAAGCTAGTCAAAATTACAAATTGTGTCTTGGATTTTTCTTTTCAAACTTCAGACGAACCAAAAAAAAAAACGTACAAATGTGCATTTCCAAATGTCCTAACTTCTTGATTTTATCAATATTTAGAGCTTAGTTCTAACACCATGTCCTGAATCATTCAGGATTATTTAATTAAACAACATGAACCGAAGAGAATTCCCCAGTCAACTGCAAATTGTAGGTCAAAATAGCTAAGTTGGAAACAATCGTCAGTCTCTTTATTTCCAGATTGTCTATATCGGCCAAATATTTGCCATTCCCTAGCCAGTTCCTAGTCATACCCATTTATGGTCTCGATTTAATATTTTATGATAAGCTTTTCAAATGATTTAATATTTTGAATTTTTAAATTTATTCTGTCAACAAATTGAAAAATTATTTTTTTTGTAAAAATGTCAATATATAAAAATATCTAAATATTAAAATATTTTTCGATCTATTAAATCATTTTAAAAGTTTATCCAAAAATGTAATTTAATTTAAAAAGCTTATTCAAAATCATTATATATGTGTTTTATATGTATTATCATTAACATGCACAGGCATATCTTGCGAATACAATCGGTTTGCTTCTAGATCATGGCTGTAAAATGAAAATAACCATGAAGTGAATGAATCACAAATGTAGTAGAAGGAAGTAGTGTTCAGACTGTGAGGGTGGGAAAGGGGTTTCACCAAGTGAGCATTGAGGCCTTCACTCTGAATCTATTCTACTGGTTTGCTGCTTACACTGATTTGTGCGTCACCGACATTGGCGATGCAGGCAGGCACCGAATATTATACATATTGTATGCAATACTGTAAGCAAAGAATCAGAAAAGCAACTCTCTTATTTAAAAATAATCATTGTATCCTACAATATGCAATGTTTTTAGGCTGTAGCTTTAAACAATTATATGGTTGATTGATGTAGATTCCATTCTCTGTGACTACTAATTGGCATTTCTTTTTCTCACAGGGGTTAATTGCCGTTTGTTAATTTTAGGTATTTAGATGTCGTTATGGGTTATAGTTATGAGTAAGAGCCTGACTGCGCTAAATGTGTAAGGCTTGATGTTTGTTCCATACAATTTGCAAACTCCCCACACTCTTTTAGACAATTTCTTTTAGATTTGTAGTAAATAACCATTGGATAGTTCATCTATATGAATTTACCTCTTGCTCAAAAGCTTAAAAGTGGGAAAGTACAATAAGTCAGATTATGAATTTCTGTAGTTTTCTACATTAAAAATAACCCTCTAGATGTAGCTTAAGGTTTTTTATTTCTCATTTTTTAATTTTTTTAAATCAGTTCCTTCATATTTCAAGCCTGTCGGACACCTCCCTGTAAAAAAAAATCTAAATTTTAATTGACGCCAGCTTACAGAGGATGTAAGTGAGATACTGGAGGCAGACATGACTGTGTTGGCAATGTGTGCTGTGAATACATACAAAATCCTAACAAAACGGTATACCCAGACAGTTCTTCGGGAATGTATTGCAAAACACTTCAAGCAGTTCTCCACTTTCATATAACCAGTATAAACAGTAAATATTGTTTATAATATTCTAGCATGAACTAATGTAGTGGTGTAATACTGCTGTATTTCCTGGCTGGACTTGTCTATAACATCTGTAAATATATATGTTTAAATACTTTGTTTCCTTGTCTGATTTTCAAACTGTGCAGGTCAAACCAAGAATTAGTCAACCATAGACTCATATCCAAATTCAGGTCAAAAGCTATATTGTAGGATAGTTGACCTGGAGGATGGCATGGCTTCCCCTAAAAGAATATTGTTATTTATGGTTGCTAGACTCTGAAGCGTACTATTTAGACTTCTTACTCCTACATCCTGCCAAATGATTCATGGCATAATATTTTGCTTTTGGTACTGAAGCAGGGCCGGATCTCCCATTAGGCCACTGCCCACTAGGTGGTGCCTATTTACAGCACTAAATAATGTGCCTTTTGAGCAGTGCTGTCCAGTGTCAGTGCATGAGGCTTGACAGGAAGTGACAGTGATCACTTCCCATCTACCCACTAGTACCTAGTACCCACACAGGAAATGCATTGCAGTAAACGCAGGGGAAACTCTCATTGATGCACACTGTATAACCACTCCGGCAGCTGAAATATATTTAATCTGAATGGTCTACAGACTTTGGGGGTGAATACTTTGAAAATAATCATTCAAACTCCACCACTAAAGGCCTAAAACTGAACATAAAGCCTTTACCTTAATCCTATGTTTAACTCCTCAAAACTACTCACTACTTAAAAACCACATTATGTGCCCCAATAATAAATTTAACCCAACTCTATCCCTGTGTAATCTAACTCCATTATGTTTTGTAGATGTTTTTAGGCCTGCAATGTCCAGTTAATAAATTATACACAATTGTTTGGCTTGGGGAGCAGCAGGCACTTTAAAATGGTGTGACTTGTAAATCTGGCCCTGTGTGGGACCCGCTCAAGCAAAGCACAGCCTCTTACTAGACGACACTAAAAGTTTACTTTACTCTTTAGCATCTCTGGGAAGATATTCTTCCCAAAGTATAACATGTTTTGCATTGGTAGAAACTTGTTGCAGTCCATTTCCTGTTGCAGTCCATTTCCACTAGACTCCAGTAAAACTACCCCAAAAGGTAGGCAAATCGGTGGGTGGCTAAACAAAAACTTCTTGATTTCATTAAAAAAAAAACAAAGTCAGGTAGATCAACGTTTCAGTCCCCTGCTGGGACTTTCATCTGGATCAGGATAACAGGTTATATATATGTGTTAGTTACATAGCTGAAATGAGACATGCGTCCATCAAGTTCAGCCTGTCTCAAATTTGTTTTTGCTGTTTATGTTGGTGCTATATAAATAATTGCACTTGTAAGAAAACACTGTATCTTCCCTAAATTTGACTGTTGTATATTCAGGTAATATCTTCAAAGCATCATTAGCAAATTGTGCTGTAAGATCTACACATGTGGTGGGAGTGGCATGTGGTGACTAGATTCTTGTCGGTGGTACTTTAACAAATAAACTCCACACAAAAGTCTTTGAAATCTAATGGAGAAACAACATTCCCTCTTGTGACCCTTCAACTGTCGAGGGGTTACAACTGACAAAGTACAACATCCCTACAGAATTCAGTACTAATATTTAAGAAGATGTAGCAATATTGTCATGCCCCCATGTCTGCTGTACCCTCTGCAAATGGTAGCCTGGAAGGATCCTTTTCCTGCTCCTCCTCACTTTATCTTTTTTTTTTTTTTTAAATATAACTTTTTATTTCCGTTTTTAAATGATTTATTTTGCACCATGATCGGATATTATTCAATTCAAACTACCGTAGTTTGTTTTATTAAAACCCCAAAACATTATATTAACAATAGATTACTCTTGTTTTAGAACACTATAGGTATTGGACGGTAACATATTTAATTTAGCACAGTGTGATTATTCTAGATTTTTCTGGGGAATTGTACATACAACTTGCATTTGGATGTAGTGAGTGTAGAGACCAGGTGAAGAATATTTAGATTGTAAAACTCGTGATAGTTTTACTGCGATCAACATAAAAGATTCAGGCACAAAAATAAATCAATATAAGCTTTCCGAGTGTTACAAATCCTTTTACAAGATATAAGCTTTGATGAAATATATTTTTTTATTATGCTTGTTTTAGAGTCTTTAGTTCCTGTATAAGCAATCATTTCAGAAGTGTGTGCCAACAAGATCAGAAGAAAGGGGTCATATTACAAGAAAATAATTCACCCACAGTAAACAAAGCCCATTTTATTTTTGTTTAATTACAAACCGCTATTTAATGTCAGGCTGGATCAAACCTTTTTATATTCACAAGAATAATCTACAAGAAGTTATACGTTCACAATTCTAACATAGTCATATGCTATCCTCATTAAAAGAATATGCTTCTAATTTTGAATGTGTAACTAAATTGATAAAGATACGAGCATGTTCTACTGTTTATCATCCACACACACAGTGAGATGTGCACACTTTTCATAACATATATGTATTTGATACAAAGTCCCGTTCTAATTATATTTAATGGTCATGAGATGCTTAGCTTGCCGGCTGTTGTGATATACCCAAACCTAATTTACTTACATTGAAATTAGTTAAATCTTTATTTCTTTAGACTCTCTTGCAATTTTATTGCTTCCAGTAAAGATTAATCCACACTGTTAGGCACACCAGCAATTTATAGTGCTCTTTGGACTCTATTGATGAGTCACCTGTATCATGGAAGGGTAATAAACCCAGAACCTTGGCCAGTATATAAACATGCTTAAAAAGATACAGTGTTCAACCAAACCATCAATGGCAATAACCAAATAAAGAAATATGATTATAATAGAGTACAGTCTAATAATCAATGGATGTCTAATAATCAATGGAATGACACTGACTACATGAAAGCACTTAAATAGTTTTTTTTCTTTTTTTTTAGAAAATAGATATGATTTGTATTTCTGCATTTCTGTATTAAAGTAAGTTACTCTGCAGTAATGCAGAAAGGCAATCATTTGCAGGATGTGTTTCAACCAGGACCAGTGGTGAAACAAATGCCGGTGCAGACAGAGCCTGGATGTTAAAGGGGGCCCCCCCAGTGGCCCATGCACTTACGGCAGATGGGCATGTATCTTCAGGTGCCCACCCATGCACTGTGGTACTTTCAAGCACGACCGGGCCTCCCAGATAACAAAGAGCTGTGCAGGAGAAGGCAGAGAGCATCTTGATATACCACAGAGAGCATCTTGATATACCACACCTGTGAGGTGGACGGATTATCTCGGCAAAGGAGAAGTGCTCACTAACACAGATTTAGACAGATTTGTGAACAATATTTGAGAGAAATAGGCCTTTTGTGTACATAGAAAAAGTCTTAGATCTTGGAGTTCAGCTCATGAAAAATGGGGGCAAAAACAAAAGTGTTGCATTTATAATTTTGTACAGTACAGTTACATCAAGTTCAACATATCTCACATTTGTTTCTGATGTTCGTCCAAAAGGAGGCAAAATCCAGTTTCAAGCACGTTCCAATCTTGTGACAAACTAGAAATAAAAATCTTCTTGATCCAAAAATGTCAGTCATATTACTCCATATATTAAAAATGATACCTCTGAATATTATGTTTTTTTCAAGAATTCATCCAGTCTCTGATTAAAACTCAGTACAGACTGTGATAAAACCTCTTCAGGCAGATAATGCTACATCTTTATTGTTCTTACCTTAAAGAACCCTTTCCTTTGCTTTAGACTAAATCTCCCTTCTCCCACTCTAAATGGGTATCCCGTGTATTGTTCTATTTATGAATAGATTTGTAGACAATGGTTTATGTGGGCTGTGAATATATTTATAGAATGATATCATATACCTGCTAAAGCACCGTTTATTTGAAATTAAACAGCTTTAAATTCGGTAGCCTGTCTTCATAACTAAAATCTTCAATTTCTCTTGTAAATGTTTTAGTCTGCCTCTGCACTTTTTCTAGTGCCGTACTATCCTTCTTTAGAACAGGTGACCAACATTGCATGGCATATTCAAGGTGTGGTCTTACTATTGATTTAAATAGGCAAAATTATATTTTTAATCCCAAGAATTAATCACCCTTTTCATGCATGTCAAAACCTTGCTGGGTTTAGCAACTACTGATTGACTTTTGAATATTGTTGCCTATTTTGTTGTCTATAACAATCTCTAAATTCTTCTCACTTCTTTTTTCCCAAATTCACTACCATTTAGGGTGTAAGGTAGAGCAAAATGAATATTTGAGAGCAAAAATAATTTTAAGAAGTTCTTGTATACGTGAACAGATAGCAAATCTTACACTATGCACTGGTTGCAAAAATGTACATAATCTGACTGCTTTTTCGTGCAAAAAATGCTGAATTTCACAATATTTAAATGGAAACAATCATTTCAACGACATACAGTATAATGATTGTGGTCATAGTCAGTTTATACTTAATGACAAGTAGGCTTTGCATTATTTTTGCTTTACCACTAAGCATTTTTCCACATTTGCATTAATGTCTGAAACAACTATCTTTTTTATTTATGTCCTTTTGTGCAATTTATGGTGACATGCAACAGACATTTCTGGCAAAAGAAAGACTTAAGGATTGCAATTTATTAGATAAAAATCCTCTCCTTTAAATTGAGGAATGTGCTGCCAAATATTGACTAATAAAATGCATTTGCAATATTATAAATATGCTGAATATACGGTAGTTATATGCTGTATTTTTCACCTCCACAATTTGTCTTTCACATAGAAATAAAAAGGCTTTCATTTATTTTGTTTTTCCTCGATGATTACAAAAAATAAATCCTAAAAAGTAATTATTACTTACCAATTAAACTTAATAGCATACACATTACTATTTGAATTCAGTCAGTATGTATGCTTTAGAAAAAATAAATCAGATAGTTTTTTGATAAAAAATAAATAAATAATTCCATGCCAAAATTCTGGTCCACCCTCCCTGTGCTCCCCCATGTTGTCATCAGCCTACTGAATGTACAAATAAAGAGATTGTTTTCTAATTTCTCTGGTTGGTACTTATTGGGCACTCCTGGTAAGGAGTCTTAATGTAATTCCTTTTAACTCAAATGTATTCTTTGTTTTGTTGTTTCCAAAACTGATTGAAGATTTGGCCACCAAGTAGAAAATTTAGACATTTCCATGGATACCTCCATATCAGCTTCTAGTTAGTCATATATAGACTAGCGGACTGACAAGGGTATCTAATGTCTAACTGCAGTGTATCAGTGCAGGGGCTGTGCATGGTATCATAAGTACTGATGAGGTATATTGTTATTGAACTCACTACAACAGCCAAAACTCCCTAGGAAACCAGAGAACCATGCTTACAGTCACCCATGCTCCCCACCGGTACCCTGCTCTCTAAGAATTCTGAGAATCTTAATCCTAACATCACTCTGTAGGCAGAGCCAAATAAACAGACCTAGCCTGAACAAAAATAATTCACATTGCTTCCATCATCCCTGACTACAATCTTATTTTTTTTTTCTTTGAGTACTTGACCATTAATAATTTCTTAAGCTGCTTCTCCCAATATTGTTTTATGTTTATGCCTGTGATCTATTATTTTGTTTGTTTTATTATGTACAAATGTAGTTTATGTAGTTTGTTTGGTGTGGAATTATCTCAAAAGGGTTTATTTGTAGAGATGTCGCGAACATAAAATTTTCCGTTCGCGAGCGGCGAACGCAAATTTACGTAAATGTTCGCGAACGGGCGAACCGGGCAAACCGCCATAGACTTCAATAGGCAGGCGAATTTCAAAACCCACAGAGACTCTTTCTGGCCACAATAGTGATGGAAAAGTTGTTTCAAGGGGACTAACACCTGGACTGTGGCATGCCGGAGGGGGATCCATGGCAAAACTCCGATGGAAAATTACATAGTTGATGCAGAGTCTGGTTTAAATCCATAAAGGGCATAAATAACCTAACATTCCTAAATTGTTTGGAATAACGTGCTTTAAAACATCAGGTATGATGTTGTATCGATCAGGTAGTGTAAGGGTTACGCCTGCTTCACTGTGACAGACCAAACTCCCCGTTTAACGCACCGCAAACAGTCCATTTGCACAACCGCAAACTCCCAATTTGCACAAGGTTGGATACCAAGCTAGCCATATCCCGTTCCTTGTCCTCACTGATGTTATTGAAGGTCTCTTCCTCCACCCAGCCACGTACAACACCAAGGGTCCCCGAAAGGTGACAACAAGCCCCCTGGGACGCCTGCTGTGTTTGGTCTTCCACCTCCTCAAAGCCACCTTCCTCCTCTGACTCCTCTTCTTCAGACTCCTCTCTCTGCGTTGCCTCTCTCTGCGTTATTATAAGGTGTGTTAGGTAGTACTATTCCTATCAGTTTAAGCCCTGTTACGTCCCCTATCACGGGACGTGGGTATGGCATCGATTTTAGGAACCGGGAGTTGGAAAAAGATGCTTGGTCGGTCCTCCTACTTCAAATTTGGGGCACTGCACGTGCAATATAATGTGCCACCAGATAGGAGTGGTGTGTTAAGTAGTACTATTCTTATCAGTTTAATCCCTGTTACGTCCCCCTCATCAGGCCTTTTTTAGTCGAATGTATCGCCCACTGTCAGTCCCTTCGGTATCCATCCCTTATTCATCTTAATAAAGGTGAGGTAATCTAGACTTTTTTGACCTAGGCGACTTCTCTTCTCAGTGACAATACCTCCTGCTGCACTGAAGGTCCTTTCTGACAGGACACTTGAAGCGGGGCAGGCCAGAAGTTCTATCGCAAATTGGGATAGCTCAGGCCACAGGTCAAGCCTGCACACCCAGTAGTCAAGGGGTTCATCGCTCCTCAGAGTGTCGATATCTGCAGTTAAGGCGAGGTAGTCTGCTACCTGTCGTTTGAGTCGTTCTCTGAGGGTGGATCCCAAAGGGCTGTGGCGATGCGTAAGACTTAAAAAGCTCTGCATGTCCTCCATCAACAACACGTCTGTAAAGCGTCCTGTCCTTGCCGGCGTGGTCATGGGAGGAGGAGGATTACTTTCACCTCTTCCCCTGTTAGATTCCCGTTGTGCTGTGGCATCACCCTTATACGCTGTGTAAAGCATACTTTTGAATTTATTTTGGAACTGCTGCATCCTTTCCGACTTGCGGTAATTCGGTAACATTTCAGGCACTTTCTGCTTATACCGGGGGTCTAGTAGCGTTGACACCCAGTACAGGTCATTCTCCTTCAGCCTTGTTATACGAGGGTCCCTCAACAGGCACGACAGCATGAAAGACCCCATTTGCACAAGGTTGGATGCTGAGCTACTCATGTCCCGTTCCTCGTCCTCAGTGATCTCACTGAAGGTATGTTCTTCCCCCCAGCCACGTACAATGATAGGTGACAACGAGCACCCTGGGATGCCTGTTGTGGTTGGTCTTCCTCCTCCTCCTCAAAGCCACATTCCTCCTCTGACTCCTCTTCCTCACAATCCTCTTCCAGCGTTGCCGCAGGTCCAGCAAGTGATGCTGATAAGGCTGTTTCTGGTGGTGATGGTGACCACAACTCTTCCTCTTCCTCTTCACGCTCATCTACGGCCTGATCCAGCATTCTTCGCAGGGCACGCTCCAGGAAGAAAACAAATGGTATGATGTCGCTGATGGTGCCTTCGGTGCGACTGACTAGGTTTGTCACCTCCTCAAAAGGACGCATTAGCCTACAGGCATTGCGCATGAGCATCCAGTAACGTGGCAAAAAAAATCCCAGCTCCGCAGAGGCTGTCCTAGCACCCCGGTCATACAAATAGTCGTTAATGGCTTTTTCTTGTTGGAGCAGGCGGTCGAACATTAGGAGTGTTGAATTCCAACGTGTCGGGCTGTCGCAAATCAAGCGCCTCACTGGCATGTTGTTTTGCCGCTGGATATCTGAAATATCTGAAAAGTGCGCCATGGCCGTGTAGGAACGCCTGAAATTCCCACACACCTTCCTGGCCTGCTTCAGGACGTCCTGTAAGCCTGGGTACTTATGCACAAATCGCTGTACGATCAGATTACACACATGTGCCATGCACGGCACATGTGTCAACGTGCCCAAATTCAATGCCATCAACAAATATCTTCTGTTGTCACAAACCACTATGCCGATCTCCAGTTGGTGCGGAGTCAGCCACTACTCCACCTGTGCGTTCAGGGCGGACAGGAGTGCTGGTCCGGTGTGACTCTCTGCTTTCAGGCAAGTCAACCCCAAGACGGCGTGACACTGCCGTATCTGGGATGTGGAATTGTACCTGGGGAGCTGGGGGTGTGCCGTTGATGTGGAACAAGACGCAGCAGCAGAAGAGGACTCAGCCGAGGAGGTTATGGAAGAGGATGGAGTAGGAGGAGTAGAGGAGGTGGCAGCAGGCCTGCCTGCAAGTCGTGGCGGTGTCACCAACTCCTCTGCAGAGCCACGCATTCCATGCTTGGCAGCCGTCAGCAGGTTTACCCAATGCGCAGTGTAGGTGATATACCTGCCCTGATCATGCTTTGCAGACCAGGTATCAGTGGTCAGATGGACACTTGCTCAAACACTGTGTGCCAGACATGCCATTACTTCCTTTTGCACAATCGAGTACAGGTTGGGGATTGCCTTTTGTGCAAAGAAATTTCGGTCGTGTACCTTCCACTGTGGTGTCCCAATAGCTACATTTGGAACGCCTCAGACTCCACCAGCTTGTATGGTAATAGCTGGTGGGCTAAGAGTTCAGACAAGCCAGCTGTCAGATGCCGGGCAAGGGGGTGACTTTGTGACATTGGCTTCTTACGCTCAAACATGTCCTTGACAGACACCTGACTGTGGGCAGATGAGCAGGAACTGCTCAAGGCGAGAGACGGAGTGGCGGATGGTTGAGAGGGGGCAAGGAGGACAGCAGTGGTTGACGTGGCTGAAGATGCTGGACCAGGAGGAGAATGGCGGCTTTGAGTTTGTGTGCTGCTTGTACTCATGTGTTGATCCCATAGGTGTTTGTGATGTGCGATCATGTGCCTTCGCAAAGCAGGTGTATCTAGGTGGGTGTTGGACTTCCCACAACTCATTTTCTTTTGGCACAGGTTGCAAATGGCATCGCTGTTGTCAGAGGCAGACACACGAAAAAAATGCCACACTGCTGAGCACTGCAATGATTGCATTCTGGTGGTGGCAACAGCATGCGATGATTGGCGTGCTGTCTGGCTGACCCCGAGTGCCGATGCATGCTGTCTGACTGTGCCACTAGCTCCTTGCGACGACCTCCCCCTGCTTCCAACTCATCTCCTCCTCCTCTCTGTCTCCCCATCTGAACTTTCCCCCTGTTCTTCTTCTCTTCTAGCGGGCACCCACGTGACATCCACGGATACATCGTTATCATCAACCGCTTCACTTGTATCTGACAACTCGGCAAAGGAAGCAGCAGCGGGTACAACATCATCATCATCACACCGTACGTCCATGTGTGTAATGCTGCCTGACTGAGACATATCCCTGTTACATCCTCTGGCAATAATGGTTGCGCATCACTCATTTCTTCCAACTGATGTGTAAATAACTCCTCTGACAGATCAAGTGAAGCGGCTGTGGTGCTAGTGTTGGTGGTGGCGGCAGGCGGGCGAGTGGTAACTTGAGAGGTGCCCGTAGCTAAGCTTGAGGAGGATGGTGCATCGGAAGCTGTAGAAGATTGGGTGTCCTGTGTAAGCCAGTCAACTATGTCCTCAGAACTTTTCGAGTTCAGGGTACGTGGCCTCTGAACACTGGGCATTATTCTAGGGCCAAAGGGAATCACAGCACCACGACCACGACGGCCCCTGCGGGGTGGCCTGCCTCTGCCTGTCATTTTTTTTCGATTAGTGGTTCTATGCGTGCAAGCTACTGTGACAACAGATATGAGTGGCACTGTGCACTGGCAGAAGTGTGCAGAGTAGACGCTGTAGGCCTGACACACACACTTGCAGACAACTAACTGCTATTCAATCTATTACAGTCAAAATTGTATTTTTTTTTTTTAAATGTACACTACTGTTACACCACATATGAGTTGCACTGGTGTGACACTGTGCCCTGGCAGGCCCTGAAACGCACACGTGTGAAGGAAACTGACTGCTATTATTTCACAGTCAAATTTCTAGTTTTTTTTTAATGTACACTACTGTTACACCAGATATGAGTTGCACTGGTGTGACACTGTGCCCTGGCAGGCCCTGAAACGCACACGCGTGAAGGAAACTGACTGCTATTATTTCACAGTCAAAAAAGTGTTGTTGTTTTTAAACGTACACTACTTTTACACCAGATATGAGTTGCACTGGTGTGACACTGTGCCCTGGCAGGCCCTGAAACGCACACGTGTGAAGGAAACGGACTGCTATTATTTCACACTCAAATTTCTAGTTTTTTTTTTAATGTACACTACTGTTAAATACTGGTGCCCCCTTTAAAAAAAACGCACACTCGTGAAGAAAACTGACTGCTATTATATTACAGTCCAAAAAGTTTAGTTTTTTTAAATGCAAGCTATTGGGACACCAGTGAGTCAGTGGTGGCACTGGGCAAGTGGGCACAGTATACGCTGTGAGCCTGACACACACGCTGGCAGACAACTAACTGATATTCAATCTATTACAGTCAAATTTTTTTTATTTTTTTAAATGTACACTACTGTTACACCAGATATGAGTTGCACTGGTGTGACACTGTGCCCTGGCAGGCCCTGAAACGCACACGTGTGAAGGAAACTGACTGCTATTATTTCACAGTCAAATTTCTAGTTTTTTTTTTTAAATGTACACTACTGTTACACCAGATATGAGTTGCACTGGTGTGACACTGTGCCCTGGCAGGCCCTGAAACGCACACGTGTAAAGGAAACTGACTGCTATTATTTCACAGTCAAATTTCTAGTTTGTTTTTTTGATGTACGCTACTGTTACACCAGATATGAGTTGCACTGGTGTGACACTGTGCCCTGGCAGGCCCTGAAACGCACACGTGTGAAGGAAACTGACTGCTATTATTTCACAGTCAAATTTCTAGTTTTTTTTTTAAATGTAAACTACTGTTACACCAGATATGAGTTGCACTGGTGTGACACTGTGCCCTGGCAGGCCCTGAAACGCACACGTGTAAAGGAAACTGACTGCTATTATTTCACAGTCAAATTTCTATTTTTTTTTTAATGTACACTACTGTTACACCAGATATGAGTTGCACTGGTTTGACACTGTGCCCTGGCAGGCCCTGAAACGCACACGTGTGAAGGAAACTGACTGCTATTATATTACAGTCAAAAATGCAAGCTATTGTGACACCACATATGAGTGGTGGAACTGGGCAAGTGGGCACAGCATACATTGTGAGCCTGACACACACGCTGGCACGCAGGCAACTGCAATTAGATTACACAAAAAAAAGCAGACTGATGTTCTAGCCCTAAAAATGGCTTTTTGGGGTGCTGTCCTTACAGCAGAGATAAGATGAGTCCTTCAGGACTGTAGTGGACACTGAATACACTAGCCTAGCTATCGATTTCCCTATTAAATCAGCAGCAGCTGCACTGTCCCTCCTCTCACTAAGAATGCAGCTTCCGAATGAATCTAAAATGGATGCTGTCCAGGAGGTGGGAGGGTCTGGGAGGGAGGGTCTGCTGCTGATTGGCTGGAATGTGTCTGCTGACTGTGAGGTACAGGGTCAAAGTTTACTGAATGATGACGAATAGGGGGCGGACCGAACATCGCATATGTTCGCCCGCCGTGGCGAACGCGAACAAGCTATGTTCGCCAGTAACTATTCGCCAGCGAACTATTCGGGACATCTCTATTTATTTGTTAAAAATGTAATTATAATGAATCAAAAACAAAACTGAAATTTAGGCCAAAATAGTTCATTTGGAAAAGTTCTCCAATTATGCTGAATCAGCTCAGCTATTTTTCACCTAAACTTTGTTTTCAATTACACTTTATGAGGAAAAGTCCAGTTGGTTTAAGTCCACTCCCATTCTTTTATCCACTGGCATAATATTTCATTTAGAAAGGCCACTATGAAGTGCTAGATACAAAATTGATCTCTGTTTATACAAAAAGCCCACCTCATATGCCTGGACTACATATTTGTACATAAGTTTGACAAGCTACTAGATATTATATACAAAGACTGAAGAATACATACATGTTTTATAATTTTCTGGCAATTAATTTAACATTTTTCTCTCAAATTTGTTTATATGCCATATCTATCATAATATATATATATTACCTTAAGGAACACTGTGGGTGTCAACACAGCTTTAAGGGATACTATAGGCACCCAGACCACTTCACCTCATTATAGCATTAAAGTGGTCTGGGTGCAATGTCCCTGTACCCCTTTGTCATGCAATGTAAATTATTGAAGTTTTAGGGACACTGCAATGATTACATTGCCGGACTAAGACTGCCTCTAGTGGCTGTCAATGAAAATGCCACTAGAGGCACTTCCTAGTGGCTAACCAACTTTAGGTTTCCTAACTGCTTGAGGGCGCTCAGCATGAGGACATACAGCATTATCAAAATCCCTATAAGAAAGAAAGGCAGCGGCGTGCGGCGCCGACATGTGCATTAGCCACTTTTCCCCGTCGTATGACGTCAGAGGAGATGGAGCGCTGACCCAGTGCCAAGGAATATCAGTGCTGGAATCGTAAAAGTGTTGAAAGGATTTTTTAATCCTTGCAGTGCTGGGAATGGGAGGTTGAGGGAGGGAGGGGGAGTTAAGGGAACTTTTTAGTCAGCTTTGACAAAGCCCACAGAAAGTGGGCAAAACGTGTTTATGGCAAGCCGCCTCCAGAGCCTTTTGGCGAACACAGTGCTGTGCAATGAAGGTGTCCTTCCGTCCTGTGGGACGGTCAACAGACTGAGTGGTAACACCTCCACAATATTGTTACAACTCTGTTTGTGTGGTTTTGGAGACAATAGCACATCTATTTTATGTAAGGGTTCCATTTGAGGGATTGGGGATTTTTACAAATAAAGTGTGCAATATTATGCTGTGTGCGCATTTTGTATCCTTTTAAAGGTATCGATCTGTATATACTTGGTGGATACACACGACACGCTACCTTTGGACACGCTACCTAAAGGGATTATTCACCAAGCACTGGCACTTATTCTGTATACATTTTAATTTGGGGAAATTCTTTGCGTGTTCAGCTGTTAGCATATGTGATCACAGTTTTAACTATATATAGATAGTATCTGTATCGAATGTGTGTTTGCGATCTATTGATTTTCTATTTATTTTTTATTCAGCTTTGTATATAGCTTTGCATGCCTTACACTATAAAATCTCTTTATGTGCATTTGATAGGTTTCGGCCTTATATCCATGCTGTGTGTTTCTTCACATTCATATCTCATTGGTTTTGTTTGAAAAAGAGACTTGTCTAATTTCTGGTCCATATGGCATAAAGGGTACACTGGGCATTATACTCTATTCTTTTTAACCTATCCTTAGATCCTTAAATTCATATATTACATAATTCAGATATATCTCCTGAAATTGCTGTCATTGCAAACCAAATTTGTATCCCAGCATTTGCAGACAACATCATTCTCTAAATAATTGACCCTAACACATACCTCCCTGTCTTTAAGCATAGGATCACTCTTTTCAGCCCATTTATCAGCTATCATGTTAATTGGTTCAAATCCTCTGCCTTGGGTCTTAGCCTACATCACACGCAGCCTCCTCAGGCTTTAAATATCATCAAGTGGTTAGACTTGCAAATAAAATACTTTGGAATCTTGAAACAGACAAGTTAATCATTTATATCAACTTACTATTTCTCAAATTATCCAACTTATCACCAATCAATTCTTGGATAGGTGACATCTCTCTCCCCCTTACAATTTCAGGCTGGGCATGCCTCTTAAACATTTTTGCATTTCCCAAATGATTATACCCAGTCACACTCCTTCTCTGCAGGACTGGGGAAGCAAAGCTAAATAAATGTAAGATAGAAGTGACACGGAACATATCGTTTTAAAAACCAACAAGATTAATAGACAGGCAGGCAAACGCAAGGTTTTATGTCTTTATGTTCAACAATTTCATTCAAACCTGTACAGATTTCTCAGGATAAATGTGTACTTTGTAACTCTGCAGCGATTGTTCCCATGTAAACATCCTGTGGTGTTGACCACACACACATGTCACAGACTTTCAATGCATGACATCATAATGATGCTTTGATGTTATAGATAGCAGGACTGGGAAAGCAAAGTCATTTACATCTTGGTGGAGCAGATTAAGGATCGCCACAAGAGTAAGGTCTTCCCGTTGTTAAAATGTACTGTACATTGAAGAGAGCAGGTTTAATTTAAACACTGCATTTTCTCTGAAAAGACCGTGTTTACTGCAAAAAGCCTGAAGGGAATGCTTATACTCACCAGAACAAATACAATAAACTGCAATTGTTCTGGTGACTATAGTGTCCCTTAAATATGGTTGTGGATACAGACAATAACTGAAGAGGAATAGGGATACATCAAATGGTGATGGTTATTGCTGGGATATTACTGCAAGATAGAAATGGAGTCTAACACAGACATACATAGTTTAAAATAGATTTGGTATTTTTTCACAGCAATCAATCAGCTTAAAGTCCTAGTATCAAGACTATGGTCAGACTAGCTTGAGTTTTAGGGTTAGATCCAAGGTTAAGGTCAGAAAAGTGTTACAGTGAGGCCTATTGGTACGGTGAGAGGAACTAATAGGTAAGTGGTAGATTTAGGTTAAGGATGAGGATAGAGTTAGGATTAAATATAAAGAGATCCAGAAATAGATGTTTATTGGTTCCCAGTTGCTGAGACAGAAAATAAAATATCATCCTTGACATTTAAGAGATCACAGTGATCTCTTGAATGAAAGCCATGTTCCAACAATTTGGTCAGGACAAAGACTATGTTTAAAGCAAGGCTTAGTGTTAGTGGTTAGAGCTAGAGTTAAAACTAGGCTAAATCTTGTCTGATTTAAAACTAGGAATATGTAACATTTAGGTTTCATGTTGAGTAAATATAGCAATAGACTTGTATTTGAAATTAGGCACTGATCAAGCTAAGAAAACATTCACTTTGATATGCTTTCATAATGATGACTCATCTTAGGTTCTAGTAGTATGGCTTTGATCAGAATAGGGTTAGTGGTTGGGTTATAGCCAGGGTTAGAATTCGGAAACGTTTAGAGCCAGGTTTATTGTAATGGTTACTAAATAAATAGGGTAAGTGCTAAATAAAGGCTTAGGAATGAGATTAAGATGAAGGATAAATATAATGAAATTAATTCAGCATTAGAGGTTTATTGGCACCTGTAACATTGAGACAGCCAAGAAAATGGTATCACTTCGTAGACTTTTTACATTGATTTCTTAAATTAGTATCTCTTTCCAACGATAGGGTTAGGTGAAGGTTGTCATTAACTCCATGTTTCGGTTCAGGGTTAATTTTTTTCCCTTTCTTTTCCATTTTTTCCTTTGTTTTCTTAGTTTTTTCCCCCTTTGATGATGATTTTGAATGATTGTGCATAGCTTAAAAGTATTTTCCTTTAGAAGTTGCTCATTAGTGTGTTATGGTACTTTTTAGCAGTAAACCAAAATGTTTAAATGTCTATCTGTTCCTGTCCAAATTAATAAAATTGAATTGCGTATATACGCTGAAGTAATTAAGTCTGACACACAAGGTTCAGGTTAAAATAACTTCGAGAAAATTTATTGGCAAGTGATTAAAAAGCGGGCGCGCAGGCCCTTTTAAGAGACATTTTACGTCATCATTGATTATTAGAATATCAGCAAATAAACATCATTAATTGGATTAATTGTTAAGTGTCGGGATTAGTGTCCTCCTATCAATATCATTAATTGGCTCAAAGACTAAGTGGTTAGTCCCGTGCCCACCCACCAAGAGGTGGGCTTGTTCTGGACACGGGTGGGGACAAGGGGGTCTTGAGCGTCATTTTACACGGTCGGTGATCTCAGACATCGTGGCCAGGTGCAAGGTCTCTTATGAATAGAACATTTCATTACTACTGTGTTCTCATGGCCTTCAAATTATACTATGTTGCAAGTTAAGGAAAAGTCAGCAATTCCTGTGTTAATCTTGTCTTTATAGAAAATACAGTCTTTGTCTATTGTATTAGATGTGTTGGGAAATTCTGTCATGTAAGGTAGTTTTAAAATGAACAAGTTAGGTTATGAGGACAAAATGGAGGATTGAAGAAGTCAGGTTTAGGAGGACAAAATGGAGGATTGTCACAGTATAAAGTTAAAATGGAGTTAGTGCAATAATTCAATACAAGTACAATAAAGATTTTTAATAATCCCACATCAGTCCCCCCTATGAAATGTTAGATTCTAAGAGATAAAACTTTATTAAGTTAGTACCAGGAAGACGTGTTAACCCAAAGGCACAGAAACCCCGTGGCCGCTAGCTAGGTGTTAATGCAAAGTGCAAGACTGTCCCTAGATCTGACCCTGATAGGCTAACTCATCCGTCAGTATGGCTCTCGAACACTTCACACCCATGGGTGTCCCATGGCAGCTAACCCACCACTTCTCCACACGGGGCCTTTACCATTCACTGACAGATGCTGTCCCTAAGCTAGTCCCTTCCTAGAATTCCTGCACTTTATCAACAAAAGGGATTGTTTGTAGCGGCAGACAGGGTGAGTTGATGTCTTGGAAATCTTGGTCATCAACTTCGAGATGGGTGAAAGTGGGTGCCGCTTGGTCAACAGTCTTCATGGGGGATTTTCTCAGACATGGGAGGATACAACAAAAGAGAAGAGCAAAGATAAAAAGAAAAATTAGTATAGCCATACCAATATGCATTAAAGCCTTTTGCCATCCTGTCATCCAACCAAACCATCTTTCCCAGGGATCTTTTATCCCAGAATTCCTTTTTAACTCTTCAGACAGGTCATTTAATTTCTCTATGGCTAATGTAACTTTACCATTAGGGCCTGTGTTTTCTGGGATATAGGTACAACATGTCATAGTGTCGGGCAAAATTTTACAAACCCCTCCTTTTTCGGCTAAGATCATATCTAGGGCCATTCTATTTTGGAAAGCCATTTGGGATGTGGCCTGCAACTGTTCGGCCAACCCCTGGAGGGCGTCTCTGGTATAATTAACAAAACGCTGTTGATTATAATAAATGTAATTTATCCAATTTAAATTCTTGTTTGTGGTAACTATGGCAAAAAGTGATTCAAATCCTGCAGCAACTTCATCTCTTGCTTTAAACTCATTGGGCACCCCCCTAGGCACTCCAATGGCATCAATATACACATGAGGATCAAAACTTCCTTTCACTGGGGCGTCACGCTTAACCTTAGTGTGCCTGGACTCATGGGTGACGAGGTGTGTGTCAGAGATGATATGTATAGGCATAATGGCTTTAGCCAGAGTACACTCCCCCCACCACTCTTTGTCCATTCTGGATCTTAGCTGTAAATCCCCACACAACCAGTAAATATCCCCTAATGACCTGGTGTGAAACTGCAACAAGTTCATAGAGACATTTCTGTAGGTAGCACAATACCCCTTAGAGAAGTTACCCAAGAATTTACCAATTCCATCATAATTAGCATAACAAGTGTAATTACCTTTATACACGGTAATACCATCTGGGGGTTTGACATCCTTGGTTAGGAGAGGATACTCCTTTGTCCATGCAATACATATGGACCTGTTAAAATTATAGTGATAGGCAAAAAGGCTTAAAACACATTCCTCTACATCTACTGGCAGGATTAGAGGTACAGTACCCAGGTGAGGCCGGGCACCGCCACACACATAGCATGCGGTCTTATTATGCTTATTAGCATTATATTTCATCCATTCTAACCATAAATTTACATCATTAAAACCTGTTTCAGCGGCCATGGTATCTTCAAAGGTGGGGTTAGCAATGGCCATCATGTCTTGAAAGGTCTGGAAATGAGGTTTTAATGGGTTAGGGACCATATGGGTGGCCCCTTGCCACTCAGAAGAGTTACACATATCTTTGAGGTAGAAATGCCCTAATTTACGGTAGGAACCCTTTTTCCAATACATTCCCATCACATACTGGTCTGCATCTGTTGGGCTTGGATGCTCAATGTTAAGGATTAATTTCATTGGTGTACCCCCCCCAGGCTTTCTCAAAGTCATTCTCTGGAGAAGGGATCTACCATGATCATCTACTTTAGATAAGGCACTTTTTGGTTTGTAACCCCAGGCAGGCCCGGCATTCCATCCCGCCGCCCCCCAATGGTTACAATTGTGCCCCCATTGCTTGTCAACTACACAAACATATGGGTCTTTTGAATGAGGGATATCTCTATAGATACTCTGGATTTGTGATGTGGGAAATGGGCATTCTACAATATCACAGTAGTCAAAGGTGTAAGTAGCCACATGGGTGCATGATGAATTGTACCAGAAGGTATACCCACTAATATCTTTGGTGATGGCTACTTGCTGGGCCTTTATGAGGCTAATTAAGGAGAAGGTGTACCAGAGGTACATGCTTGTGCGGTATCTGCTTCCTCTGGGGCAGGGGACTTCTTGCAGTGGGAAGCGTGGATCCAATTTGGCCTACCGGCCAGTTTGACGGAGGTTGCGGTAATCAGGAGAACTTGGAATGGACCGTCAAATCTTGGTTCCAGGGTATTTTTCCGCACAAACTTCTTGACCAGAACCCAATCTCCGGGAAGCAGGTTATGGGTACCTGTATCCAATTCGGGATCTGGAATTGAAGAGAAAACTTGGGCATGTATTTTGTTTAAGGCACTCGAAAGTTCAGTTACATAGTCTACTAAAACATCTGATTGGAGCTGTAACTGCTGCGGATAATAACAACCTAGTCTGGGTGCTGTCCCAAATAGAATCTCATATGGGGACAGTGAATGTTTCCCTCTAGGTGTGTGCCTAACACTAAATAAAGCTATTGACAGGCTTTCTGGCCAGGGCATTTTTGTTTCTTGTGACATTTTTAACATTCTGGCTTTTAGAGTGCCATTCATGCGCTCTACTTTACCACTACTTTGTGGGTGGTAAGGGGTGTGGAAGGCTAGAGTCACCCCTAGAGCAGTCCAAATTTCTTTAGTCACTGTCGCTGTGAAAGCTGGGCCTTGATCACTTTCAATGACTTCTGGGAGTCCGAACCTACATACTATCTCTGTAAGTAGGCGTCTTGCGGTTGTTTTTGCAGTGATATTGGCCACTGGGTAGGCCTCTGGCCATCCTGAGAACATGTCCACTATGACTAGTGCATATTCATGGGGCCCACTCTTGGGCATTTGGATGTGGTCAATTTGAATTCGCTGGAAGGGGTACATGGGCTTTGCCAGGTGTTTTGCAGGCACCTTGATTGGTCTTCCTGGATTGCATTTTGCACAAATGACACAGGCCTTACAGAAGCTGCTGATCAATGTTGTGATTCCGGGTGCTTCATAATACTTCTGTATGAGGGCGGCCATCAATTCCTTTGACAGGTGTGCAGGCCCATGTGCCCATTGGACAACTGCTGGATATAAATTTTTGGGAAGACAAAATTTGAAGTTGTTGTAATATACTCCGTCCTTTTGGACAGCTCCTTTCTTTTTCCATTTCTGGATTTCTTCAGGAGTGACTGCAGCTTGCTGTTCTCGCAAAATTCGCAAATCAGTAGGAAGAGTTTGCAGAGCAAAAATAGGGACTTCTTCTTCTTCTTCTTGTCCGGACACTTCTTCATCCACTTCCTGCAGATCCCTGGCTGCTAGCTTAGCAGCCTGATCAGCCAAATGGTTGCCCTTTGCTTCATCTGTATCCAATTTCCCATGGGCCTTTACCTTCAAAACGGCCACTTCTTTAGGGAGTAGGAGGGCATCCATTAGCTCCTTGATTGCAGTACTATGCTTGACTGGTGTACCGGCGGTGGTAAGAAATCCTCTTGTCTTCCAAATTAGGCCGAAGTCATGTGCCACGCCCAGAGCATATCTTGAATCTGTATAGATGTTGGCACGTTTTCCTTCGGAAATTTTGCATGCTGAAGTCAGAGCCTGTAATTCAGCTTCTTGCGCAGACATTGCTGGCGGTAAGGGTGATGATTTGATAACTTCATCTGTTGTGGTTACGGCATATCCTGTATGATATCTTCCTTCTTCATCAGCATATCTTGAACCGTCCACAAACAGGGTAAAATCTGGATCTGGTAACGGATTCTCATGCACAGTTGGTAGGTGCACTGTCTCCATTTTCATCTGTTCAAAACAGTCATGAGGTGTTTCAGGGTCATAATCATTCACTATGACCAGATCTTGAAATTCTTTTTCTAGGAAGTGGCGTGGCCATGCTTCCAGAAGGTCAGTTGTTGGGTATTTGACAATACCATTTTCCTGTAGCTGTTCTTCATCCATGGTGGCCCATAGCTTCGCCATGGGCCCAAGATCATTCCATGACCTTGTCTTCAATTTGGTAACAGGAATATGTGGGATAGCAGTATCCCAATGGCGGTAGAGGTAGTTGAGTTGTTGAGGTAGTTGGACCAAGACCATGCTATTGCCTTCAGAGTCACAATAGAAATCTTGAGCAGTGAGCTTTACATCAGTCCAGTGGTAAAGCTCATCTTCATAGCAAGGTTCAGGAGTAATGTTCGGCTTGTACCACATGGTACAGAAGGCGTAATCCGGGCCTTCACAAAGAGGTGTCTCATTTTCATAAAATGTCAAATGTGGATGCATGACTTTCTTGATACATCCACAGAGCAGGTAAATGTAGGTTTCATCCGTGATGAATCCATAATAGATACCCCCCTCAGGGAGTGGAAGAAGAGTGGACGGGTTAAGAACTTGACATCTTTGGATGGAAATGTTGTCAGGCAGAAGAAGATGGCACTGTAGGCGTAGGTGTCTGGCTGGAGACACGTGCTTGAGCTGGACTTGGTTGATGATGGCAGAAATGTCATGAGGGGCCAAAACAACCAGAGGGTGGCCAAGGACCAGGTCTGAGGTTCTTTCTATGAGCTCTCTTGCAGCAAAAACAGCCCTGAGACAGGAGGGAGTCCCTCTGGCCACAATGTCCAGTTGGCATGAGAAATATCCAATAGGCCTCTGGCGGCCTCTTAAGTCATTAGTTTGGGTGAGAACTCCTGTTGCATGGCCTTGTCTTTCGGAGACAAATAATTTGAAAGGTTTGGAGTAGTCAGGTAGGCCCAAGGCAGGAGCAGAAGCAATGGCACGTTTTAGAGCATTGAAATTGTCCAGAGCTTCATTGGTCAAACAGAATGGGTCAGACTTAAGAGCATCATAGAGAGGTTGCATAAGCAGAGAGGCTTCTGGGATCCATGCTCTGCAGTAGGAAATGAGGCCTAGGAAGGCATGAAGAGACTTTGAAGTCCTTGGAGGTGGAATGTCCAGTACAGCTCTTACCCGGTCCCGAGTAAGATGTCTGGTACCTTGAGATAGGCAATGTCCAAGGAAAATTACTGAAGGTTGGCAGAATTGGAGCTTGATGAGCGAAGCTTTACATCCTTGTTCTGCCAAATAACAAAGGAGACTAATTGAGCAATTTTCAGTAGTGGGTATATCATCTCCACAGAGCAACAAATCATCCACATACTGGAGCAGAACAACTTCTGGGTGCTCGGCTTGCCATGGGTCAAGGATGGTGGCCATGGCCTTTGCAAATTGACTTGGAGAATTTTGTGCCCCTTGGGGCATGACAGTCCAGGTATACTGTTGCATCTCATGGGTGAAAGCAAACATGTATTGGCAGGATGGGTCCAGTGGGACACTGAAAAAGGCATTGGCTAGGTCAATGACTGTGAAAAATTTTGCAGATGGTGGGACTCCAGAGAGCAGGGTATGGGGGTTTGGTACAAGAGGGGTGTCCAGGACGGTAGCTTCATTGACAGCACGGAGATCCTGAACCATCCTGTACTTCTCTGGCTCACCTTTTGGAGTTTTCTTTTTCACAGGGAATAATGGGGTGTTGCATTCAGATTTACATTTTACCAGGGCACCCTTCTCCAAGAGTGCCTTGATGTGGATAGAAATGGCAGCAGCCTGTGCTGGTTTTAATGGATATTGTGGCTTTCTTGGTAACTTAGCTCCTGGAATAAGCTTTACCACCACAGGGGGAACATTTAGGTGACCTATGTCCTCTGGGCCTGAGGACCATAACTTGGTGGGCACCTGTGTTTTTAATACCTCTGGGAAATTGGACCTTAATTCTGCTGCTTTCTCACGGGGCTTTTCTAAATGCAGCATTAGAGGCAAGGAGCACAAGGCTGAGGTGTCTGATTCAGATAGAGGTGTAGACATTTCTACCTGCCCATCTGGGGTGAAGGTGATGGATGCTTGCAGGCGTGAGAGAACATCAGCACCTAACAGGTTAATTGGGCATGTGGAGGATACCACAAAGCGAGCAAGAAGGCTAGAGCCAACTCGTAGTGGAGTTGTTAAAGGGCTATGCCTTGGCTGGCCATCCACTCCAACACAAGAGACATCGATATTTGACAGGAAGGATGGGTCTGGCAGGTCTTGTTCTCGCAGAACACTACGGGCTGCACCTGTGTCAACTAGAAATGTGGTAGGGTGGCCTTCAATGGGCAAAGTCACTGTGGCAAGTGGCCCCCCCTTATCCCCTGTAGACACTGCCATGACAGGGGTCACAGACACAGGCTTGCCAATTTCCTATTCATCGGGTTCCTCAACTATTGGAATCTCTTTTTCGGCCTTAGTGGCCGGGGCAGGCCTAGATGGCTTTCTTGGCTCTCTTTTGGGTTCCGGGCAATCACTTTTAAAATGCCCTTTAGCCTTGCACTTAAAGCAGAAACCATCCTCTGGTCTGGTGCCCCTGGGAACAGGGGTACTGCGTGATACCATAAGAGGAGCAGAGCTTGGCCTTCTGGGGGTCTGGGCAGATTCTAGGCCCCTAGCAACTAAAAGCAGGGTATCCAGGGGAACAACCTTATATTCAGGGCGTGCAGCAATAATTCCCTTGCGTATAGAGTCTTTAACACCTTGGACAAACGCACCGGACAGCATTTGTGAATGAATCTTGTCAGTAAGATCAAACCCCAAATCTGTAAACATTTGATACAGTCTTGCATGAAACCTTTCCACTGATTCTCCTTTATCTTGAATAACATCAGTAAGGCCAGCGGCCTGATCTGCAAGTTTGTCCTTAGCCCATTCTCTTAATTGGGTGCAAAAGGTTACCCCGGAGGGGTAATCAACATCACTGGAAAGCAGATCTGTACTGAGGTGACGGGCCATGCTCGGCCAATATGCATCCCCTGCTTTAATAGCACAAATGCTGAGTAAATCACGCCATGCGGCGGAATAAGTCTTTTGAATTTGAACTATCCCTCGGTAAAAGGGCATAGGCTGCTTTTCTGGGTCAGGGAGTGATTTCATTAGAGCACTAGCTTGAGTGGGGTTGAAAGCAACATACTTAGGAGGGGCCCGTTCTCCCCGACCCTTGTGGCCGAAGGGGTCATCGATAGAACGATGAGCTGAGGCTCCCGCAGCAACCTCCGATGAGACATGGGATACCCTGTCCTCCTCTTCGTCATCGAATTCTATGATATTGGCTCTCTTACGTGGTGCAGGGCCCGCGTGAGGTGAAAGGATCGGGGGATGGGAAAGAGCCCCAGATGCAGGGGTGGCTAGCGAGTCATAACCTGGGGACAGGTAGTCACCGGGGATTACCGGCATCAGGGCTGAACTGGGGGCCGCCATATTGGAGGCGGGAAAAGGAGTTGCATTAGGATTAAGGGAAGAAGTGGCGGCCATGTTTGATATGGGCACTTCCGGGGCAGACTGAGCCGGACTGGGCATGACCGGAACCTGGGGAGTGGCTTGGGGAAAGGGAGGGTAACCGGGGTAGGGCAGGGCCATGGGATATGGGAAGGGGTAGGGCCAGGCAGGGGAGGGCAGAAGAGTAGGGTGGGTAGGTACATTTAAGGAGGTAGGGTATTGGACTGGGGTGGAGCCGGTTATGGGAGGAGACAGGACGGGATTGGTAGGGATGGGTGCAGAAGGAGGAGTCGGAGGAAGGGAGGGAGGGGTAGTTAGTTGGGCGGATGCTGATGGGAGGGGATTAGCTACGGAGAGGGATTGCAGGGAGGAAATGGCAGATGAAATGTTAGGATTAGGCATGGAAGGTAGCGTGGGGATGGATGAGGATGATGGGACTGTTAGAGACGGGGAAGGGGTAAAGAAAGATCCATCAGAATTCAGGACCGGGCAGACAGGGGAGGTGATGGGATGGGATTCTGGAGGATTTGGAGTGGGGAACATGGTCAGCTGGCTATCACCTACTGCTGACTGAACCTTGGGGATAGACATCCCCTGGGCGCCATTTTGGGGCGCTGGCTGAGGGTAAACCCCAGCAACACAATTCTTATGATACACAAACAATTTCACACCTTTGTGATTTATCTCTTCCTCAACCCAACCTTCTAACTGAATAGCCTTCGCTACTCTGTACCATGCTTCAGCAGTCTTTAATAAATCATTATCTGTAAGCTTGCCTTTCATTTCTGCCAGTAACTTGCGCCAACTTTCTGGTTGCAATCTTCCACATGTCGGTACAGCAATTTTACATACTTTTGCAATCTTTTCAACACCTTTAACCATCTCCTCACCCTCTCTGTTTTCTACCAAATCACATGCTAACCAGCCCTTACTGGGCTTACCTAAATCCTGCCCCATAGTCCCTTTGCCCCTATACCAGCGTCCTAGATATAGAGAGAGAGAGGGAAAACTGAACAGGAACGTCTACAATGCTCGACTGCCACCCGAGAACCGTGGGACTTTCTCAGGTGCGTCTTCCCAAAACGTAGACTAGTCACTGAATCCGCCTACCCGGGGTGGTAGACACGGATTGGAGCGAGGTGAGAAGTGTGTGACCAATCACTTCTCTTTTAAGAGAAATGGGAGTGGATAGTATAATAATAATATAGAAAGTGTAGAAAAGATGAAAGGCAAGGAAAAAAAAATCCTTAGAGACAGACACCGGAGTTTATGAGACTCCTATTAAACAAACAAGACAACAATACAGTTGAAATACAGTGCATGCATCACAGTTCAAATGAAATCAACAGTAATTCCTTTCCTTTACTCGTGTGCTTACTCCAAAGTCACCTCCCTCAATCCCGTAGTATCTTACTACCAACGGCCAAGGATAACAGCTAACACCGGTCCGAAATCCATATGCCTCCCTCGTCACAGCAGCCCACTAATAGTGTCTGCGCTACCCTCACCCTTGTAGTGCCCCTATAAAAAAAACCACTTTATAAGTCTCACTACTCCGTGGTGATGAAGACAGCAATGCCTGCCCGAATTCACACACCACAAAATAAAAATTGGAATGGCTCCAGCTCAGCGCTCAAAGCTGGAGGGTACCACCACTCTGCAAGCAGAGTAACGTGCACAGAGAAGCTAGCTAGGCTATCAAAGTGACACAAGAAGGATCCCCAGGAAACTATGAATCTACACAATCTCCACAGATCCAACACACCTCTTTTTCCCTACAGCCCCAGCCACGAGGCTCCTAAAAGAGTTAAACAGGAAAAGATGACCCCCAGGAACACATCCACAGGTCAACCCCCCTTTTTCCCTACAACCACAGCACCGTGGTTCCTAAAAGGGGTAAAACAGGCAACAGAAGACCCAGGCAAATCCCCTCAGGTCCACCCCCCTTTATCCCAAAAGGGGTAAAATACAAACAGATAGACAGATATACTGAAGACCCAGGCAAGTCCCCTCAGGTCCACCCCCCTTTATCCCAAAAAGGGGAAAACAAGCAAACAGACACTCAGCCCGGGCACCTAAGCTAAAATAGGCCAATACAAACACACCCAGGCAACAGATAGACTAAAATGCAGGTAAATAAGTGAGTAACGAGACACCGGGCAAGATATTACCTGTCTTTGATGTCCTCCCGGGAAGCAGTCACAGACACGTGGACGGGTCAATCAAAGGGGCCGGAACATACCGGTGGCTCTGCAGAAGTCTCTACCGTGTACCTGGAGGTGATCAGTCTCCTTTCCTTCCCCCTGGATTCCTCCGTCCACCCTTGTCTTCCTTAGGACGGCTCACCGGCCGGACATAGCCCGATGCCCCACGTTGGGCACCAAGTTGTTATGGTACTTTTTAGCAGTAAACCAAAATGTTTAAATGTCTATCTGTTCCTGTCCAAATTAATAAAATTGAATTGCGTATATACGCTGAAGTAATTAAGTCTGACACACAAGGTTCAGGTTAAAATAACTTTGAGAAAATTTATTGGCAAGTGATTAAAAAGCGGGCGCGCAGGCCCTTTTAAGAGACATTTTACGTCATCATTGATTATTAGAATATCAGCAAATAAACATCATTAATTGGATTAATTGTTAAGTGTCGGGATTAGTGTCCTCCTATCAATATCATTAATTGGCTCAAAGACTAAGTGGTTAGTCCCGTGCCCACCCACCAAGAGGTGGGCTTGTTCTGGACACGGGTGGGGACAAGGGGGTCTTGAGCGTCATTTTACACGGTCGGTGATCTCAGACCTCGTGGCCAGGTGCAAGGTCTCTTATGAATAGAACATTTCATTACTACTGTGTTCTCATGGCCTTCAAATTATACTATGTTGCAAGTTAAGGAAAAGTCAGCAATTCCTGTGTTAATCTTGTCTTTATAGAAAATACAGTCTTTGTCTATTGTATTAGATGTGTTGGGAAATTCTGTCATGTAAGGTAGTTTTAAAATGAACAAGTTAGGTTATGAGGACAAAATGGAGGATTGAAGAAGTCAGGTTTAGGAGGACAAAATGGAGGATTGTCACAGTATAAAGTTAAAATGGAGTTAGTGCAATAATTCAATACAAGTACAATAAAGATTTTTAATAATCCCACATCAAGTGCATCTAGATGGTTGTGTAATTTTTTTTAAATAACGTTATGGTTATCTGAGGAATAAATTCTCAGTACATAATAGGCCCCTGTAGTAACAAAGAAACTTATAGAAACATAGAAACATAGAAACATAGAATGTGACGGCAGATAAGAACCATTCGGCCCATCTAGTCTGCCCAATTTTCTAAAAACTTATGGTCAAATGTCCAGGGATTTTACAATTATTTCCTCTTCTTCTTTTTCTTAAACTGTCTAAATGTCTTATCTTCTTTTTATGCTGTGCAATTGTATGGTTTTGTGTTTTGTAAAATCGTGAAGAAAATCTTGAATAAAATTGAATTAAATAAAATAACTATTGAAAATGGCATCACTTTATAGGCATTTACATTTTTTCTTAAATTAATATTTATTTTCAACAATAGGGTTAGATGAAGGTTTATCATTCATTCCATGTTTTGGTTCAGGGTTAATTCTGGACTTATGTCCAGAGCTAGGGAAAGATCTAGAATTGACATTAAAGGGAAAAAAATGCAAAAGACCTTTCTTTGAATAAAGGCAGTTATTGAGCTAAGACAAAGTGATTACTTTGGTATGATTTCACAGTGATATCTAAGCTTAAAGCCCTGTTAATAAGGCTGTGGTCCAGTTACTCTAAGCATTTGAACAAGTGTTGGGACTAGGCATATTGTAATGGCAAGGGTAGCTAATAGGGCAAGTGATAAATATATATTTCAGTAACTCCAGTGTATTTTAGTGTCCAAAATGTCTTCTTGATCTCAATAAGTGAACAGAGAAGAAAGCTGACAACAGCTACATGAAACCTAAACTATGTGTGAATGATAAAACGGGCAACATTATCATGATATGAATTTAGAAGGATATGTCTATAGGGATTGAGAAACAGGTTTGAAAAAAATATTAGTCATGGATAAAATGGTTGTACGTATATATTGGAAATCATACTGGAAAATATATTCATGAGGAGAGAAAAGGAATTCTTGTGGGAAGGAAATGGTTGTGTGGAGGAAATTTGACTGTGAGCAGGAAAAAATTATCATTTGTGGGGTTTATCATTATAGGCAGGGCCGGCGCTACTATAAGGTGCCACAAGCGGCCGCCTTAGGGCGCACCGGCCCGGGGGGCGCAATCCTTGGGTGACCGGCAGGGGGAGAGCACACTGCATAGTGCTCCCCTCCTGCCGGTAATGGCGTGTAGAGTTACCGACCTGGCGGGCCGCAGTTTACCCGGTCTGACAGTAGGGTATCCATATATGGATCTGTGTGTGCAGCAAAACCCACTGTCTGGAAATGAAATGGCTGCAGAGGCTGATGTCACTGTGGACATAAGAAATATGTTTCTTTGTGAATTGTGAATATGGTTGTTGGAAAAGAGTAACTGATAAGAAATACATAAGGCAGTATGGAGGTATGAATGTAAGATACAAAGGGAAAGTGATAGGGAACACATAAATTGAAAAACCAACAAGATTCATAGACAGGCAGGCAAACATACGGTTTTATTTCTTCATGTTCAACAATTTCATTCACCACTGTACAGATTTCCCAGGATAAATGTGTACTTCGTAACTCTGCAGAGATTGTTGCCATGTAAACATTCCGTGGTGTTGACAAGACACACGTCACAGACACAAAGCATGACATCATAATGATGCTTTGACTTTATAGATAGAAGGACTGGGAAAGCCAAGTAATTTGCATCTTGGTCAAGCTGATTAAGGATCGCCACCAGACTAAGGTCTTCCAGTTGTTAAAATGTATTGTAAATTGAAGAGAGCAGGTTACATTTTATTGGAAGCCAAAATCAGTTTTCCTCCTAAAACAAAACGAATATATTGTAATAATATGAGTTTAAAATATAATATTTGTGGCATTTGAAATATGGTTTTGAAAGTGTATTGGTAATCAATAATATGGCTCCATGTGTAGGTTTGGCTTTAGAACTATGTGGGAAGAATAAGAAATATCCTTCTGGGAAGGTTATTGTTATTTGGAGGAATTACGACTGTAAACAGGAAAATGGGTTAGTTCCCAGATATATCATTATAGGTTAGAATTAGGGATCTGTTTGTTTGCGAAAATGACTAAAGGGATAGTAAATGACTGCATACTGAAGGTTATATCACTATGGGTAATATGCTTCCGTTGAATATGGTTGTGGGTTCAGTTGAATATGGTTGTGGGTTCAGACAATAATACATCAAAAGGTAATGGCTATTGGTGGGACATTACTGCAAGATAGAAATGGAATGTAGCACTGAAATACATCGTTTAAAGCAGATTTGGTATGTTTTCACAGCAATCTATCAGTTTATGGTCAGACTAGCTTGAGTTTTAGGGTTAAATCCAAAGTTTGGGTTAGTGAAGTGTTACAGTTAGACCTATTGTAATGGCGAGGGGAGCAAATAGGGTAAGTGATAGATTTAGGGCTAGAGATGAGGATAGATTTGGGATTCAATGAAATGAGATCCAGCAACAGATGTTTATTGGTTCCCAGGTGCTGAAACAGAAAATAAAATGTCATCCTTGTATTGAGTTTCACAGTGATCTCTTAAATGAAGGCCACGTTCCCACAATATGGTCAGGACAAAGACTAAGTTTAAAGCTAGGTGTAGGGTTAGTGGTTAGAGGTAGAGTTAAAGCTAGGCTACATTTTGTCAGATTGAAAACTAGGAATATGTTAAGTTTAAGTTTGATGTTGAGTAAATAAAGCAATAGACTTTTATTTGAAATAAGGCACTAATAGAGCTAAGAAAAAGTATTCACTTTGATATGCCTTCATAATGATGACTCCTCTTAGGTTCTAGTAGTATGTCTATGCTTAGGATAGGGTTAGTAGTTGGGTTAGATCCAGGGTAAGGAATATGAACATTTTAGAGCTAGGGCTATTGTAATAGTTACAGAAAAAAAGAAGGCAATATACCTTTATTTGAATCCAGGTAGTAATTGAGCTAAAATAAAGTTTTTACTTTGATATGATTTAATATGAGTTGACAGTGATCTCTAATCTTAGAGCCCTGATAATAAGGCTGTGGTCCGGTTACTCTTAGTGTTTGGGCAAGTGTTGGAGATAAGCCTATTGTAATAGCAAGGCTAGCAAATAGGGCAAGTGATAAGTATATATTCCAGTAATTCCTGTGTATTCTAATGTTCAAAATGTGATATTGATCATAATAAGTGAGTAAAGAGGAAAGCTGACAACAAACAATAATAACTGATAAGGAATACGGATAATGCAAATAGCAGTATGGAGGTATGAATGTAAGATAGAAAGGGAATGTGACTGGGAACACATAGTTTGAAAAGAAAACAACAGGACTGACAGACATGCAGGCAAACATAGTTTTAATTCTTCATGTTTAACAATTTCATTCACCACTGTACAAATTTGTACTTTTTAATTCTGCAGAGATTGTTGCCATGTAAACATTCCGTGTAATGCTGACAACACACACATATCAGAGACTTTCAGTGTGTGATATCATAATAATGCTGTAATGTTATAAGTAGCAGGACCAGGTCAGGCTTAAATGTAAGGCAGCCCTAGGCAGTTGCCGAGAGCCCAGGGGTTAAAAAGGGGCCTCAGAACCATGAATTCGCCTTTATCCATTAACCATCCTTAGGTGTAGAATGAATGGGGGTCAAACTGGCAACCTGCCTTAAGCCCCATTGTTCTTAATCCTTCTCTGCTTCCCTTACTGCTTTTGAAATGTGACATACAAAAGCAAGGAAAGATGGAGAGGGTAGCTCTGACATAATTGCAAGATGCTTTATTTAACCTGGATCTTAACATTCTCAGTTATTTAAATAAGTAACAGCGAGATAACGTCACACCTTGGACTGGATTTCAGAACACGATACATTTAAATACTGCTTCCTAGAAAAACTCTGTCCTAAATTAAACCTCTCCACCTTACTTCCTACATTCTCTGTAATTTAGAACCCTTCTTCACCTTATTATTCAGCCTGACTATTACACAGTCGTATGTGGACATTCTATACCTTAGAGCCGCGTTTACAAATAGACAATATCCCTTCACTCTCTTCCCACCTGACATTTTCGCTGTTTACTTAATTACTTAAACTTTTTCTGGTTTCTTTGTATCAGGAGATGCATCATGGATTGCATTACATGCTCAATGAACCTTGATTCTGAACTAAATTTGACAAACTCCTCTGAATGCTTAAACTGTGGGGAGAAGAGGGACATTTTATTGCTTTGCTTTTGTGATTTTTCTCGGATAAGAGATTCTGGGCCGATGTTCAATCTTATATTTTGTTCCTAAAACACTTCGCCGTTCTGCTGTTCATTGTATTTAATATTTTATATAATTAAAACAGCCCATACTATTTTTAATTCGTATTTTATTATTGTTATCTATATTTATTTATTATGGTGTTCGCTAATGTAAACCCAAGACCCTTTAAATCCATCAATCCTATTTAAAACAATAAAACTAAAATAAAAAAATAAAAAATGTGCTGACTTTGTTTCCTTATTACACTAATGAAAGATCAGTCTGAGCTAAGCTGCTGACATGACACAGCAAATTACTGTCCTCGTATTATCTGTGTAGTATGACATAAATGTACCAATGGTAAAGGTATCAGATAATAAGAGGGAAATTAAAAAGACACATGAGTACATTTATTTTGACATACTTTCCATGTGTTGATTTAATACTAAACACATTACCATGGACAAATCTGTTTGTTTTTAATTTATTTTGTAGTTTTTTCATAAATAAAAATTATATAAACATATTGTATCACATTTTGCAGCCTGCAACAAATCTATGCAGTATTTTTATATACCGTATTTTTCCATGTATAAGATTATGTTTTTTTTCTAAAATGTTTAGTCTAAAATTGGGGGTTGTCTTATACACAGAATGTCACTGCAGGGGTTAAAAAAAAAACACTTGTGCACGGGGCCTAAGCCAAGATGGCGCCTGCTGCATTTCAATGTGCCACAGTCTATATACATACCTGGCCTCCCTCCCGACAATCCACTTCTGAATGATGTGACAAGGAGGAAGGGGTCCCTATATGAGTGGCAGCTGCAGCACACATCAGCACTTACCACCAACGGAGCTTAGAAGACATGCCACACCATAAAAGGAGCAGCCATATTGAGGTTTGCTCCACCTCAAGTAAGTCTTGCTCTCTGACTTATATTTATGGGGGAGGAAATGGGAATCAGGGAGCAGAGGGAATACTACTGTGATGGTCCAGCATGCACGCACACCACCTGCTGTATTGTGGGAGCTGTTGTCCCCCAGCATGCACTATAGAGCCATTCACTTCACAGAGTATCGTAGCAGAGGGGAGGCATGAGAATCAGAAGTGTGTTGTTCTCCTCAGAAGTCACCTCTAAAATATCAAAGTTATTCTATCTGATGTTTAAAATATTGTTTTCTTAATTTTGGCCTCAAAAGTTTGGGCATTTTATACACGGGGGCTTCTTATACACGGTATTATTATCCCTTTAAAAAAAAAAAAAGCACATATAAAGTTTGATATCCAGAATTTTCTGCGGCATGTGGGTGGAAGTATGTCTTAATTACAGTCCTTGATGGTATAAAACCTATTGTGTTTTATACCCCACCTCCTATAGACTGTAAGCTTGTTTGAGCAGGGACCTCTTCAACCTTTTCGTTCCTGTAAGTTTTTTGTAATTGTCCTATTTATAGTTAAATTCTCCCCTCTTATAATATTGTAAAGCGCTACTGAATCTGTTTGCGCTATATAAAAGGCAATAATAGTAATAATAACCCTGGAAGATATTTATTTTTTCTCTGAAAAGGGTATGGTAAGTCATGCTTCATGGCTTAAACTGATAATGACTATCCCCTATTCAGTAAATACATCAGAACATGTAGATGTTATGTTATATTGGAACAGTGATGTGTCCATTAGAACCCTACTTGATTTGGTCACCTAGCTCTTGTATGTGTAACATATTCATCCTCACTTTGCAGTATTTGCGCTCAGTGGCCATGCGTCTGTGTACCTGACTCATGCAACATGTTGATGGACGCTGACCGCTGCGGATCCACGCCAAATTATAGCCCCACATCCGCCCACATTGATGACGACGTTGGCGTGCGTGACGTCACGCAGGAGATGCGCGCGCACTTTCTGGGGTCAATGGCCAATCAGATTTGTAAAGGGCTTATTTAAATGCAATTTTACTTTTCCTCGTTGCCCTGTCATGGATTCCCTTAGTGGTTGTCCGAGAGTGTGTTCCTGAGCGTTTATTTCTGGTTATTGACTTTGACTTCCCTGTATTCTGGTATCCCTGACTTTTGGCTTTCCCTTCTCATTGTGTCCCATTCCGTGTCCACGACCTTGGCAAGTATTCTGGCTATTCCTTGGTACGTTAAGTCCGGCCATTCTAAAGCCCGGTAAGGTATTACCTTTTAGTCCTAGGTGTGATACAATTCTACGTGCTGGATCAAATAGTAATCCTGACATTATGTTAATCTTGGCACTTGCCTTGACATGAAAGTTGATGTAACACTTGTTGAAATGGGCAATAAGTCCACAACCAGAGATTACCCTGACGTTATTTTTAACAATCAGTTGGGAGGTATTATAAATTATCAGCAATATTTTTGGGAGGATAGAAACATTTCTTATAGTATTGATTCAAACAGAATTGTTGCTTTGGTGTTTAATTTTTGTTCTTGAATAACATTTTCCAACACATTTTCTGTCAACACCCTCTCTGTCATGGCTTTTAGTAGACAGACCTGTATTTTGAAATGGAGATTATATACCAGAATTATCATAAAGAGGAATCAGACTTAAAAAATGCTTGATGTCTTAAATACAAGGTAAAAGTACAAAAAAAAAGGAGTAGGGGAGAGGAGCCCCCGAAAAGCGCTAATGTAGTATTATCCCAGCTACATGATATGTGCATAGCAGTTGTCCCGAAGATGGAAATAGCATATGAACACAATATATATATATAGTGTTTTCTGTACACGTGATTCCATATAAGAAGGATAAAATAAACTTACTTTCAATTTTTGGAGCAGCGAGTGCCGTACTTTTCAAGTGTAGGTGGATCCCCACCAAGGATATGTAAGCAGTCTGGTTTTCTTCAATAAAATCCAAACAGATGGCCAGGAGCTTTTTAAAATCCAAGGACTTATTTGAAAAAAAAAAGCAAAACAGCTTAAAAACAGAATTTCAAATTATCCACAATGCATTTCGCCAACAAAGGGGCTTTTTCAAGTGGTAAAATCCTTTTATACAATTGATCTCTTTATAATATGTATAAAACCCAAACATTTATTATGTACATGTATAGGTATAAACAGCAGATTAAACATTTTATGGACCTTAGCAATTGCTTTTTAATCCTTGGAGGGTGAAATCACCTAAATGGAGAATAGAGCCATGTAGCCTGATTTCTCGTGTTATGCTAATTAGAAGCAATGAAAAAATTGGAACACAACTGCATAATCAACTGTTTAATTTGTCACTTAAATATATTTCCAATAATAAAAGAAAGAATATTTATTTGAACAGATTGAATAAAACTTTTTATAGAAATGTATAGAAGCTGCTGTCACTTTTAGATGTCTTGAGAGGATGAACTTTCACTTTGAATATTTTTAGTAAATGAAAATGCACCTTAAACACCTTGAGAAGTTGAGCAGTAACTTAAAAACTTTAAATAGATGAACAGGGTGAGCAGTAATTTGAAATACTTTGAATAGATGAAAGGTCCCCTTAAACACCTTCAGAGAATAGACAGTCACTTTATGTAGTTTGCCAAGGTGGACCGTCACTTTTGATATTTTGAGTAGATGAAATGTATCTTTAAATAAGTTGTTCAGATGGAAGGTTACTGTAGACTAACAGTCACTTTAAAAAGCTCCAGAGTATGAGCTAGCACCTTAACCCCTTAAGGACCAAACTTCTGGAATAAAATGGAATCATGAGGTGTCACACATGTCATGTGTCCTTAAGGGGTTAAGGACTTTTGAATTCCAAAATTAATACTCCAAAGATAAAGTATTTAAGTTCACGCAATATCAGTATCCAAGAGGTGTATGTGGAGAATCAGGTATGGAGGTTGCATTCACTTACATCAGATTTGGAGTAAGGTAACTTGCTTAGCTATTACCTTGAACTATTCTAGAGGAGGAAGGCAAAAGAATAATGGCTTTGAGTCAGAGGTCAGGATTGTAGAAGTTTGGAAAAACAAGCTCACGGTCAAAGGTTCGGTACATAGGTAATTTCTAGATGTCAGGATACATTAATATGCCCAACATGCAGAACTTAAGTAAAAATAAAGAAAACCCTAAGGCATATTACTGGGCCTTAGAACGGCCGGATTTAACATATAAAAAGAAAAACACAAGACAGACTGAGGTCAAGAATACAGATATTACATAATGATACCGGAGAAACTGACGGAAGCGAAGCACAGAGAGATGGACACAGGTTTCTTCAGGAAGGAAGAGATTCTTTATTGGATCACCGATCGGGACTCAGAGGGACTAATGTCACCAAATTACAGCAAGTTCTGAGCCCCGGACAATAGTGCAGGCTCCTTATATAGGCACATAACTCCTCCCATATTAAGCTCCACCCGCACATTCTCTTAACCAATCAACACAAATAAGAATTAACTTCCTGCTTGACCGCATGGCTTGTCCAGCACAATGGAGGAGGGGGAATACTACATCCTGTATTCTTGCACATGCTCCGTACACTACTGATCGTATCTTGCCTCGTGCAACCAACTGATCGATACGTCAGCATATGCACGTACACATGCCACGTGGTAATCTCGGCCTACTAAATTTATTTTTACCGAGATTCCACCACATTCCCCCCTTTGATGCCTCTTGATATTTCACAATTACTTGAGGCATCACTTAACCTTGGTTTGCATACACCGCAAGTTACCATGAACCAGACCAGACTTATCTTATGATGTGAATCTTCAACACTCATCTTCCTGCATTGGTTCTCCCTGATCTAGAGCCTTATACTTATAAATCGCCATTATCTGTGCAGCAGCCTTCCTCTCTGCTATATTTTCTATCAGGCTTTGCACAGACCTAACTACTAAGGGTATAAGACACGGCAGGAGTAGACACAACATTAAAATCAGTAGGACTCCACCTACCACTGCCTTAAGCCCTCCAAACCACTCATACCAGCTACCAAACCAACTACTTGGATTATACCCTTTCCATACCTGAGTAGGCACATGCGCTAGTTTAACCATATGGCTAGTAAGCTCAGCTATTGCTTGCCCTTCGTCATCTATTTGAAGACAGCAATTGCTCAGGTTAAACTTCCCACATACACCTCCCTCTACTGCCAAAAGGTAATCCAAGGCTAATCTATTTTGGTAGACTGCCGTCCTCATCCTGGTGTTATGCTTCGCTAGAAGATTGAGCGCTTGTGATGTCTCGTTAGTAATAATCTCAACCACCGCCTGTAATCTTATAATACGGTTGAGCATATAAATAGGGGTTCTATAACCAAAGGTACCATCCTCAGCCCACGTGGCTGGCCCATAATAATCTATGATACGCTGGGGAGGCCATTCATTATCTTCCCAGGTGCCTATCTCTATGGGTCCCCTTTTCTTCCTATGATTCACATCATACACTTTAACACCTAAAGTCTCACCTGTTTCAATCGGTAACAAGAAGAAGGATGGTTTGAGCATACCCAACACACATGCCCCTTCCCAGTCCTGTGGCAACTCCGAATAGGCTTTCTTACCACAGATCCAGTACAAATTTGCTGGGGCTCTCCAGGTAGATGTGATGGATAAATCAAACCACACATCCTTTAAATTGGCGTATCTAGCAAACGGGTTAGATGGTTCTGAGACATTTGAAGCCGACCACCAAGTTGTATTCTTTGTATCATCATCATAAGCTTTTTGCCCTAGACAAGTTAATTCTCCTACAGAAGTATTATACATCATTCCTTTCCTTGCTATGCAAACATAACCTATGATGGAGGTCTTTAATCTCCACTCAGATTTACCTCTAACACTCATATGATAATCGGCTTGTGTAGATATTAGTTGGTCAACTGCCTCAGAACCGGACATTACCTCCTTTGCTTCCCAAGGCCATTGGTCTCCCATGTTAGTACCTCCACACACATAGCAGTTGGTAACATTAAGACTACCGGCAATACTTTCGGCTAAATCAATAAACAGGTTTTTAGCATTATGGGGGATCTTATTATCTATACTCATCTCTTCATAAAAGGAATGGTATACTTGATGAGTTTGGGAGGATACCGTATCAGTCTCTATCCCTATAAACAATACTGTCCCAGGATCTAAACCCGTCCCGTATATTTGAAACCCAAATAAATTGCCATATTTGTCTAAGAACTTATCGGGGTTATTTATAAGTATATGGATGGGATTACATTCCATAGACTTACAAAATGGGCTAGTCGGCAACTTAGTCACTATCATGTCTTTGTCTACTGTCTGTCCCCAAGTCGCCCACCCCACACAAGACCAATATGGGCAGAAGTTATAGTCTTTATTTGGGCATCTAGGACTCACATATTTATTTTTACTACTGGGACAAATATATTTATCATTAGACCCATACGTCCTCTCCCATCTAAGATCCCCACATACATTCCACGGCTTTCTACCACTCGATATCGCTTTACACGCATCAAATAGCAGAACACCCGAAGAATGTACGGATTCTAACACCGTCTTATTAATTAGGGTCCCCTGAGGATCTCCATTCCTGAGAGTCAACCAAATTGTACGAGGTTGATACTCCGGACTGAAGCACTTAGGTTCTCCTACTCCTAAATGGCACACACTATAATCTATATTTAAGTATCTACATCTCGATACATCTCCTTTTCACTCGTATTGTGAATGCCAAATTAGGGTTTGGGAAATATGGTTACCTGTTCTCGTAGTCTTAATGCATACCTCACAGCTAGGAGTGTCGGTACCTCTACCTTCCTGAATATAAAAACACACATAAATAAACACTATCAAAAACACATCTTTCGCCGTCATCCTCAGTCTTCGTCCGTGCGAAGGCACCTCAGCTTCCAGGATGTAAGGGCTGCAGGGAATGGAGTTCTGCTCGTCTTCACAGGAGTCCCTTCGAGACTTTCCCTGGCTTATAAACTATACGTCGGTGGGCGGACAGGCTTTATTATGGCCTTCTCACTCACGCACCAAATCCCAAAAATAATAAAATTTGTAATCCACAATAGTTCCTCGTTACTCCGACTGAGTAGTGCGTTTTAACCGGATCTTGCAGGGATTCTCTGGATCTGCTGTAACTTGCCAAGAATCGACTGCTGCTGGTTTAACCCTGGAGTGATGTATCCACGGAGTCACTTCGGCTACTTTTATCGCTGTAGGGGTAGACAAAAGAACAACATAAGGACCTCTCCACTTGGGCCCTAACGGTACATTATTCCACTCTTTAATCCACACTTGATCTCCTGGATGATAACTATGAACAGGGGGATAAATATTCACAGGTAATCTATCTTGTACCCATTTCTGTACCTCCTCCATAGTCTTACCCAACTCTACAACCTGCTGCCGGGTAATTCCTTCTCCCAACTGACTCAAATCCCCCCTTAAGTTACCAAGTACGGGAGGTGGTCGCCCATACATAATTTCAAAAGGAGAGAGGCCCATCCTTCTGGTAGGGGTACTGCGGATTCGCAATAAAGCTATGGGTAAGAGAACGTTCCACTTAAGTTGGGTTTCCTGACACATTTTAGCCAACTGGTTCTTAATAGTTCTATTCATTCTCTCTACCTTACCAGAACTCTGGGGTCTATATGCAGTATGAAGCCTCCACTTTATACCAAGCATATGAGTCAGTTGTTGTAGGCACTGATGAACAAAAGCTGGACCATTGTCCGATCCTATAGAACAGGGTAGTCCATATCGGGGTATTATTTCTCGTAGCAGGAATCTCACAACTTCTCCTGCTTTCTCTGTACGAGTAGGACATGCTTCTACCCAGCCAGAATAAGTGCACACAATTACCAGCAGGTAACGATGTCCACCCGATTTAGGCATCACTGTAAAGTCTATTTGTAGATCGGACATGGGGAGTCCCCCCATAAACTGGACTCCTGGTGGCTTTACTGGTCCTTGTCTTGCATTATTTTTAGCACACGTTACACATCTTCGTACAATGGCCTGAGTCAAGTTGGACAATCTTGGTATGTAGAAATGTTTTCTGAGAGATTCTTCAGTACTGTCTCTCCCAGAATGTGTCCCGTTATGATAATTTTGGACAATTTCTACCGCTAGTGATGCTGGTATGACTATTCTTCCATCTTCTAGCTGATACCACTTGTTCTCCAAATACTTTCCTGGTTCAGTCTTTAACCACTCCTCTTCTTGAGCTGTATAAACTGGAGTCCATTGGGACAGTGGAGTTGGTATAAGAGCAGCTATATGCCCCACATACTCCTGTCTTCCTGATTCAGCAGCACGCTTGGCTGCACTATCTGCCATCCGATTTCCCTTGGTTACATCACCATCTCCTCTCAGATGCGCTCGACAATGTATGATACCGACTTCTTTCGGCTCCCACACTGCTTCCAATAGTTGTAGGATTTCAGCTGCGTATTTGATTTCTTTTCCTTCTGAATTCAGTAGTCCTCTTTCTTTATACAAAGCTCCGTGGGCATGAGTGGTTAAAAACGCATATTTGGAGTCCGTGTAGATGTTCACTCTTAAACCTTCAGCCAATTGTAACGCTCGTGTCAGTGCTATCAATTCTGCCTTTTGTGCTGATGTTCCTTTCGCCAGTGGCCGAGCTTCTATCACCTTGTCTATTGTTGTCACTGCATATCCTGCATAGCGGATCCCTTCTTTCACATAACTACTGCCGTCGGTATAATATTGAATATCGGGGTTCTGGATGGGAAAATCACGAAGATCTGGTCTACTTGAGAATACTTCATCCATTACTTCCAAACAATCATGTTGACTTTCAGTAGGTTGTGGCAAAAGGGTAGCTGGATTTAAGGTGTTTACAGTCTCTAAATGCACTCTGGGGTTTTCACACAACATTGCTTGATACTTAGTCATACGGCTGTTACTAAACCAATGATTTCCTTTGTAATCCAACAACGTCTGTACTGCATGTGGGACTCGTACATAAAGTTCTTGACCCAGAGTGAGTTTATCGGCTTCAGCTACTAGCAGGGCGGCTGCAGCTACGGCTCTTAGACAAGGTGGAAGTCCGCTGGCCACTGCATCCAATTGCTTAGACATGTAGGCAACAGGTCTTTGCCATGATCCCAAGTACTGTGTCAATACTCCCACAGCCATTCTTCTTTGCTCGTGTACATATAAGTAGAATGGTCGTGTGTGATCAGGTAGACCTAATGCTGGGGCACTCATCAAAGCCTTCTTCACATCTTCAAATGCCGTTTGCTGTTCTTGGGTCCATAAGAAGGGGTCGTGCTCTGTACCTTTGATAGCTGCGTACAGAGGTTTTGCCAGTATCGCATAGCTGGGAATCCATATCCTACAGAAGCCTGCTGCCCCCAAGAATTCTCGCACTTGTCTTCTATTCTTGGGTATTGGTATTTGGCAGACAGCTTCTTTTCTTTCTGGCCCCATAATTCTTTGACCTTCAGAGATATGGAATCCCAGATATTTAACAGTTGGCAAACACAACTGAGCCTTCTTTCTAGACACCTTGTATCCTGCCTTCCAGAGAATGTGTAGTAGATCGTGCGTTGCTTGCTGACAGATTTCTTTTGTAACTGCTGCTATCAACAAGTCATCTACATATTGTAACAATACACACTCTCCTGGGATGGACTCGAAATCCAGTAGATCTTGACTTAGGGCTGAACCAAATAGGGTAGGTGAATTTTTAAACCCTTGGGGCAGTCTTGTCCAAGTCATTTGGCGTTTTGAGCCCGTTACAGCGTTCTCCCATTGGAAAGCGAAAATACATTGACTTTCTGCGGCAATTCGGAGGCAAAAGAAGGCATCTTTGAGATCTAAGACTGTAAAGTAGGTAGCCCCGCCCGGAATTAAAGCAAGCAGGTTATATGGATTGGGTACAACTGGATGTATACTAACAACCGCATCATTGACTGCTCTCAAGTCCTGCACAGGTCGATACTCATCTGTACCGGGCTTTTGAACAGGCAGCAATGGGGTGTTCCAGGGGGAAGTACAGAATTTTAGGATACCATACCGTATGAACTTATCCAGATAGGATTGGATGTTCTTCTTAGTCTTCTGCGGGATGTGGTATTGTCTTAGGCTCACTGGATAAACCCCAAGTTTTAGTTCAATTTTTATAGGTGGAATATTGCGGGCCAGTCCTGGTGGGTTGTTCTCTGCCCAAACTCCTGGTATGTTAAATAATGTCTCATCACTCCTAGGGTTTTGGCTAGTCAACACTGTATAAAGTCGCCACTCTTCTTCCTTTGGTACGGATAATGTCATAATACCTGAAGGTCCATTAAACTTTAAGGATGTTGTTCCATTTGGTAGGAACGTAATCTGCGCTTGTAATTTTGATAGCATATCACGTCCCAGCAATTGGACTGGACATTCAGGCATATAAAGGAATTGATGTTTTATTACGTGGCCTCCCAATGTACAGAGTCGACTTTTAAGAACCGGTTTTTCAGCACTTCTTCCAGTTGCTCCTATCACAGTAATAGTCCTTCCAGATGGAGGAGCAACTAGATTAGTCACCACTGAATGTTCAGCACCAGTGTCGATCATGAACGCACTCCTTTTTCCCCCTATTGATACATCGACCATAGGCTCCGCTCGACCAAGGGGGATGGAGCCCGGTCGGTATCAATAGTCCTCCATGACCGTGTCAGCCAATCCTACAAAGTCCCTGCCTTCTCTATCGCGGGACCTTTGCGCTACTGGGATATATCTATCTTCCCTAACACTTCCTCTGTTCCCATTACTCCCTCTATTACCATTACTCCCTCCGGGGCCTCCTCTACCTCTCGCTCTGCCTCTAAAGTTTCCATAACCTATCCTAGGTCTGTCTTTCTCACACTGTTCTCTTCGAGGACACTCATTTCTCCAATGCCCTTCTTCCCTACAGTATGCGCACTGATTTCTACTTAGAGGTTCCTCATTCCATCTACTATCGCCTCTATCTGGGCCCCGTCTATCTACGCCTGCGATCGCTACCGCTAGCATGTCTGCCTTTCTACGCATCTTGCGCTCTTCCTCTTTCTTACTTTCTGTTTCCCTATTCATATAATCCTTATTCGCTACCTCCATTAGTTGGGTGATTGACATACCTGCAAACCCTTCTAACTTTTGTAGCTTGCGCTTAATATCTCCGTAAGCTTGGCTGACAAAGGCGGAGTTCACCATTCGGGAATTGTCTGCGTCTTCCGGATTAAAGGGGGTATACAAGCGGTATGCCTCCAATAATCGGTCATAAAAGACACTGGGCGCTTCATCACTTTTCTGAATCACCTCAACTGTCTTCGACATATTTATGGCTTTCTTTCCTCTGGCTTTCATGCCAGCAATTATAGCGTCTCTATAGGCTCTAAGTTGAACCATATCAGCACCATTTACATTCCAATCGGGATCGGTGTTGGGATAATGTGTTGCGGCCCATGCTGATGGATTGGCTTGGTTTAAAGTACGGGCTTTATCCTCTAGTGCTTTAATGGCCGCTTGGTTAATCCTTGTCCTTTCCTCATTGTTGAATAAAGTCATTAATAACTGCTGGCAATCAGCCCATGTCGGGTTATGTGTCTGTACTATTGAGGTGAACAGATCAGTCATAGCTTGTGGTTTCTCAGTATACGAGGAATTGTGGGTCTTCCAATTTAAGAGATCGGTTGTCGTGAATGGGACATATACAAAGACTGGGTCAGCATGTGCCATTTGGCCTGCGGCATCGATATAAGCTGACCCAGGATTCAGACGAAGAGGCATCTGATAGTGTTTTAAGTGTTGGGCACCGGTCAACTGTCGGGTCTGTATGGGGCTACGTGGAGGGGCGTCAGTCATAGGTTCCAGTCGGGGAGAAATAGGGTATGGGGATGTGGGAGCTTGGTTTTGGGAAAAGGTTGTAAATAAAACACTTCGAGCCGAGCTAGATGAAGCTTGACCGGAAGTCTGAAGTGGCGCCAAATCAGGATATTAGTTTTTAATGGGGGTTGGTTCTGATTCCGGAAGGGGAGATTTAGTACGAGGGGGGGTGGATCCTGTACTGGAGGAGGAAGCGGAAGTGGATGGGGTTAATGAGGGGAGGGTTGCAGGACTTCCTGCATTTGCGTCACTTCTTCTTAACGGAAAGTAAGGGGGCGGCAAAGGGATCTCGGACTCAGGGGGCGTGTCCAAAATGGGCCTAACACCAGTCCTAGTGGACGAACAAGTCCTAGCTACCATGAGGCGACATTGCTCCTCGTGGCATGTCTGGAGCCATTTTGGCGAGTCATTTACGGCCTGTCTCCAACAATCAATATAAGGAAACTGGCCGTAAAGTTCAGGCCTACCTGATACAGCCACGTGTAAGCGCTGTACCAGAGTTGGATCCAAACTGCCACGTGGCGGCCATGCCGCAACCAAAGTAGGCCACTCCCTAGTACACAAAGTGACCAAACGTACAGGAGACATTTTAACCCCAAAATCACAAGTTTTGAATCCCTTTTTAAAATTCTTCACCATACAACCTAAGGGATCCGGAATCGTTGACTGCGACGCACCCATACTTAGCAATGGAACGTCGTCGACAACGAATACTATACACGCGTACTATTCAACAGTCACACCCGTTTCCTCTGGCAACAGCACCACGTGGTACGGTTACCAAGTGAAACGTACACAATAACAATAAACACTCAGGGAATTCCCGTACACACACAGCTGTTACACCAGTCACTATATAATCAATATTATGCCCTTTGGCGAAACTATACAGTCACCCACGCTATAATTCTCTATATATGAATTACCCGTCTATAACACACCCCAGTAACATCGTCTTTTACAAATAGCGGTTACAGTACGGTTAGCATAGGTCAAAGCACAAGTTAAGGTCACAATACAATTATTAGTGGTTATGGTGTTAAACATGCAATGGACGACAATGATTAGTACTTATATACAGTGTCAGTAAATATACAGGGTTATGGTACCGTGCACTATAATACAGCAACACACTATTAACACTCTCGCTAGACGGCTGAGCTCGCGCTATCTAACAAGATATACACTTTACTAAACAATCTTTATCACATTTACAATTCCCAACTAAACTATTGGCCAGTACCTTGAATGGACTACCTAAAAACAATCTACATACGTTTTGGTTAGCCACACTGCCCAAGCACCACATATATAGCGAGCTAGAGGACCGAATTTACACAGACGCCTCTTAGTCGCACTATCAAAAGTCTAGTGGGTTCCAAATTTACACGCCTTCCCACTTAGCCCAGATAGGATGAGAGCTAGCGAACCGAATTTACACAGACGCCGCTTAGTCTCCCGGTCCCTCCGACCTAGCGAACAAAATATACACCCTAGAACGCTAGTCTAGACAAGACACCGGTGTCCGGCTAGGGCTATTTACACCAGAGCCCCGCCTGACTAACAAAATCAAACGGTCTGACTAAAGAGCGTTCGATCGAGCGGTGCGCCTTCGCTCCTTCCCTCCGACAGAGGGGGCAGATACACAGATTCAAACCCCTTTGGGCCTACCGCACAATCGGTATACCCCTAGTGGGTCCTGCCGTCTAAAACAGCAGTTGTCTTACCTCCTCGTTCCTGAACCTGAGTTCACACTCATCGACGGGGACACCCCAGCACTTCTCACGTAGAGGCCGATGATCTCCTGGACAACAGACCAGTGGCGCCGAGACGAAGGGAGGTCCACGCAGAAGTTCAGGGGTAGCAGCCGTAGAGAACGTGGGCAAAGATAGACCGTCTCACGCCTCTGCCTCTCAGCTACCGTTGAACGATGAGCTTCCCGGCCAATGCACCAAATGATACCGGAGAAACTGACGGAAGCGAAGCACAGAGAGATGGACACAGGTTTCTTCAGGAAGGAAGAGATTCTTTATTGGATCACCGATCGGGACTCAGAGGGACTAATGTCACCAAAATACAGCAAGTTCTGAGCCCCGGACAATAGTGCAGGCTCCTTATATAGGCACATAACTCCTCCCATATTAAGCTCCACCCGCACATTCTCTTAACCAATCAACACAAATAAGAATTAACTTCCTGCTTGACCGCATGGCTTGTCCAGCACAATGGAGGAGGGGGAATACTACATCCTGTATTCTTGCACATGCTCCGTACACTACTGATCGTATCTTGCCTCGTGCAACCAACTGATCGATACGTCAGCATATGCACGTACACATGCCACGTGGTAATCTCGGCCTACTAAATTTATTTTTACCGAGATTCCACCACAATAAAAGTTATGTAAGCCAAATGTCAAGGATTATAGAAGTCAGAATAGTCAGGAGCCAAGCCAAAGTTCAAGGGATACAGAGATCGGAATAGTCTGTAAGAAAGCCAAGGTCAAATTACACAATAAACAATACCAGAAATGCGCTCTCAGGTAACCAGAATGGAAACCACGACAGGGCATAGAGAAATTAAGGGAAAAGGTTGAAATAGCTTAAGGTGCTCCTTGATTGGCTGCAGGGGAGCATGTGACAATGAACGTGTGTGTGTGACGACACACACAAGTTTCCAAAGTTAGGCACTCATAGGGTTAAGCAAGAACCTTAAAGGTTCCTACTTGCAGCAGCCGGCGTTTCTAATAATTACAGAGCTGTTCACTGTGTGCCTGTCTGTGGACAGCAGGCATCGCAGGAGGAGGTAAGAGATTGGCGGCATTCCCATTATCACGTGGAAATTCCGCCACAACGAGATGTGCCCGCCGGGTCCCAGCCCGTTCCCTGGCAGGAGTGGAACTGACGGGTGCCTAGAGATGGGGTGAGTATTCGGTGGTATTCCCCTTGCGATGTGGGAATGTCGCCGCAACGAAACGCGCCTGCCGGCACCCATACCGCTCTTTGGCAGGAGCGGACTAGACGGACACCAGAGCAGTGAGCTCAGGTGGCAATCTTGAATTACTAGGGAATAATTTAAGTGAGCGATTAAATTTTGCTGCGGCTTTCTCTAAATAGGAGGGCAGTCTGATGTCAGACGCAGAGTGGTGGGGCGATCGGCCAAACCCGGAAGAGGTGTCAGGGGAATCGTCAATCAGGATGTGTGAAATCTGTTTGTGCTCTCGTTTTTTCCATACATTGCTAAATTTCATGTTCAGTTAACTTCTATTGTTTATAGGTTTACCAACTTTTATCACAGGATAACGTTACTGCAGATATTATCATGTCTCTTAATCTTTTAAAATCATGTGCTGTGTGCACCTGCTATTGCATTATAACTGTTTTAAATATTTTCTTTGCTACATTGTATTGATTGCTACTGACAAATTTTAAGTTATAATTTGTCATCAGCCATTTCAACTTTGTGATTAGCCTTGAGTAAGTGAACTTAGGGCTCATTTAAAAGTGGACTAAATGTTCGCTTAATGATTTCCTTTTAAAAACTCCAAATCTTCTTTGCCATATGGTATGCTTGTGAACTTATGAGAATTTTTTGTAACCAATAATAGTATGTAAATAGCGCAGGGGCTGAAGAGTTCACAAACATAACTTCCAAAACCTGATTAAAGTATTTATTAGACCTTGCAAAAAATGATTTTCAGGCTCCGTGAAAAGAATGTGCTGACTGTAAAATATGCAATCCGTTGTTTATCTGCAATGACACAATTTAAGAAGATCTGAAACAACCTTCTGGCTTATGAGGAGAACCTGCTACTACTTAGAAGCTAATAAATGAAATTAAACTTCAGTTTGCCTATGGGCAGTAAAAATTTAATAAGGGGGAAATAGTTGTGTTACAATACATTTATACTATTTAATTATGCTAACGGATCTGAAATAGTTTATTTTATTATTTGGTTGAATTAATGGATCTCTCCAGGCTAAAATTGCCCCATATATGCAAACAGAACTGTAGCTGGCTAAAGAACAATACCCAGCTCATGTTGATCCAGGTAAAATGCAAAATGTACTGATAAAGTTTTTAAACAACTCCCATGCAGAGGCGGCTCTAGACTTTGAGGCCTTAGGCGAAACTCAAACACGAGGCCCCACTAACAAAAAAGTGAAAAAAAATAGAGTTGCAATACATGCACACTGTCACATATACACCTTGATGCACAGTTTACCTGTGTATGTGCCTGAGAGTGTGTCTGACAGAGAGTATCCTTGTGTGTGAATGTATGTCTCTGTGAGTATGTTTGTGTTTTTGTCTGGGACCGTATGTGTATGGAGTAGCTGCTTGAGTTGTGTGTATGGGGGTCTGCCTGTAGCCTTTGTGCATTGTGCTTATGGCAAAGCTATGTTTCCTGACTGTGTGTGTATATGATGAATTTCTTCAGCTGGTGACTGTGACAAGGTGAGTAAAGGGGTACCAGTGGCAGGGAGAATGTGACAGGGAGCGAAGGGGGTAAATGGACAGGGTGGGGGTGAGGGGTTTGTGAGAGAGAATGAGGGACAGGGAGTATGACATGGTTTGATGAGGGAGTGTGACAGGGCGAGTGGCGGTAAGTCTGTCTGGGCAATTGTGGCATGGTAGGAGGGACGAGTGTGACAGGATTAAGGGGGGTTAATGTGACAGGGTGAGTGTGGCAGAGTGATGGTAGGTGAGTTTGGAGGGGGTGAGATTAACAGGATTAGGAGTGGTTAATGTGAGTGTGGATGCATGAAGAGGCTGACAGTGTGAGGGGAGTGATGACAGTGTATGGAGGGGTGACAATGTGTGGGGAGGTGACAGTGTGAGGGGATGCTAACAGTGTGTCTGGGGAGGCTGTATGTGTGAGGGGGGTGACACTGTGTGTGTGGGTGGGGGTTCCTGTGTGTGAGAGGGTGATTGTGTGAGGGAGGAAGCAACGCTCTGATTGTCCAGTTCCCGCGGCAACGCTCTGATTGGACAGTTCTCGCAAGACACATGGTCTGCAGCTCTGCACACTGCACGCTGCGGAGCTGTAGACCAGTATTTGCGATTGCTGGCCGGGCAGACAGTATCTGTGAACTATATGTGTCTGTTGTCTGTTCCACTGCTGCCAATGCGAGCAGTGAACCCCTTGACATCCTCCCTCATCTGTGAGATTTCAACAGAGTGATTTCTTGAGATCTGCCAGAAGACTGGTGAGTATTGCTGGTGTTACAGGAGGAGATGTGGCTTCTTTCAGTGGAGATAGCTTGGATGGACCTTTATAGCCCAGTGCTTCCATGATGTGGAGAAGTGAGTCTCCCGAGTCGTCTGAAAAATTGTTGAGGAACGCCGCCATATTGGGCTACCTTTCACCATGCGGCCTCTGAAGCAAGTCACTGATATTGTCGGTAAACCTGAGGCAGTCTAGCCTCGGCTTTTTATTTTTCTTCCCTATCTTGTGGTAATCTCCTGTGGGCTCTGCAGTGTTTTGGGGTGTGTCCCAGTCAGCCATTATTTAGGCAATTATAGCTTGCAAGCCCGGAGCTCTGCGGACCTCCGACTGCTCGCGTCGGGACGTAGCTTCTCACCCCTTAAAAAAAAAATTCAAACTATTTTTTACTGTTAACCCCTAGCTAGCCTAACATTAATTTCCCAAATTCCACACTAACCTCCCCCTACCCCAGCTAGCTTAACATATGATTGTAAAATATTTAAATTAATTAATAAAAAATAAATTTAACCCCTGAGGGTTGAAAAAAAATAAAAGTTAACCCTCAGGGGTTAAAAAAAAAAAAATCAGATCTGAGTAAAATATAATCCCTACCAATTGATCACTTTAGTCACTGATTTATTGGCAGGGAAGGGGTTAATTTTTATTTTAAATGGGTGAAGGGGGTGGGATTTCACTTTAATCACTTTTATTTTGCAATGACAATGACCGTGGAAGCGCAGGGAGGCGGACCAGGAGTCCCTGCAGCACATATACTCGCCTTGGCAGCCTGTCAGATCAATCACAGCTGCAGGAACGGTGCGATCGGGTGCTCCCGGTTTGTCTCGGATACCGAGGCAGACAGGAGCAGCGTTAACACTACGATCGCTGCAATCACCGCGATCTGAGGTTAACGTTACTAAATGACGGAAATGAACACTAGAAAATTTCCGTCTTGCATCGGGAAGGGGTTAAATATAATGTATTTGAGGAGAAATATATAAATGTTATATGTAAGCAGGTGGTAGACTTACAATATTACCTTACAAAACCATTTTCTGTTTTGCACTATTAGCTGTGTTAACAATCCTGGAATATATTTAAGACATAAATGCAAACAGGAATTTGCAGAATGAGTTTTATTCCAAGCATCATCATGTGTGATAATGATACCAAATTTCTGAAACCCAGAACCATGATTATAGGAGCCATAATACGTCTCTAAATATTGCCATTTTAAATGTTTAGTGAGTTATATTAAACTTGCTCGAGTCAGCATTTCCTAAATTCAACTAAATATTTGCATAGAGAGGCAAGATACTATGATAAACAGTAATTTTACTGTATTTTCAATAGACAGAATGTATGCTTATTTTATTAGACCAGTAAGTTTTGGATTACTTTTTACTTCTCAGGGGCTGGATTATGTTTCCTGCAAATCGAATATATCAATTTTTAAAATGTTTAAAATTAGTGCAAACACTGGTGTGTCATAACTGACATCAGACATTGCAAAGACAGGGAATTTGATACACAATTATTTAATATTGCTTACCTTTCCCATTATTCCTCAATTTAGTAAAAAATATGCAGCGCACATAATTTGCTTGTGATCAATAATCCAATGACTATACCGGGGAATTACCTACTAAGTGCATCTCACATCGAGGTGACGTTAGTGACTCAAAGGGAACTCAACGCCGAAAAACTACATACACAAAGTACAAGAATAGAAGAATATCATGAGAACATAATAAAAATAAATATTAACAAAATTGTACTGCTATAAAGCTCAGATTTTAAATAGTACATTATTGTATTCATTCATCTATACTTTAAAGGACCACTATAGACACCCAGACCACTTCAGCTCAATGAAGTGGTCTGGGCACCAGGTCCCCCTAGTTTTACCCTGCAGCTGAAAACATAGCAGGTTCAGAGTAAACCGCACTTATTTGACGTCCTCACGGAGTCCAGGTTTTAACCCCTTCAGCACCGAGGGAGGGGGGCTCCGAGGGAGGTTTGTTTTCCTGGCACTATAGGATTCCTTTAAATTTACTTGACTTCAATAAGCATGGGACAACATTTCAAGAGTTGTCCCAATTTCGAATAATTCATTTTTTTTGTATTTGATTCATGGTGATATATATATATATATATATATATATATATATATATATATAATATTTTTCTTTCTTGATTCAGCTGTTCAAAATATTACACAAGTTTCAGTTTATTTGGGCAACAGCTGACATACCAAACAGATTTGAACAGCTGACCCAACACAATCAAAGCAAAAACAACTAACAGCAGCTGTAGAACATGCCAAGTGAATAATGATCTTATTATGTGACAGTCAAAGTCAGTTGAAAATCTGTTTGCAAATTCCATAAAAATAGATTCATCTCTTTTAAAGCATTAGATCAAAGTCTGGGTCACAATGTGAGACATCACAACATTCACACATATGTACGTTAATGAATTAATCTATCATGAACATCAATGCAACAATATTGTCATAGAATAACTTACATTCACATGAGTCATAAGTACATAAGATAATGGAATAATTTATTTTGATATACCATACCGGCCAAATGATTTTGCATTCTTAACACAGCGCCCCATGGTTTTTTCTTTTGTGTCCCTTTTCTGGTGAAAACAGAAACAATTCTAATGCAGTGTTGTGTTGAAACATGGTTAAATGGCTGTTCTATACTATTTTTTCTGCCCATATGAGTGCAGAAATCTATGCTACATGGTCGCCTGCTATTTTAGAGACATAGAAACATAGAATGTGACGGCAGATACAAACCATTCGGCCCATCCAGTCTGCCCAATTTTCTAAATACGTTCATTAGTCCCTGGCCTAATCTTATATCTAGGATAGCCTTATGCCTATCCCACGCATGCTTAAACTCCTTTACTGTGTTAACCTCTACCATTTCAGCTGGAAGACTATTTCATGCATCCACTACCCTCTCAGTAAAGTAATACTTCCAGATATTTTTAAGCCTTTGCCCCTCTAATTTAAGACTATGTCCTCTTGTTGTGGTAGTTTTTCTTCTTTTAAATACAGTAATAGAGAGTCTCCTCCTTTACTGTGTTGATTCCCTTTATGTATTTAAATGTTTCTATCATGTCCCCCATGTCTCGTCTTTCCTCCAAGCTATACATGCTAAGTTATAGGTTAATGTTCAAACTAAAAGAAATTGGTCTAGATTAATATTCTTGTTCTTGGGTAGAACATTGGCTTAAGGATAGAGTACAACGAGTTGTCATAAATGGTAAATGTTCAAGCTGGACAAAAGTGGTGTCCCTCAGGATTCTGTTTCGGGACTACTTCTATTTAACATATTTATAAATGATCTTGAAATAGGCATTGAAAGCCATGTTTCAGTGTTTGCAGATGACAAAAAAACGCTGTAAAGTAATGAAATGTGAGCAGGATGTTGCTTTACTGCAGAGGGATTAGGTAGATTGGGGGACTGGGCACTAAAATGGCAGATGGAATTTAATGTAGAGAAATGCAAAGTTATGCACTTTGGTATAAAGAATGCACAAGCAACTTACACCCTAAATGGTAGTGAATTAGGGATATCAACACATGAGAAAGATTAGGTAATTGTTATAGACAATAAATTAGGCATCAATATGCAATGTCATTCAGCAGTTGCAAAGGCCAGTAAGGTTTTGTCATGTATAAACAGGGGAAGAAATTCTCGAGATGAAAATATAATTTTGCCTCTTTATAAATCGCCTCTTTATAAATCACCTTGAATATGCTGTGCAATTTTGGGCACCCGTTCTAAAGAAGGAGATTTAGTCTAAGGCAAAGAAAGGGTTTTTGTACAGTAAGAAGAATAAGGATGTGGAATTCTCTGTATACATATACATGCAAAAACATAATATACAGGGATATCATTTTTAATTGGTAGGGTAATAGCTTCTTGATCCAGGGAGATATCTGACTGCCATTTTGAGGTGAAGAAGGAATTTTTTCCTAGTTTGTTGCAAAATTGGAAGGGCTTCAGACTGTGCTTTTTGCCTTCTTTGGGTCAACACCAAAAATATATGTGAGAAAGGCTGAACTTGATGGACGCAAGTCTCTTTTCAACTATGTAGCTATGTAAGTGTCACCAGTAAACAGAATTGGGTCACTACCATGCATTACATGCCCCCTCTAGTCTCTCTAGCTTCATACTTCCCAGTGTTGGCAGGGATCAAGTTACAAAACAAGATGGATGATGAGACATAATGAGGGGAAAAAAATCAATCTTGTAGTAGGGCAACCAAATGTGCCCTTTTGGAAAACAATTATTGTTGAGTCTAGTGCTAGAAGAACTGAAGAACTAGAACTAGAAAGCCTAAGACGAGATCTGCTGGGTATAAATTAATATTATGTTTATATTTTGCAGTACATTGATAAGTTTATTTTCTATATTCATATATTGTATACTTATTAAATATACAACCTATAGATGCAGATTTCTTAGATTTTTTTACTGCTCCTACTTTTTTCCCTCTTTTGTTTTGTTCTCACTTGATATGTAAAAAAATAAATCAACATTTAGAGGCTGTCCTCCCATCAATCATCCCTTTTTCTTTTGGTACCTAGGGGCAGAATTCCGAACCATGAATCAACACTAACATGTTTGTCCATTGCATGATGTGTTTGGTTTTTGATTCAGATTCAATTTAACTTATAGTCCAGGAATTCTTATAATCACCCGATTGGCCCAAATTCTGACGAATTTCAGTTCTTAATTAACTTAATCTCCAAGTCTGATATTAACTAATAAATGTCTCGACTTAATTAGCTTACCAAATAATTCAATACTGTTAGAAAAAGTTTCCATATGATTTATCTACTAATAATTTTATTGACTTTAATGGTGACTGTAGTTAAATGATTTGGAAAGTTTTCTAAAAGTATTGGATTATTTGGTAATCTTATCAAGTTCCCGAAGTTTGGGATTTTTTATTTCTAAGTACATAGCTGAGGCTGTGATCCTTCAAATTTCTCCATTTTCTTTTTCATCCCATCATCAAATAACTATCTGGTATGCTGAATATCCACCACCCAATGGAGGCAATTAATATTGTTTTTTATTACATTTCATTTTAATATAATTCAATTACTTTTTAGCTTTGATACTCTGACCACACAATAGGGTTTTTCACTATAAAAGAATATTGATCACTTCCCTCCAATAGTTTACCGAGTCTGTAAACAGAAAATGTAGCAGTCGCCATGTTTTCTTTGAAATTCATGAATATTTTGCTGAAACTTTTTTGTGTTTACTGTAACAATGATCAAGCCCAATTGTGAGTCAACTGTTTGATGAGAACTTATGTATTACAATGTGACAGGTCACCTTTTAATTTATATTATATTTATATTTTTACATCTTTTCTATCATGGCATTCAATACATCTTGTCAACAGACAAAAGCAATAAACAAGTCTACAAACGATGTTTTGTTCCAATAATAGCAAACTTAAGAACCCAGATGTTAGTGAACTCCCTTTTCTTCTATGTTCCACCAGGCAAGATGGTCACATTTACTTATCACTGTTTATTCACTGAACCTTAACTAAATGATAAACCTATAGACTGTATGCTCGTTTGAGCAGGGCCCTCTTCAACCTATTGTTCCTGTAAGTTTTTGTAATTGTCTCATTTATTGTTAAATCTTCCCCTTTGATAATATTGTAAAGCGCTACGGAATATGCTGGTGCTATATAAATACCAGTAATAATAATACTAATACTGGCTGTAAGGCTTTAGTACACACAATTCCATCATCTAACACCATTTGTAATTTGACCTTTGAAATTGAAATCATATTAAAAGCATATAATTGTAGATTATGCTAGCTTTAGTGTACCTATAATCTTAATCTTAATAATGACAGGAGGCTTCATATTTTGCTTAAGACTTTTTTTTACTTAAGCTCCACAGCAACATAACTTTCACATAGTACCAGGATAAATCAATCATAAAAAAAGGAACACAGGTAATAAAAGTCCATCCCCCAATCAGCTTTTCCTCTTTCTAGCTGCGAAATGAAAAAAACAGGAACTGATGAATGAACTGGAATGAATTCTCAGATGAGATGAGATGAGTCCAAGATTAACAGGAACTGTGTTGAATCTCCACACTGGAAGACCTTAAACTGAAACGAAAGAAGAGTCGAAAGGAGGGATTAATCAGAGAATTGGACTCCTAAATCACAAGCAGTTGCCCAAAGTGCAAAATAATAAATACTTTATTAATATGTAGAGATACCACGCACTATAAATGGGACAAAATGCTAAAAAATGAAAAGTACAAAAAACCTAATGAAGTACTGAGTGTCTTCAAGTAAAGGCACAGATCCTTGCAGCAATTTATGAAAACCAAGCAGGATATCAATGTAAAAATATAATGACAAATCCACTGTAGCGGAGGGCAGGTATTAAGGACCTCGATCTCCGCTGGTTCCACGAGTAATTCCACAGTCAGCGCTGAAAAGTAAGGCAAGTCCCCAAATCCTCCCAATAACCGGACGAAACACAGTTTGGGAGTCAACTACTGGCTTTATTCACAGCTGGCATATTTATACAGTTCCCCATGCAAGGGGTTTCCATACAGTAAATCCAGGGGATTTCTCCCATCATGCAACGTAACTTTCCCAACAGGCTGTGCTGCACGAGAAGGATACTCCCACTAAAATGGACGATTAAGTGGATTATCCCCTCGTGCAGCAGAACTGACAATCTGTATTAAAATACGGTTTTCACATTTTATTCGGTAGATTTCTATGCCCGAACGTTCGGCAGGTAGCTGGGGTCTGAGCGCATCTTTCGTGAGAATACCGCTCAGATCCCAGCTGAATTGACCGAACGCCGCACAAATATAACTTTACATAGAAGTTCCCCTCAATCTGTCGAACATATCTAGGGGAACGATTCTACCGAACACCGGGCTCCCGAATGGCTTGGAAGTGCAGCGGTGTTCGCACCATCGAGTAGCCGTTTTTGGTTCCAGGCACTCGACGACCAAACACCGCTGCCAAATAGACGAATCCAAGATGGCCGACCGCCGCATGGTCGGTAGTCGAACGACGGCCACCCAGAATAGTCTATAATTACCGATTGCAACATTGTTGTAATCGGTTAACAAGTGCCACACGACCATAAGTGTGTGATCTATCAGGGGGGCCCTTATTCGTTCGGCGAACGGCTTAAATCACCGCTGTTCGTAGAACGAAGTACTTGTATGCTGGTAGCTTACGGCTGCCAGCATGCGAATCACCATAACATAACACATACACAGCAAATATACATGGCACATAATACAGCTCTCAGACAACCTTCCCATATTATAGTTCAACAGTGGCTAGGTTTGCCACAATGCTCCCCCAGAATCAAGCCGGCATACACAGCCTGATCCCAACGGATCGGCTTGGGGAGGTCCGGGAAAGTACTCACAGATCACTTTTCAAGTTCAGTTTGTCTAGATAACCCGTCGGCGTTACCGTTTTGCTTCCCTGGGCGATAGTGTATGGTAAAGTCAAAGGGCTGCAGCGCCAAACTCCAGCGCAGCAGCCGGCCGTTGTCTCCTGCTACACGGTTAAGCCACACCAACGGGTTGTGATCTGTGAGTAGGGAGAAAGGTTGTCCATATAAATAGGGCTGCAATTTCTTAAGGGCCCACACCACGGCCAGGCACTCCTTCTCAATGGCGGCGTAGCTTACTTCTCGTGGTAATAGCTTTCGGCTCAAGTATGCTACGGGGTGTTCGCCGCCATCAGTTCCAACTTGGCTCAGCACTGCCCCCAATCCAAACATTGAAGCGTCTGTGTGGACAAGAAATCGTTTAGTTGGATCAGGAGCATTAAGTACTGGAGCATTAATTAGTGCAGTCTTTAGTTGTTGGAAGGCCTGATCACACTCTGGGGCCCAGATAACCTGTCGAGGAAGATTTTTACGGGTCAAGTCAGTCAGGGGTTTGGCCATGGCGCTATAATTGGGTACAAACTTCCTATAGTACCCGGCGGTACCCAGAAATGCTAACACCTGGGTTTTCGTTCTAGGGGTTGGCCATTTAGCTACCGCTTCTACTTTAGCTGGTTCGGGTTTTTGTCGCCCGCTTCCCACCCTGTGGCCCAAGTACTGCACCTCTGCCATCCCTATATGACATTTACTGGGTTTTAGCGTCAATCCTGCCTCTCCAATGCGATCGAGTATGGCCCCTATGTGTTGTAGATGTTTGGCCCAGGTCTGACTGAATATAGCTATATCGTCTAAATAGGCACAGGCGTATTCCTGGAATCCATCCAGTAGCCGATCTACCATCCGCTGAAACGTTGCCGGAGCGTTTTTCATCCCGAATGGCATGACTCTAAATTGATACAAGCCAAACGGGGTGACAAACGCCGACTTAGGGATGGCATCCTCGGCTAGCGGAATCTGCCAGTATCCTTTACATAGATCTATGGTAGTGAGATACTGACCCCGTGCCATTTTATCCAGCAGCTCGTCTATCCGGGGCATCGGATAGGCATCAGACACCGTTTTGTCATTTAGCCTCCGGTAGTCGACACAGAAACGTGTCGTGCCGTCCTTTTTGGGTACCAACACCACCGGCGATGCCCAGGGGCTATCTGAATGTTCGATCACCCCTAGCTGTAACATTTCTGCTATTTCCTTTTCCATGTGAGTCCTGACGGCTTCAGGAACGCGGTACGGAGTCTGCCGCATGGGCAGCTGTCCTGGGGTTTCAACTCGGTGGGTGGCTAGCGGAGTGTACCCCGGTAAGTTGGAGAAGGTAGCCCCTTTAGCTACGATCAACTCTTGTACCTGGGCACGCTCCTGTGGGCTTAGCCGCTCCCCCAGCTGAACCCCCTTGGAGGGCTCGGTCTGCTCCTCCGGTTCCAATAGGTCAGGTAGGGGTAAATTCTCCTGATCCTCCGAGGCTGAGGCGCATATCGCCGCCACGTCCTCTATCCTCTCATGGTAGGGTTTGAGCATGTTCACATGGAGCATGCGTCTCTTCCCTACCCCTGAGCAGGGGCCAATCATGTAGGTGGTGTCACACTTCTGCTCCACTACCTGGTATGGGCCTTGCCAGATGGCCTGCAGCTTGTCTGTGCGGACAGGTTTTAAAATCAAAACCTTCTGTCCTACCTGAAAGCTGCGGTCTCTGGCTCCCTTATCGTACCAACGGCGCTGGCGTTGCTGGGCCGCCTGAAGGTTGGTGCGCACCTCCTGAGTCAGCGCCTCCAGACGGTCCCGGAATTCCAGCACGTAGGATACAATAGGGGTTCCATCTGGGCTACTCTCTCCCTCCCAATGCTCTCTAATGAGATCTAATGGTCCCCGCACCCTTCTCCCGAACAACAATTCAAAAGGGGAAAATCCGGTGGACTCTTGGGGTACCTCTCTATAGGCGAAAAGTAAATGGGGTAGAAAACGTTCCCAGTCTCGGTGTGCCTCCCCAAACGTACGGAGCATTTGTTTCAGCGTACCATTAAATCTTTCACATAAACCATTGGACTGGGGATGGTATGCGGAATTTATTATGGGCTTAATGCCACATACTCTCCATAGTTGCTGGGTGACCTCGGCGGTGAATTGGGTGCCCCTATCGGATATTATTTCTTGGGGAAACCCCACCCGGGAGAATATTTTCATCAATGCCTCGGCTACTGTCTCGGCATGGATATTCGAAATAGCTACGGCCTCGGGATATCGGGTGGCATAGTCCACTACCATCAAGATATACTTTTTACCGGAGGGACTGGGTTTGGATAGTGGCCCCACTATGTCCACGGCTACTCTACTGAACGGTTCGGAAATGATCGGGAGGGGACATAATTTCGCTTTGTGGCGGTCACCTCTTTTGCCTACTCGCTGACATATATCACAGGACGTGCAGTAGTGTCTCACATCTTTAGAAATCCCTGGCCAGAAGAATGCATGTGTCAATCTATATCGGGTACGAGTCATCCCTAGATGTCCGGATAAGGGAATATCGTGAGCAATCTTAAGTAGCTCGGGACGGTACTTTTGGGGAACCACTAACTGTTTGGTAGACACTGTGGCTGACCCCCCCACTCCCCGTTCTGCGATGCGATATAGTAGCCCCTTTTCCCACGTATACCGCTCCCCCTCTGTCCCTGCCTGTGCAGTGTGTACCCTGTCTCTATACACCTGTAATGTGGGATCTGCCTTTACCTCGGCTTCAAACTTAGCTGGGGTATCCCAGGACATACGTGTCGGGTGAGGGTCTTGGTCTCTTACCTGAGCCTCAGAGTGTGTAGGTGGAGCCGTGGTGCGGGCTTGTTGTCGGGTGGTGACTGGCTGTGCTTCTTGGTAGGGAGCTTGTGGGACAAAAGCAGATGTCATCTGGCCCAGGTCATTCCCCAGTACCACATCGGCAGGTAGGTTTTGCCTGAGACCTACTTCCACAACCCCCTCCCCCACACCCCAATTCAAATGTACTTTAGCAGTGGGCAAACGGTACACTGCTCCCCCTGCTACCCTCACGGCCACTGATCCACCAGTGTGAGCGGTCCCGGAAACTAGGTGGGGCGCAATCAAAGTGAGTGTGGCTCCGGAATCGCGAAGCCCCTGTAACTCTTTCCCCTCCAGCGTTACCAGCTGACGATGATGTTGCCTGTTGTCAGTGGCTCTGACCGACATCACCTCATGTAATACTCCTAGTGGTTCCTCCGGTTGAACACTCCACAGTTCTTGGGCCGCTGGTTCCCGCTGATAATAGTGGGCTGCAGCCCTTGGGGTTGGGTTTGGTCGGGCTTGATTCCAGGTGGGTCTGCCCCGGTTTTGGGTGCATTCCCGGGCTATATGCCCCCACTGTTTGCAAGAGTGGCACTGGATATTGGCACGCCCATTGTACCGGGAAGCAGGTGGTACATTCCCTGGGGCCGTGCGAAAAGGGGTTGTAATGGGACTCGGGGTGATGGGAGCGCTGGGTGACCCCGTGGGTCGCGGGTAACTCTTGGATAGAGTTATCTGATGTCTCCTTGCGTCAAAATGCTGGTCGGCCAATTGTGCCGCCTCTGTTAGGGTGAGAGGTTTCCTGTCTCTTACCCATTCTTGGGTCATGGGAGCTAGTCCGTCAAAGAATTGCTCCAGCAGTAGTAACTGCCGCAATCCTTCCATGGTCGTGGCTTGGCTCGCTTGTATCCACCCTTTGGATGCTTGGTCCAGCTTGTGTGCCCACTCGGCATGGGAGTCTTTCTCTGGTTTCTTTAGGTCTCTAAATTTCCGCCGGTAGGCCTCTGGAGTGATGGCATACCTGTCTAGTATCGCTCGCTTTACTTTCTCATAGTCCTTGCTGTCCTCGCTGGGTACAGCGCGGTATGCGTCGGCTGCCCGCCCTGCTAGTTTGCTTGCCAGCAGGGGGACCCACGTGGGCCGTGCTAAGTCATGTAAATCACACAGCCTCTCAAAATCTTGTAAAAACCCATCGATTTCCTCCTTTTCCTCGCAAAATACTTTAAATGCTTGATAAGGAACTTTGGGTGGTACCTGGCTGTGTGATGACTCCGTCGTGGTCCCGGCTCGAGGTGCTGCATACTGTGGGCTGTGTGCCATCACGTACTCCTGCACATTCGCCATTACTAGGTTCAACATGTCCACTGATATAGGCTGTGGTAAAAATGCCAGCCTGGTCCTCATTTCTCTCTCATAGAGCGTTTCTTCCATGACTGCTGGGGTTGTAGCGCTGCGGGCTTGGTCTCCCTCCATCAGCTCGGCAATTAGTACAGCCTTAGGTTTGCTGCTGGCTACTTTACCCCTGGCTTCCAGTAATTCTTTTAGTGTCTGTCTCTTTAATTTAGAATAATCCGTCTCCATTCACTTCGGTAGTCGGTTCTTTCGTTGGATTCTGCTTGCCATTCCCTTTTCCTCCTTCGGCAGTTACAATTTGCACGAATTGCGCTCTTTCGGCTGTAAGGTTGGATCCCACCGCTGCCACCAATTGTAGCGGAGGGCAGGTATTAAGGACCTCGATCTCCGCTGGTTCCACGAGTAATTCCACAGTCAGCGCTGAAAAGTAAGGCAAGTCCCCAAATCCTCCCAATAACCGGACGAAACACAGTTTGGGAGTCAACTACTGGCTTTATTCACAGCTGGCATATTTATACAGTTCCCCATGCAAGGGGTTTCCATACAGTAAATCCAGGGGATTTCTCCCATCATGCAACGTAACTTTCCCAACAGGCTGTGCTGCACGAGAAGGATACTCCCACTAAAATGGACGATTAAGTGGATTATCCCCTCGTGCAGCAGAACTGACAATCTGTATTAAAATACGGTTTTCACATTTTATTCGGTAGATTTCTATGCCCGAACGTTCGGCAGGTAGCTGGGGTCTGAGCGCATCTTTCGTGAGAATACCGCTCAGATCCCAGCTGAATTGACCGAACGCCGCACAAATATAACTTTACATAGAAGTTCCCCTCAATCTGTCGAACATATCTAGGGGAACGATTCTACCGAACACCGGGCTCCCGAATGGCTTGGAAGTGCAGCGGTGTTCGCACCATCGAGTAGCCGTTTTTGGTTCCAGGCACTCGACGACCAAACACCGCTGCCAAATAGACGAATCCAAGATGGCCGACCGCCGCATGGTCGGTAGTCGAACGACGGCCACCCAGAATAGTCTATAATTACCGATTGCAACATTGTTGCAATCGGTTAACAAGTGCCACACGACCATAAGTGTGTGATCTATCAGGGGGGCCCTTATTCGTTCGGCGAACGGCTTAAATCACCGCTGTTCGTAGAACGAAGTACTTGTATGCTGGTAGCTTACGGCTGCCAGCATGCGAATCACCATAACATAACACATACACAGCAAATATACATGGCACATAATACAGCTCTCAGACAACCTTCCCATATTATAGTTCAACAGTGGCTAGGTTTGCCACATCCACTAAATAGTGTTAAAGGTAGAATGGAGACCAGAAGGTCAGTAGGTATACACATATATGATTATCAGCAAAACTGGGACAGTAGTGATAGCTGGAGCATATCAGGATTTAGAACATTAAACAAAGCATAAGTCATAGGTAGGAACGTTGGAAATGATAGATGGACAGTTGGCATAAAAAGTTCCAAAACTTCAGTGGTTAACCAACAGTACTAACTGTAACAGGTAGCTCCAAAGGAGATGAAATCATTAGACTAGTAAACCCTGCTGCTCCTAAACAAACACCTTCAAGGGTGTTCTGTTCTGTCCCTAGTAAGGTGTTAGCTGAAACCTCCCAAGATACCCCCCTTAAACAAAAAAAATAATTATTCCATGGATCAAACAGTGGTTGGCCTGTGGAACCCACGAAGACGTCTGCATCACCAGATGTGTTGTCGAAGAGGTTGGATCCTGCAAAGCGGGATCGGAGATGCCTTCTCCAGGGAAGGAAGCTACTCTAAAGCATGGGTTTGGCCAGCCGGCCTCATCATCAGAGTCTGACTGATCCGCTTGCCATTCGTCCAAGACTGTCAATGGTGGAGGGTAAGCATCCTTCTCTTCTTCAGACAGAGTAGGACGAACCTGGAGCCTCACTTAAGAATACTTGTGCTTGGAGCGCTTTACCCTTGCGGTTTAAGGGTTCTGGACCATCCCCTTTCCAATAGAGTTTGTTAGGCTTGCGCACCTTGGGGGAATCTGAGTCATCAGATTCTTCTGTAAAGCGTAGTGGTTCAGGGGAGGTTTTTTTCCTTAGGATTCGAGGGAAGGACCCGTGCTAGGGCCTTTTTAATAGAAGTAGTCTAGGCTGCGTTAATAAGTGCCTGTAGATTCCGGTCCTGAGCGGAATCCGTAACGTTAGCCAGCTTACCTGAGGGGCAGAATAAGCTAGTATTAGAAACAGGGACCAGTGCGCAAAATCATATATCTAATAAATGTAGCCACATATATATAACTGGGGCTCACCCAGTAGAAAAATCCTCCAGGTATATATTTACCCTGTAGGGAGGTAATGGGGCACAGACAAAGCCAATCAGATAGCTGTCACAGAGCCAGTGACCAATATAAATATACCCGATAGGGTGGTCATAAATAAATATAGCGGTTTCACCCTTCAATTGGGTGTAGAAGTGGCTTAGTGTAGATATAACAATATGGGAGCTCACCCCAGTATAGGTATTGTGGCAGAAGTACCCACTCTGCTATAGTGAAGAGTCCAATAAGAGGGGCTCACCCTCTAAATCCTGTAGCGTAATGCAGCTAAATAATAATAAATAATGAACAAAATATATAATCCTGTGATACCGACAGTAAAGTAAGGATGGCAGCAGTGGGTGAGACTGCTGCAGGAACATTAAATACATATGAGAAAACCACTCTATGGAATTAGGATGATATACTGACAATCAAAAGCAGACCGATTCATAGCAATGTGTGCAAGCTAGTTTAATGACACAATGTACTAATCGCGTATACTTGAATTAAAACCTTAATCCTACCAGAGCAAACAACAATCACTGAGACTGATGACTGAGCTTAAGGTAAGGCTAGGTGCATCAGATAGCATCCAGCGATTTGCGGGAGACAGACGCGAGCCGGGCGCAAACTAGGGTCAGTGCGCACTAGAGAGCCTGCACGGATCGCGGACTCCAACAAAATGGCCACCGCGATCTTGTGAAAGATGGCCGCCGCAGGGTAGAAGGGACCGTTGGAGGCGTTCTCCGCGGTCACAAAAGTCCGGGAAAATCAGGGAGGCAAAAGGCCTGCCACGATTCCGGACAAATGAAAACAACACAAAATAAACAATAAGACACAAAACAAAATAATGCAAATTACACTGAGAGAAACCAGAGCAAAAACTCATGTAAAATAAGGGAGAGAAAAATATAAAGGAAAAGTAGAAGTATTGGAAATACAGGATGTACCTCAGAGATATAATAAGGGAAACAATAAGAAATTACAGAATAAAAAGAAACATTAGAAAATCAAGATAAAATAAAATACACAAAGTGGGAGACAGTGGCACTCTTACCTGTACTGGTGGGGAGCAGCAAAGGAAGAGGAAGAGCTGATTGGGGGAGGGACTTTTGTTACCTGTGTTCCTTTTTTTCTTATTGGTTTATCCTGTTACCATGTGAAAGTTATGCTGCTGTGGAGCTTAAGTAAAGAAAGTCTTAGGCAAATTATGAAGCCTCCTGTGATGTTATAAAATTCTAACTATGCCATTACTTGGGGGAAAAAAGAAAAACTAAATTCAATACAAACTTCCCACATCATAAATCTTAACACTATTTATGTATAAAACATTTGGCTGCAGTAAAGAGAACAAAAAGGTCTGCAAGATAATTAATCAAAAAGGAAATAGCAAACATACAGAAGGATGTGGTTGGATGCTGTTACACAGATGTCTGCAAGCAAAATAATTATGCCATAGAAATGTTCCGTGTTAAAGTCCATGTGCCGAATAAAAACAGTGTGAGACATTCTCTGTCTGTCTGATGTCTTTTTATTTTATCAATGGTTGTATTTAATAATGCAAGAGCCTATTCTATAATTATATTCAGGGATTCTTTTGTTTATTTTCTTGCAGTTCAGTTACATTTTTACTAACGACAGCAGGACCAACAAATTAACAAACTGGAAATGAAAAGTAATTCCCCGTATTGTTATATTATATGTGTAGTGGGGTAAGAGTTGTTGTAATGAAGCTAATGTGCCTACCTTCTCCTCCTACATGGAAAATATACACATTCATCTTAAGTAGAATATCAGTGGGTGCACTACCACCTGGCCCCAATAGTGAAATCCCCTAGGTACAGTGCCAGGGGAGAGTTTAGCCACAGGAACTAATACTTAAAACATTAAACTTCAGGTACAGTAATTTGGATTTGCTATGAGTGTGACTCTGATGTACATCTAGATACAAGGTTTTGAACCTTAATATTAAACAATTAATACAAATTAAGATTTTGTGATTGTGGTTTATGCTGCACCGACACTTATTGCTGACAGTCACAGAAAAAGTAGTTGTGATAGGCCCTCTCACATATATATATATATTATTTTTTTTTATCAAAAAAATTAATCCAAACAAAATATTTGCATGTGTGCCAGTGTGTGTATGTGTGCATCTGCATCTTTATGTGTGTCTGTGTAGCAGCATGTGTGTCCGTGTATACATCTGTATGTGTTATATGGTGTGTATTTGCATGTATGTCAGTGTGTGTTTGTCTGTTTATCTGTGTGTGTCAGTGTATGCACCTGTGTGTCTGTGTAACTGTAAGGCTATAGTTCACTCTCGCGAGACCTGGAGCATTGCCATGGCAACGCTCCAAATCTCGCGAGAGGAGCCCGGCGTAGCTGCAAGATAGAGCTCTTCCAGGTTCCTCTCCTGTTTCCCTCCCTCTCTCCCCTGCCGGCGGCCGCAATACACTACTTGTGGGCCGGTGAGGGAGATCTTTGATCTCGGATAGCGCGGGCCCTGTGTAGAGTTGTCAGAAGCATGCTTTTGTCTCACTCTGCCTCCTCCAGTGTGATTTTAGATTGAAACATTTTGTAGGAGAGGCTTGGGCTCCTAACATGTCTGACATTGTATTGACCTTGACCCCATTGAATGTCTGCTTTACCATATTGTATTAAGCCTGCTCCAATATAGTCCAACTTCGATGATCTTGGTTTGCATTTAATACAGTTTGACTTCTGTTTATAAAAGTGATAATTTCAATTGTTTTCTTTTCTTTTATTTCAACTTTACTCATGTAACCTTGGATGAAACTGTTAAATGTGCATCATAAATTAGAGTCTGTCTGTTGCCATTGTTATTTCTTTAAAGAAAAAAATCAATTTGATCCTAGTCATTTTTTTTATTTGTCACTTACTACTAGGTTATTGTTTGTTCTCAAGAGACCTTTATAGTTCTTTTAGGCGCTGTCAAAATGTATTTATCTTTTGTAGTGTGTTTTGCCCTTGTTATCAATCTTTTTTTTCTGTTTTTAATTAGAGGTAGATCCTGACTTCTACAAAGAGAATAATTCTATCTATTGTATGATAAATGGGATTTAGAAAATTCTATAAAGTCTTAGTTCATCAGATTGTGTTTGTTATATGTGAATCTGTGTCACATTGTAAATATAAATGCCAAGTTTTTTCTACATGCATTATTCTATTTTCATACTGATCTTTATACCAATTGTACTTAGTACAAGAAAACATCTAAAATAGTTAAGACATCTCTTATCTTCTCATCATGGCTGTCACTTATTCTGTGGCATTGTTTGACATCACCTTTTTTATCTTGCGGAGTTTCCCTTGTTTCTTGTTTGTTTTGGGATTTTTTTTTTTGTGGCAGTAAAATGCAAGATACTTTTTATATAAACCTAACTTATATTAAGGTTTTATACGTTAAAGCAAATAGTAGATCAACAGTAAATAAGAAACAAGGGGAACTCAGCAAGATAATGGAAATTCCAATCAGTAGGAACAATCCATTTATTTTCATGGTGTCTACTCCACTTTTAGAACATTACCGCAAAATGATATAAGCCGATAGACACAGAATGATGCTTCACCAGCTATTAGCATCAAAATCAATACCTGCAATGTAGCAAAAGTAAAGACTAGAAAGAGGTTTAAAAAAACAGCCGGTGAGCAGAAGCTACCAGGTAAAGGGAATAGAAGAACGTATAGTAGAAGGCAAGCCAATAATTGATGTAGGCAGTTAACAGCAAAAACACAAAAACAACTCAAGGTCACAATCTAAGTTGAGGAGACTAGTAAAGAGAGGTTTAATTAATGATACTTAATTGTTTAGTAACAGCAGATGGGGTGTAGTTTATATCCAGCCAATCAGATTGAAGCACACTCAGAAAAATGATTTTTCTCATTTTATTTCCCCGATGTTTAGGCTCGTTCTTGGCCTGTCCAGCTTCATTTTTTTTAGTTTTCCGTCTCATTTTGAGCTTCTCGCTGCATTTGAGTTTGGCTGTTCGTTTGGGTCGGGATTTGGGTCTCCCAGATGGGTGAGATACACTTAGAGTACGGAGCTCTCATTAAGTGCGTCCGCTCAGTCGTTCGGCTCCGTCTCACTGTATTTGTCATTTAATATACCATATCTATATAAATATATGATGTAAAAAAAAAATGTCTTCCTTTCTCTATTTTAATTATTTCATATAATAAAATGGATGTGCAATTTATTCATTTTTGCCAGTTTTTATTTTTTACTTTTTCTTCATTTGTGATCTTTGTGTTGTTACTCATAGTATTGATGATGTAACCATAACAAAGATCCTTGCTATTATGTCACTGTCCATATACCCTAATGTTTAAATATTATTGACTGTTAAAAATGTACAATTGTTATTTTTATTATTATTATTTAAAACAATAAAAATCAAAAATAAAAGTGATCCTACTCACATTTTGTAAAGCTAATACAAGCTCTGGTATAAATTGCATTCAGTGGTGTTGATCCCCCACTGGTAGGGTATTGGTGATGATACGTCCTATAGCTATCTCAGCAATAAGGTGTCCCAAAAGAAAAGAACAAGAAGCAATAGTATTCTCTGTATAAAACAAATTGAAAATATAAAATATATAAAAGATCTTTTACTCAAATTTAATTGAGCAGGACTCACTGCTTAATCGCCACCTGGAATTCTCTAGTGAGATCTTCTTTAGAGTTGTAGACAAGCAGCCAGGTTAAAAAATAGAGATCAAAAGGTATATGGCACATAAAAATAAAATAGCCAATATTATTTTAATAGTACAATACTAATTTTAAACAAACCACCGAGCGCTTCATCAAGTGGTAACCGAAATATAACCTGGCACGTAGAGGGTATATATAAGGAATACATACATTTGCAATTTCACATTTGGCGCATAAATGTATTATTGAGGTAAAATCTGTATGTGATAAGAGGCTGTTTGATACGTCTGTAGTGAAAAAACGAGGAATAAAACTTTAATTTGGTAGAATGGCTGGTCATGTGATGAGCAATTATAGTGCCGTGTCGTGTGGTCAGCCGAAATGCCTTATAGAGTTTGTATACAGAGCAAGTCTGGAAGCGCTAGGTGCCCATGGACTGAATGCAAGCAGGTCACGTGGCGCATTATCACTGATGAGCCATACAGCTGCACGCTAGGCACTATGGGCAATGTAGGCTAAGCACTACTGGGAGTGCAAAACGCAACTGGAAGTGATACATCAGAGCTTGTATTAGCTCTACAAAATGTGAGTAGGACCATAATGAACGATATATTACGGATTATTCGCTTGTGGCATACTACACAGTTGTAGTTTCTTATATGGACCTGAAGTTGTCTCTGACTCCCTTATTCCCACAAGAAAAGAATCTTTAAAAGGTCTCAATCATTGTACCAGCTGGGCCTCAAAGTTTGGACTTTTGCTTCTGTTTTTTATTATTCAAGGTGCTAGGCTTTTTTTTTTTTTATTAGGACTTTTTATTGCTTTTTATTGCTCTGTATTACCATTTTAAATTATTAATTTAAATAGTATTAATTTTAGGCGCAACCTATCCCTGTTTCAGTTCGCTTGTCCTTATTTTGGGGTCTGTGAGGGAGCCCCATACACTTTAGGCATGCTGCCTTACTGAATAAAATCAATTTCTGTTTGGCCAGAATACACCAAGAATTATTTTTCTAGTCTCCAAATTTTAATAAAAGGGTGAAATAATAAATGTGTATGGCTACACAGATTAAAAGTTGCCAAAAATACTTTTACTATTGTTAAAAACACCATGATATATAATATCCACAATGCATTTCACCAGTTAAGGCTTTATCAAGTGGAATCAAACCAGAATACCTGGCATAGCATGCTATTTATAGCTAAAACAAACATTAACAATTTCAAAATTGGCTCCAAAATAACATAATAGTCACGTGATAACAATGTTGTAGTCACATGACAATGTGTTTACATTCTAAAAACATGTATTCACACTAATCTCATACCCATCTCACGTTCCTCTAAATCCTCCTTCAATACTGCCCTCTGGAATGCACGCTCTGTTTGCAATATAACTAAATCCACTGCTGTCCATGACTTCTTCATCTCTCGTTCAATAGATTTACTAGCCTTAACAGAAACCTGGCTCTCCCCCTCTGACACTGCTACCCCTGCATCTTTGTCATTTGGTGGTCTCCAACTTACCCACAACCCAAGAAACTCTGAAAGTAAAGGTGGTTGTGTTGGGTTTCTCCTCTCCCCTCACTGCTCCTTTAAACCTCTACCCACCCCCCTTCCCTCTCTTTCCCGTCATTTGAAATACATTCAATTCGCCTTTTCAAACCCCTCTCTGCTAACATTGCTGTTATTTATCGTCCCCCTGGTTCCCCTCTTCTCTTCCTTGACCACTTTGCTGCCTGGCTACCCTATTTCCTCTCTTCTAACATTCCATCCCTAATTCTCAGGGACTTCAATATTCCTATAAACCCACCTTTGACCTCTGCAGCCACTAAACTACTTTCAATTACTTTCTCCCTCGGGCTATCGCAGTGGGCAAATTCTCCCACCCATGTAGCTGGCAATACCCTTGACCTAATCTTCACTTATGCATGTACAGTAACTAATATCTGCAACACTCCATTTCCGCTCTCTGATTACCACCTCTTATCATTTGCTCTCGCGTATCCCCTCACCCAACAACCTCAGCCTAGCCCCCCTCAACTCAGGAGGGACCTTAATTCTCTTGAATTTGTCAGCTGATATTAATTCATGACTGCTGTCCATCCCTTCCCTCTCCTGTCCTTCACTGGCCATCTCCACATATAACTCTACTCTTACATCTGCCTTGAACGCTGCAGCGCCACTCCAAACAAGCACCTCGAGGAGAACCCGCCCCCAACCATGGCATACTAAATCAATACGCTACCTGCAAAGATGCTCCCGTTGTGCTGAATGCTCCTGGAGGAAGTCTCGCACGCAGTCAGACTTTCTCCATTACAGATTCATATTGTGTTCATACAGTGCAGCTCTTGCCCTTGCCAAACAGTCCTACTTTTCCTCTCTCATTAGTTCATGCTCCAGCAACCCCAGGTGTCTCTTTGACACTTTTAATTCTCTTCTTCGCCCTGCTGTGGCCACCCCCCAAACTAACCTTACTGCTGATAACTTTGCATGTTACTTCCCTGACAAAATTGAACAGCTAAGGAAAGAATTCTCCCCTCCTTGCCATTCTGTTTCTCAACCACACATAGATCATGCCTTTCCTACCCTTCAGACATTCTCCCCAGCTACTGACCAAGAGGTGGCTGCTCTTCTTTGCTCCTCTCGCCCCACCACTTGCCCACTCGATCCTGTCCCATCTCACCTTATCAGATCTCTCTCCACTTGTCTCATGCCTTCTTTAACACACATCTTCAACAGCTCTCTCTCTTCTGGCATCGTCCCTGCTGACCTTAAACATGCCACTGTAGTACCTATACTAAAAAAAACATCCCTCGACCCGTCCACCCCCTCTAACTACCGTCCCATATCCCTGCTCCCTTTTTCCTCAAAGCTTCTGGAAAGACTTGTCTTTACCCGTGTATCTCATTTCCTCAATTCCAACTCTCTCCTTGACCCCCTTCAATCTGGCTTCCGCCCTCTCCACTCTACAGAGACTGCGCTTACCAAAGTTACTAACGACCTAATCGCAGCTAAATCCAAAGGCCACTACTTCATACTAATTCTTCTTGCCCTCTCAGCGGCCTTTGACACCGTTGATCATTCTCTCTTTCTTCAAACTCTTCAATCTCTTGGTCTCTGTGACTCTGTCCTCTCATGGTTTTCCTCTTATCTCTCCCAACGCTCATTCAGTGTCTCTTTTTCTAATGATACCTCCTCCCCTCGTCATGTCTCGGTTGGAGTCCCCCAAGGCTCTGTCCTTGGTCCCCTTCTATTTTCTCTTTATACTGCCTCTCTTGGCAAACCTATTGCCTCTTTTGGATTCCGCTACCACCTGTACGCTGATGACACCCAGTTATATCTCTCCTCCCCGGACCTCTCCCCTGCCATCCTGCAACGTGTCACTGCTTGCCTTTCTTCTATCTCTGACTGGATGTCCTCCCGCTTTCTGAAACTCAATCTCTCTAAAACTGAGCTCCTTGTCTTTCCTCCTCCAAATACTGATCCTCCCCTTTCGCTCTCCCTTCAAGTTTGTGCTACCCACATCAGTCCATCCTTGCAAGCGCGCTGTCTTGGCGTCAGACTTGACTCTGGTCTCACCTTTGAGCCTCACATCCAGCATGTTGCCAAATCCTGCAGATTCCATCTTAAAAACATAGCCCGCATCCGCCCCTTTCTTGCACCAGATACTACCAAGGAGCTTGTCCATGCTCTAGTAATTTCCCGCATGGATTATTGTAACCCTCTCCTGATTGGTCTTCCCAAAAGCCGTACTGCACCCCTACATTCCATAATGAACGCTGCTGCTAGACTGATTTTCCTCTCTAGTTGTTTCTATCACACCTCACCCCTCTGCCAGTCCTTACATTGGCTTCCTGTATGCTATAGGAGTCAATTCAAGGTACTAACTCACACCTATAAGGCACTGAACAACTCTAGCCCCTCTTATATCTCCTCACAGATCCATAGGTATGTCCCTTCTCAGTCTCTCCGCTCTGCCCGTGACCACCTCCTGTCCGTTGTCCGCACCCGTACGGCCAACTCACACTTGCAGGACTTCTCGCGGGCGGCTCCCTTCCTATGGAATACCCTGCCTTCCGCCATCAGACTCTCCCCTAGTCTTGCATCTTTTAAGAAGTGCCTTAAAACCCATCTCTTTAGGAAAGCTTATGGCCTCCAAGACTAACCCCTACCTCACATACCTGTCTCTTGCCCTCTACTAAAGGGCAGCCCACCTTATTTGACTGCAAATTCCTGTCCTAATGTGTTTTACACCCCACCTCCTATAGACTGTAAGCTCGATTGAGCAGGGTCCTCTTCAACCTATTGTTCCCGTAAGTTTATTTGTAATTGTCCTATTTATAGTTAAATCCCCTCTCATAATATTGTAAAGCGCTACGGAATCTGTTGGCGCTATATAAGTGGCAGTGGCCATATTTGAAGGGGAAATAAAGGAAGATAAAAACATAAAGGATGCTGTAATCTTTAAGAATAGGCTGCCAAGGCAATTAGTCGCGATGGTCACAATGTGAGAGGCTAAGGATGTAAATGTGTGGGATAAAATAAAAAAATTATATTGGCAAAAATGGTAAAATCTATAGGCTAAAAACAAAAAACAAATAATACATATGCTAATCAAAAAGTGAATGTAAAAAACACAAACGCATAAGATGATGCAGCTTAGATTGAATAAAAAACTGCATAGGCTAAACAAGAAAAAAAAATGCAATTGTAATAAATATAGAAAATATGTGAAAATGCAGCAGCCATAATAAAATGGCAAATAGATAAAACAAAAGATAAATAGACTAAACAACATAGTTGGAATAAATACATAGATTTAAATACTATAGAAAATAAAAATTGAAACATACTGAAAAAGAGATGCACTTACACTTTATAGAGCTGTAAGTAAGGTCTACCTTACATGCTTGAGTGGAACAATCCCAATGCTTAAGGATGGACAATGTAAAAAAAAAAAAATGTTAGTTTTGAAATGTGTTAGTGTGTATTGTGTGTATACTTTATTTTATTGTTTTGTACTGTTATGAATTACTTCTAATAAAGACAGATAATATTTCTAATTTCCCTGGACCTTGAAATGTCAATGTATTAGCACTTACTCACTACTCAGTGTGAAATAAACACTCTTGAGAGGAGTTGAGAGGAGATATAGTTATATAGATTTAAGTTCACAGGAGATTCCAGCCACCCATATATCATAGAGTGGGGTTATACCACACTTAATAGGAGCCACTTGGAGACTCCGTAAAATATGAGTGCATTTTCATTTACGTATTGATCCAGTCGATGTTCTCTCACTGTATAGATGCTTGTTCTGTTTTCTGTTTGATTTATTCCATATCATTTGGAATACCGAGTTTGGACAAAGAGATACAAGTCACATCATTAATCGGAAATTGTTCAGCTCAAGTAGAGCTAGTTTACAACTCCATAAGGTGTAAGTGTATCACTTTTTCTACCTTGTGTTGTCTGTGAAATACTTCACTATTAATTCATACCATTGTCCATTTTATTGTTCTATATTACAAACATCTAAGGATATTCCAAGACACTACTTTCACCTCTTCTTTGAACAAACCATTGTCATACACTATATAATACATACCATCTCCTAATTTCCATTTATCAAAGCATATTATTTGTCATGCTAAGGACATTACTATGTTTACTATGCTTACTCCTCTCAAGAAGTACTTATATCCATTATATCTTGATGTTAAGAAATTAAATGATGTTTAGAACTTAAATCTATGTAACTATATCTCCTCTCAACTCCTCTCAAGAGTGTTTATTTCAACACTCTTTATAACTTGGTTAAATGCAATAAAGTGACGTTTTCTGGGTCATTACAGGAACTCAGACAGCCACTAGAAGTACTTCCGATACATTACGAGAGTAAAACTCTTCTATTTCTAAAAGATGATCTCTGAGTTGTGCAGAACTATCTTTTGCACTGCATGCACACATCGTTTCAAAAATGTTTTTACAGGAAAGCATTGGTTTGGCTGAGATCATATATTTTGACCATTGAAAGAAAAAGCAATTTTCCTTTGCCCTTTTTGTCAATGGAACCTGCCAATAACCTTTTGTTAAGTCCTCAGATACCTGAAGCCCATAATTTCTCAGTTAATTCATCAGCCCAAGGCATAGTCTAAGCATTATACTTAGAATTGGCATTCAGTATCCAGATATCAATACAAAAATGTATTTCATCATTTGGCTTTGGCACTAGAACTTACCCCTCTTACTCTCCGCCATCTTCTTACTTATGCCTGCACTGTCTCTCTTCTAGCTCCTGGTATTCAGTAAGGCTTCAATTTTCTTCCCTGGCTCAGTAACAAATTCATGTTTAATAATATGCGTTTTTCATAGAATTAGAGAAGAAAAAATCTCTATTTTTAGAAACAAACTCCTTAACTTCCTACTTCTGATGAGGTGCTAGAGTATCTGCAAAAGGTTCATTTTAATTATTTTGTGAGTAGATTATCTTTGCATCATCATTAATACCTCTTTCTCTACCCAAGGTTTTAGTACATTGATTTGGTAAATTTGTTCTGACTTCCTCCTGCCTGGTTGCTTTACTCTGTGATTTACCTCACTGACCGGTTTAATTATTTCACATGGTCCTTGATAGCTTGCAAGGGATTTATATCAGTACTAAAACTCTGCCCCCAGGTTGGAAGACCCTTACCATGGCATTCCTGTTATAACTGACTTTCTGAGCCTTCTGTGCTTTTTCCATATTTTTTCACTGGCTTCCGTGGACTCTTGTATTAGTGCAATTTGTTCTATAACACTGTGGAGAGGAATGTATCCCTGTTTCTATGTATTTTTAACAACAGCCCATATACTTCTGGGATGTCTACTATATACTCTAAAGGCAAAAACCTTGTGACAGATTGTGTTACTTCTCTAATAGAGAATATGAGATATGGAACTAAACAATACCAATACAAACGCTCCTTCCCACAAACATTTGCTACAAACTACATACTCCTGGAGGAGTGTGGAAGCTGGCCTCCTGCCCACCAACTATGGTCCAGGTCAGAGACCCTGTTCAGGAGTTACCCTGCCCAGCCACAATTAGCAGCTTTACCTCGGTGCCCCTGGTTCAGCACTTTACCTTCATTCTAATGGAACTGAACGCTAGCTCCCTGGCAGCCGTTCTCATGAACAAACCCACGAATGGTCCTTAGCCGCGACCGTTATGAATCAAATTTTTTCATGAGGACTTCGTGGTTTCCAGTCATCTCAGTGGTACTTAGCCGCAAATGTTATGGAACCGTTTTCAGCATGAAGTGACCTTGCGGTTTTCTGGACAACTTGGGTTTTGAACCACTTTGCGACCCAGAAGGAGAGTGCTTTTTGGAGGGAAGGTGTCTGAGACTAAGGGCAACAAACCCTTCCTGAGAGCCAGGCGGAGCACCCCGTGTTGCGGCCACAGAAACTTGCGAACTATTTTGGGCATAGGACCCCATATGTGGCCAGGTAGAACTATGACACAGTGGTGTTTCCCCACTACTGCATGGATCTGAGCACTATTTGGACAACTTGGGCACTCAGATCAGGGCTGTTTTGGGATGTATGACATGCAGGGTTATTATATGTTTTTATGATATTTTGGAGTACTTTATGTTTTTATATTTTGTGTTTAGCTCTCAGTTCCTGGGAGATAATTAGCTTACCAGTCTTTAACTCAATTATCTCCCAGGCCAGAGATTCCTGGGAGGGGCTTGCATTGTATTGTTTGGAGACCCCCCTACTGGGGTCTGTGCATAAACGGCAGAGTTTGGCTCATTAAAATCAGTTGTACTCCCAGAACTATGTGTCGTCTAGTTACAGGGAGGGAAAAGGGCTATTCACTGATCAGCATCTTGTTCCAGCTTGTGAAGGATTAAGTGGGGAAAGTCCTTAAAAAGGACTACAGCTCCCAGAACTGTGTGTCATCCAGTCCCTGGGAGGAGATACAGCTAGTCCCCTACCCTGTTCCAGAACGGAGAGGCTCCAGGATGACCCCAGTCAAGCCATGGTGACTGGGGCAGAAGTGCTGAGGTTTTTCCCCATTCCAGCTGGAAGAGATCCTTGACAGACGTACCCAGCCAGGGTACAGGGAGCACTGTTACACCATCTTTGTTTACCATTTTGCAAAACATGGCCTTCAGTTTTTACTAAAGCCTTTCAGCAAGTCCATACAATTGGGGGTGATGAACTGATGATCTGCTTAATTTTTGCTACCATTCTGGACAGGATTTAGAAAATTTCTCTATTTCTACAAACATATCTAGCCAATATAACCTTACAACTACTCGCTCTCTAGATATTTATTAAATTTATCTGCTTGCTTAACAGTTTTTTCAAGATGTCCATTGTGACTCTGGCTGTATTGAGCTATAGCCCCATCTTGTTGAAACCACATTTCAGGACGATTATACACTGCATGATATTAATTTCAATCTTATCCTGATATATCACAACAATAAAAATCCGCTATATTTACTAGCTGTTCCTTTGTGAAATTACCCATAATGAATCTCCAAAGACTCAGTTATAATATGTACCTGCAACAAAAAAATCGTACTACTAAAAACTCAAAATTTTGGCCCACCCTGTATAAAGGGAAATTTTCTGAATTAAAGAAAACAGCCCTAAAATCAACTGCTTACCGGTATTGTTATTTCCATCAATCTCTGGCAAACCAAAACACGATTAAAGGAACACTAGCCCTGAGCAAAGTCTCCACAACTCCCCAATGTCATAATTTTTATATAATACACTCTGTGTCCTATATATATAATACATTGTTATCATTTAACAAATTTAGAACCATAGAACTGAGAGATTTGTTGCTGCTTTGGTTTAATCTATAAAAGTACAAGTCTTTCATTTCCTCAAAGCTTATGGTATTTTTTACATTGTTTAACGACGATGAGGACATGACAGGCTGGCTGGCGGCTGCCATTTTAGCATTTTCTTCTTGCATTTATGAGCCTAAAATCTAAAGATTCATTGCTAATGACTGCCTCCAGACTAACCTAGAACAGCAAGAAAAATCTTCCTTTATTGCTAAGACATCAAAGATGAGGCAAAAGAGAATTATTAAGAAGACATATTGACGCTTACCAATGTTCAGTGCATTCTAACCATGTATCTATCAAATCAATTACAGCTGCCTCCGGTGTCCACAGGTGATATACTGGATACTTTTTAGTTTAATTTACAAGTCAATCTATAGCTCTTCTAAAGACATTTTATTTCACAATGTGTTTCTTGTAATGAAATAATTTAGGCAAGTTTTATAGATGTCTAGTAGTGAAATGTATCAAATATAACCTCACAAACAAGCAGCTAATTGCACGATTGAACAATATCTTAGAAATAGAAATTATTTAAAATATTATTATATAATTGTATTATTTCTATATGTATCTGTGATAGTAATAATTTAATTGTTAAGAATAAAAATATCTTATACACATATTCAAAAAATGTGTAGTAGTATTAGCTAAAAATATATTGTTCGTGAGATTTGTTAAAACTTATAATTGTTATTAATAGAATATGTAAAGTTCTATGTTCCAGTTATTGCAGGTAATTTAGCAAAGTGCACAAAAACTATCATTATCTTCAGATAAAAGCAAGCTTTTCACAGTTCATCCCTGCATTTTGCTCAAAGATAAAGACTACATTTCATCGTCCAATCAATTATAGTGTTTCTTTGTGTTTGCTAATTATTCCAGTGCCCGTACACCTGCGTTTTCTTTGTTTGTTTTGAGGTTTGTTTGTTTTTTTGATTGCTTGTTTTTTTAACCTAGGAATTGGAGATATTTTGGTTGCCTTCACGTGATAGTGAACTTTATATTGATGTCTCTTGAAGGGTTTTTCATTCCACTAAAGAAATTGAGCTTATATCCATGATTGGCTTTATTGTAAACATTGTCGATGGGTAAATGTTTCTTGACTGACATTTAGCTGGTTGAACAAAAGGCCTGCAAAACATTAGCTGTTCAAGTGGATATTACGAGAGAACAACGTTTTCCCAACACCTTCCCTGAATATGTTTTTAACTGAATGCAGACAGACTGAAAAACATCAGGTGGAATTTAAATGCCTTCTTGCTCATCCAATTTAATGAATGGCAGGAGCAAGTCATATGAAAAAAAATCAACCATGGTTCCCCAGGACCAGGTAGTAACCAGGGAAGACCCGATGTGTCCTGCTACACTCACACCCTGTGCAAAAGCATTGCTAAAATAAAAATTAACAAATGTCCACAGGACTCTATGCTAATCAAATCAAGACCAGTTTTCCTCTACCTTAATCATTTGTACAAGACTTTTAAGAGATTGTGAGCTGTCAGTACCCTTCTAGACTCTGCATGAGCCTCCTGTATTTTATTAAAGTTCAATCTATAGAGCTGGAGATAAAAACATCTAAAGTAAGCTTACATATGATGGAAAATGAAACTTTTTTTTAATACAAGCTGTGTAGGTCAGCCTAGAGACATGTGGCAAGGGCTGCATAAACAAAAACATAAGTGATTTAACTTCTAAATGGAAGAGCATTGAAAAGTGAGATCACAAGGGCATGGTCTGTACCCTGATAGTGTTCTCCCTGGTTTGAAGCATTGATTTTGTGTTAGAAAAAGACAAAGAAAGATCGGAGAGCACATAATTATTCTTTTCAGAATTAGGCTGAATTTGTACTTGCATATCAAAGCAGGAAATTATTTTGCTATGCACTTTAATATGCATAAATACACTGAGAGTGTCTGCTTATTTATGAAGTCCTGGGCAGCCTGCCTTGTGTGATTGCATATCAAACAACCAAGTAGTAGATAATAACTTCTAAAGTAAACAGACTATGCTGCACATTTTTAAAAACATTTTTTTAATTCTTCAATCTCCTGAGGCATTTCTATGCATTGACATATATGGGAGGCTCATCTCAGAAAACAAGAATTGAGTCGAATTAATGGTTTTGTTGCTATGTTGTGCAAGATACCCTTGGGGTACAACTAGGAAGAGTAGCAGAGTGAAAATAGGAGTTGTGGCTAGGGCTGCATAAACAATGTTGTTAAACTTAAATAATGGCAAATCAAGTAGTGAGACTGCAGGGGAAAGATCTATACACCATATCTGCATGATTAAGCTAAAGTTGAGTGTCCTTTTAATGGTATATTTAAAAGCAATATCTATAGCTGCCTCCATTCTTAAATATGTGAATTGCTACTTGAAGTACATTTTGCAACAACATGTTGCTTTGCTTATTATATCCCTTCCTTTCCAACACAATCTAGCTTTATTTTTCACGACAACCATTCTTCATATAAATTATTTCAGATGGCTGCTACCATCAGATTGGTTCATGTTTTATATATTTAATGCAATAGCGAGAAACATAATAATAATAATAATAATAACATAGAGCAAATATATGCTCTCAATCTTAATGAATTCCTGTAAGCCAGAAGACGAAACCCAGGTTTTGTACAGCCCTGACCTGATTAAAACATCTGCATGTTCTATACCTTTACATTGTTAATATAACAGTGTCCACCTTTATTCTATGCTTCTAAAATAATTTTCTAAGCACCAAAACAAACCTAGTTTAGCGAAGCAGTTTTGCTGTTTAGATCATGCCCCTGCAGTCTTACCACTCTGTTCTCTGCCATTAAGGCTTACACCATTTTTGTTTCTGTTTATACAGTCCTAGCTACATGTCTCTTGACTGTGACTCATACAGTCTCCATGAATACAATGGTTTCATTTTCATTTAGATCTTACAGCACAATGCGTTTACTTTAAAGGTTCTTACCTCCTGCTTTGTTAATTGAACTTTAATCACACACAGGAGGCTCCTGCAGAGATCAGGAGAGAATAAATTCGAAATTAACCGCACTTTAATAGTGGAAGTTTAAAACTTAGATCTCTCTTTACAGGAAGTGTTTAGGTGGCTGTGAATGTCAGGGAAGGTGTGGCTAGGGCTGCATAAACAAAGTGATTAAACTCCTACACAGTAAGACTTTAAGTATATGAATCTATACACCCAAACCACTTAATTAATCTAAAGTTATTTTGTTGCTTAGAGTATCCCCAGTATGACCATTCACGTAAAAAAAAGTTTGATGTGGCCGGTTTTGTGGTTTCTATAAAACACCTAAAACATCTATATTTTATATAGAATAACGCATAGAAACATGAAATTGTTAACTTGCATGGGTTATCTATATTCTATAACCTTTTGTGAAAAGGGAATTTAGCTACACATTTTCATATGTTTGGTGATGATATAGAATGCCTAAAACTGGAAAGACACATTCTACCAAGAAACTACCTTCTAAGTAATCCTTTTATAATTCACATTCTGTTGTATTGCTCTAAGTTAGAGGTTGAATCTACCGCTTGATAACAAGTTTAACCTGCATCAGTAGAGCAAGTGCTTGTCAGTCACTTTTCAACTTCTTTTTCAGTATAAAACTACATAATGATAACATAAAATGAAGTTTATGTCTCAAGGTCTGCAGAGCGCCTGAAAAGGCACATCAAACATTTTACCAATACTTCCATAGATCCTTCAAAGCTGTTTAATAGGGCATATGTCCACTGAAGCATTGAATGAACCCATGACAATAAATTTCAACAGAGCAGCTAAAGTATATTACTTCCATGGTAGTGAACCTGTGACAGGCCAGAAAGCACAAAATGCAGTGAGACCTTGCTAGATGATACAAATAAGGAAATGACTTGCTCTTTTTATTCTTAAAAAAAGCATTAGAATGTAATTACCACAATGGAATTATCAATTTTTTAAACACCTTTTCCAACAGAAAACAAACAAAGTGTTCAGTTTCACTTTTTTCCACCAATATAAATCTGGCACAATTTAGAGCCCTTTCATAAATATGACTTTAACCTTCACTTTTCATAACACTTTGATAAATATTCCCCTTTGTATCAAGTACACAAGCTATGAGCATGTAAACCATGTCCACCAATGCTTTTCACAGATTCATCCACTTTGAGCTATTCCAAAACATTGACATATATACACACGTATAAACTAACACAGATACATTCAGAAAGATGCACATACAAATATGCACTCAAAGAAATACACACACTCACATACAAAAAGAAAGAAATAGAGAGAGAGAGAGAGAGAGAGAAAGAGAAAGAGAGAGAGAAATAGAGAAAGAGAGAAAGAAAGAGAGAGAGAGAAAGAGAGAAAAAAAGAGAGAGAGAGAGAAAGGTAGCGAAAGGTAGAGAAAGAGAGGGAGAGAAAGAGAGAGAGAGAAAGAGAGAAAGAAAGAGAGAAAGAAAGAACACTTATAGCCACCCTCCTGTTTCCATACCTTTTTGATGCTAGAGGTGGCAATGGGCTACAGCAAGTGATTATAGGCTGGGACAGGCAAATTAATTTTATCAAAGTAGGAGTCAGTGAGGGTATATCTAAATGCAAATACGAAAGCAAAGAAGACGCAAAAGAGGGCATGCTGACTACCTTACTTAATTTAAATACTCACAAGCTTCAGACTGTACATGTATTTGCTATAAAACACATAAAAGAATAGCACTAATAACACTAAACTGTTCAAACTAACTTTCAGTCCTGGTTTACAGTTCTCTGCCATGGTGTTCTGTCCCTTAGATAATTATGCTATCTTCTATGTGTGTTTCTGCCTTTATTTTTTTTTAATGAATCTCGATTTAATTTGATTTTATGTTTACTCAGTCTTGAAATCCTATTCAGAAGAGATACTCAATACTCATTTGTTAAATTATATGTTGTAGACTTTAAAAGTGAGTTTCCTCCAGCCAAGGATTAATGAAAACTAATTTTCAAATGAACACAATTCTGTATTTGATGAGTGCTTATTTTACACACAAAAAGACAAGTTACCAAAATCACATGTGAGAATTCAGCACAAAATACATTCTGTCCATCTCTTACAGAGTTACTCGCTTTCTTCCAACTTGTCTGATGCAACCAATTTCACCACAATTCATAGTTACCTGTAAAAAACCCTAAGCATATGCGAGTGTGTGGTACGTATGAGTATATCACAGTTCATCACAGCCAAATTAGTTTGAACAAATAAAATATGTTGAATTGCTCTGATTAAGAAGTGAACTAGATATTGTTTTTATTTTAATGCATGACTGTCCTGATTAGATATAAACAAAAATAGCATTGCTTGTAATTGTCAGATTCCCAGCCCTTCCCCAATTGCATACTAATGCTCTTCTGATCGGAGTGTGCTGGTCACGACTTTCTCTCCCCAGCTCTCTGTGTGCTTGGAGGAAGTGCTCTCATTAGTGGAACTACCAGTGGTGTAGCCAGTGTGACTGCACTAGGGCAGCTGCTCTTTAGAGTAAGCAGAGAGGGCCAGTAGTTCCACAGTTCTTACTGGGCTGATAATGCTGTGCGCCCTCCAGACTGCACCAGACCTCAGTAGGAGATTCTGCTGACACAGCTACACAGGCCGCACACAAGGAGACTTTCTGGAGGTTGAGCTTCCAAGTTGCTGCATCGTGGGTCTCCTGAAGATGCAGCCATGAGTCTCCAGAAGCAGCAGCAGAAGCCCATCTGGAATAGGGGGCTATTTTGCTGTCTTTCACCACTAGTGAGTGGTTATTATTCATTACTGAAGTGGAGTTAGAGAAAGAGTATTGGGTCTTGGGCCAGAGTCAGTGGGGGACTAAGAAGCAATGTCAGTGTGTATGGCAGTGTTCATGTGTGTCTGTGTGTGTCAGCGTATGCATACAACTCTTCATCCAGATGCAAACACTACACACAAATACACAACTGTGTTCAACTGCTAGCACTACACACAGATACGCCATTGCATTTAAATGCCAACACTTCATATAAATACACCGCTGTATTCAACCGCTAACAAAGCACACATTCAAACACAGATACCGCTCACAAATACAACCCTACAAAGATGGACAAATGGTTGATCCCCAGCAGGCAAGGCGTTGTGGGAGTTGAGGATCTCCCTTATGGCCACCCTTGAGTTAGAGGGAGGTCCAAAAAAAAATACTTGCACCAGTGTCCATTTTTTCTGCCACTCCTCTGATATCACTTCCCCCAGCCCTACTGCAAAGTGAAATGGGGCTGGCAGTGCTTCCAAGTAAGGTGCATGCACTACAGGATATCTTCAACATAATCCAGTTGGGGGGATATTCTGTCTCCGCAATTAGACTGTAGTGCCCCTCCCCCCACCTACCCCAGCTTGAGGAGGCCCCTTACTGGAGTAGTGTATGTACCCCCTTAATTGCAGCCCTGCTTTCAATACCCAATGGACTTCAGGTAAAAAGTAAAAAATGGCTGGACTTCGTACAATGGGAGATCCCAGGGCAATCCAGGCACAATACCACTACAGCTTAGCCCAGTTTACTATCTTTCACCTTAGTCAGCAGACATCACAGTACCTTCTGTGTTATCAGTTATAACATTGAAAACATGTCGATGTTATGGTCTGATTCATATTTTAGTAGCATAATTATAGATTTATGTTTTTATCCTCCCTCTTAAAAAAAAAATGCATACAATTAGGCATGGATTGTGAAACAAAGAGGACACACATGTTGCCATTTCCTCACATAAAGGAGGTCATAAAAGACAATTTTAAGGATTTTAGAGGATATTGGTTATGTTTGTCCAATATAAAACTGCTTTTTCCATTATGATGTTCCTTCTTTTATTTATTTTGGTTGGTTGTATTAATCACAGATGCTGTTTAATAAGACATCTCAGAAATAGATCACACGTGGTGTCATTTTTACATCCTCTAGCCTTAAGCAAGGAAAATAAGTTTGGCATCTTTATTCTGACACATATTAACACATATTAATTGCCAGACCTAAGGGTTATTCACTGCAAATTGTGGTGGATTTACAATTCTGGTCGAGTTAACCAATTCAGCTCTGCTATTTTGGACTAAGATTTGAAATTCCCTTATAAATGATTGTAAATTCTCTGTTAGTGAAGTAAGCTGCATATGATTCTGGACAATGATTGCAGCCTTTCTTAGTCATAAAATAATTGCAACATTCATAAAAATAATAATAACTAATAAGCAAACCATTATGGGGACTGGCACCATTTGGTTTGGGCGCCAAGTAAAGTTTTAATATGTTGATTATTCTGTTATTAAGGTTTTTGTAAACCAATATTTCTTGAATTGCAAAGATATATATTATATTGCATAACAGTACATGGAAAAAAAACATAAAAACAGGAAAATGTATCTTTAATATGTAATATGGATTTTATGTTTCTAAGAATATTACATTGCTTATTTTGTCTAGCAAATATTGATCAGTAAGGCTTGTGAAAATTGTCTGATTTAGGTTTCAAGGGATGCTTGAAAAAAAAAAGGATTTGTGAAGATGGGCAGATATAACTACTAAAGAATGCTACATAAAGGAAAAAGTAGAATATTGAAAAATTAAGGGAAAAAGTAAAGAGAGAAAATAAAAATAAAAAAGCGTACAAAATAAATGTGAATGAGGGTAGTAGATGAGAGGAGAGGTGTGATAGGAATCATTAATGGAAAGGTCACAGTAATGTATTATACTTCTTAATACACACACACAAAAAATCATTATCAAAACTTTGTCAAAGAATATAGATTTTGGAAGATAGAAGGAAAGTGTTTTTCTCAGAAAACAGAGATAAAGAAAAAAAAAAGCAGACAGGACAGAATGACTCATGCATGACACTGAGTGAGGTAGACCAGACAGAGACATGCAATAAACAAAGCCAGAGTAAGAAGCAGCCCATACAGATACATATAATACAGATAGAGAAAGACAGAGGTATAGAATATATGAGACAACTAAACATGTAACTACATGTTAGATAGAGAAGAAACTATAAGCAGAATGAGTAAGAGAAAGACCAGAAACAAGGAGATAACCCCATCAGGTGATGATGGGTCCCCAAGCACCTAGTCACCCCCAAATAAAATAAAACACCAGCCACCCCCCTGGCCCTACAAATAGTGAGGGGGAGCAATAATTTAAATACCTGTAAGTAAAAATAAATAATCATACTTACCATTAGATGAGCAGCCACAGGCTGATCACTATTTAGTAAACATACCCGTACAAATAGCATAGCAAGTAGGGGCAGAAGGGAGATTTTAATCTCCCTTAATTACTAATGCTAAGTAAGCTTTACTTAATATTAGTAAAGTAGGCTGAAAGATAAACTTTGGTCTTCCAGCCTTAGTAGATAGGTCACCTAATACCATAGGAATTAGGGAACTATTGACAAGGCGGCTGCAAGCTGCAGCCATGGCACTGATCGGAAACGGAACAAAAAGTATTGAATGGACAAACTGTACTCATACTGTTAGGAACAAAATTCTGTGGATTCGCCGGTGCCTTGTCTAAATGACAGGACAATCCAACAGCAAATTAAACAATGCGAGGACATTGGAGGAGAGGTGAGTATATCTTTGACCACAGGAAATGGAGGGGATTATAGCTCCTTCTTTGGTCAAAGAAGGTCCAGTGTAGGAAAAATACATTAGACAAAGTTGTCCCTACTTTGTCTTATTTTTTAAAGATAACTAGATCAGATAGAATATAGAAGAACAGATACAGAGAGATGAAGAGAAGAGGAAGCGATTGGGGAAAGATAAGTTTGGCATGACAATACCACTTTAAGGGAGTCACATTAGCACCTAGGCTATCTAGGCTATCTGTCAATTAACAATGCTACAACTTTGTACTGACAATCCTATTCTCATGTGTCCGTTTCTTTGGTAATTTTTATATAAAAATGAAAGAATAAAACTTATGATACATAACACTTTGAGGGCTAATAGATTTGTTAATGCAGTCCGGATTGATTGACTATACGTTCTATAATGCTTAAAATATTTACAGTTATTTTGTGTAGTGAAAAACCTGCTTTTTAACTAGTTTAATGAGAGTGAACTCCCGTGGGGAACTTAGGTTTCCTTCTGTAATAGGAAGATACTTGTTTTATAGATTCAAAACATATATATTGGTAATTTATCACATTACTTATTAGGTGGGGCATTCAAGATGTAGTCTTATGGTTTTAGGGGTTGGAATATATAACACTGCTGCGAAAATCATGTACCCCTCCAAATCGTGAATTTAAAGAGGATGCATGCCTCTCACTGATACCGACCATTGCTGTTTTACTAATTGAACATACATCAGTTAAGTTTTTCAATTCATTGCAACTCGGCTCATATGCACTTCTCCTGTGATCACCTTTGATTAACATTTTCTATGGGAGAAGGTTAATAATTTCACAGCCGCTAATTACCAAATTTTAAAAGGTAAGTTTAGTATCATGCATTTTGCTGGTACTCGCTAACAATAACGATATTTTACCGACTTGACACTAAATGAATGTGACAAGTATGGAAACTAACTATTGTGGGGATTTATATTGTCATGTTGTGATCGCAACACATTTATTCCAAGCTGATGTAAAGACGTACTTGACAAAAATGCTGCACTTATAATAAATTGTAACTTTTTTAACTCACTGCAAATATCATATTATTTATGCATTTAACCCCTTAAGGACACATGACGTGTCTGACATGTCACGATTCCCTTTTATTCCAGAAGTTTGGTCCTTAAGGGGTTAAAGCAAACAAAACCTAAAATGTAACCTAGCTGGAGCAGTATGATGCAAAACAAATCAGTGTATGCCCTTAACACATTTAGGTTGTTCTATGCCGTCTGCAATTTAATGGTCTTAAAATTTGTTTCGGCGGCATAGAACACCATAACGGTTTGGTGCCCATGCGCCTCCGGGTATTTTCATACCCCAGCAATCCGCTTCGAGGGGACTGTCTGACAACCCAGCTAGTTCCCCTGCTGCAAGTCCGACCCTCCTGGACCATGAGATTGCAATGTTATCGCAATCACATGGCCGCAATAGCAGGCTAAGGAACTGTCTGCAGGGGAACTGTCTGGGTTGTCGGTCAGTCCCTCAAACGAACATAAAAGTTTTAAAGATCATTATATATGGCCATAACATAAATATATATATAATATATATATATATATATATATATATATATATATATATATATATATATATATATATATGTATATATGTATATATATATATGAAATAAAATAATAAATGAAATAAATACATTTTAGTAAAAAAAATTTTTTATATATATATATATAAATTATAGTAATGTAGTAGGTAAACAAAGTTAAGTTAAAACTCCATGATTTATTAAAGAAATGTAAAAAAGTTGTAGATCAACATTTCAGTCCCCGTTCGGGACTTTCCTCAGAATATTTTTTTTTCTGAAGGGCTGAAACATTGATCCACAACTTTTTAAGTTTCAATTTAGAGACATTGAGTTTTGTTTACCTACTGGATACTGGAGCCTTGGCTGATGCACCCGGCAACATAACAAAACTTGAGCCTTAGTGCAAGGAACTTTAAAGATTTGTTTTATATATACATATATATATATATATATATATATATATATATATATATATATATATATATATATATATATATATAATTTATATATACTGTATTTTGATATATATATATATATATATATATATATATATATATATATCTGTCCAAAGTAGGCAGCAGCACTCACGTATTAAAAGTACAAAATGTATTAGTACAAAATGTAAAAGACGATCAACGTTTCAGTCCTGCATAGAGGACTTTCATCAGGATCAAACACCTGTAACATATATATATAAAAATCTCAAAAATCATGGATTAACTTTTTTTTTAGATTTATAATGTGACTGGGCATTGGGTAATAATGCAATAGTTGGAGTGCAAGGGCTTGGACCTGTTTAGATATATATTGGTACCAAATTACACTTAGAATGAAATGTATATAATATATAATATATTATATATACACACAGTTGTAATCAAAATTATTTAACCCCCATTGAAAAACATTTTTTTTTGTCAAAATTTACAGACTTTCAGCTGTTTGCAATCAAACGCAATTAAAATAGCTCAAGATTAGCCGGGGAGAGGCGGCCGCTCTCCATACTGGCACCCCAGCATACCGACCCCGCTTAACACTCACCTCCTACCCTCACCCCCCCTCCATGGACCGATGGGGGATATCTCGGTCTAAGCTGTAAATCTGGAGCGACCAGCCCGCCAAAACGCACACAGCAAAGCTACAATGCTCCTATGATAGGCGCACCTAAGATGGTGGCTGGAACAGCGACACTTGAAAAGAGCCTGCACTCTCACAAAAGGCTGCACAGAGACATCATGGAACGAATAGACGACAGCTTCAACCACTTTTGGGAACGGTTCTGGGAGGAATATCACGCAGCCCAGCCCGCACAACACACTCCACAGACCAAGGGTGAGCAGAACCGCATCCCCACTTACCCCCAAGCCACAGAGCCCACCCGGGTTGAAGGTCACACCGGGGAACACCCGACAGTATCAACCACACAAACGGAAGCCCAAGCTGCGCTAACACAAGCGAACCACCAGACACTCCGTTACCCCCATGCGGGGAAGAAACTCGGACTATAGCAAGCACTGAGTTTGTGGTCAACGGATGCAGGACCTCACACCAACCTGGGGCAAGAAGGTCACCCTCATGAGCACTCTCACACCAGCGGCTCTCAGAGGACCTCCAGCGGATGCTGACCGTATCCCAACAGACGGCATTGGCTAACAGGGGCAATACCACAAGCCCACAAATGCTCATCGTTCCGGTAACATGCAGCCACTGCAGCTGGACAGCCTAGAGGTCTAGCATTAATCGCACTCAAGAGTAGAATGTTTTGGCACTACTTTACCATGTCTTAACTATGTTTTAGCACTGTTTAGTTAATGTTTTAGCACTGTTAGTTACATATAAGGCACCAATACTAATACACCGCAGCTCCAGACCCCATAACTTATATGCGCATGTGTAACCTTCTTAGACCTAGCCTGATGCATAACAAGCTTAGTTTAACCTATGTTCATATCTATTTAAGCGATATCACCTATGTGTCAATCTTATCATCCTTAAAATTGTGCATGTTAAGCTCTTAGTAATAGCAAAAGCAAAATAGCCTACAATTGCAAAAATAAACTCATGAATACCTAACCATTTTAAAAAAATGTGTACAAGTCTCATCATTGCTCTTATAGCCTGTTTCAGCTGTACAAATATGCATACCCCATAAAAAAAAAATAGCTCAAGATTGCGTGGGGACCCAGTTGCAGTTTAATAATGTAAAAGCTGCTTTTGGGTTACTGTCTCTGGAACAGAAATAATAAAAGACATTAAAGGTGTAAGTAAACCCTTGACTAAATAAGGGAGATCATATCTGACCAATATCGATGGCATTGGGGACATCCTTACCATACACGCAGCATAGTGCCCATCCCTTAGTAACATCTCCAAACGTATTTGTCTTAGTGGAGCATATAAAGTCGAGTCTTGAAAGGCAACATATAACATCTGTGTAAGATGTTATGCATGATCTCTATGTTAGAAGCACAGAACCTATAATGGTATAGCATGTAACCACTTTTTTCCGGTGCTGAGTATCCAAATTCTTTTTTTCCAATTCTTTATGCATGTTATTTTGTGAATAGCTTATTAATTAGTTGAGACAGATTTCGTGGGTGGGATAAGTCACATACAAAACTTCTCAAAGTCAGTCAGCCGTTGCCTGTTTACAAAAGAGGTTACTAGCTAAACAAGTTCACTCATCCAGGGTTGTATGTGCATATCAGATAAATGTGCAATACTAGGAATTTTGTATGCTTGTACAAATTGAAAAAATATAATTTCCCTTTTTTATACAAAGATTATAAATTGAAAGTCCCTCTTCTCACCCACCCTCTGAAGTTGAGGAATTAGTATCAATAAAGCTTGCGGTTGGGTCGCTAGTGCTATAGGGTTGTAACTACATAAAAGGTGTATGAATTCAACTTATGCCGTATACATGTTAGCCATATGTTGCCGGTATCTGCTGTTGTGGCATTACCTGCATGTTTGTACTCTTCATGCACACACAAAAAAAAAAAGGAAAAAAAAAGGTGTATGAATTTGTCCCATCGATATAGTGATGTGATTGTAGTAGTTTACTGAAAAAAGAGAGAGAACTGGAGATTGCAGCAATGAGATATATAGATAACGTGGAATACCCTAGGAGAGTTGTCTATAAATAATTAAAACGTTACTTTTAATAGTTTCTCATAAAAAGTCCCAAAACATGGACTACATCTCACTACAAACTAATAAAGAAATAAAATAAATAGTCTGTCATAATATCGGACTGAATTTTTCCTGTCACTGGATAGGACCAGAATAATCCAACAGAGTCTAGATCAGACAAATAATGTTGGATATCTTAAACTGGAAACCACCTGTACGCTGCATTGGCACCTTTGATCAACTATGGGATCCAATTAAACAAATCTATTTGGACCACTGGCCAATTCTGAGACATGATAATGACTTAACAAACCATCTCACACAATTTCCAAGCATCACAGCTCATAGGCCCAGAAACCTAAAGGATATTCTTGTACATAGACACCTTGAACCGGAGTCGACTCCAAAAACATGACTCACTACTACCAAAGGTGTATACAGGTGTAGCCACTGCAAGGCTTGTGATTTTGTGAAACCATCAAAAATCGTAGAATGCATACAACAAAACCCTCAAAAATCATAGAATGCACACAACAAAACAACAATTCCACATAAAGCAATTTGTGAACTTCACTTCTACAAAAATCATCTATGTCATTACCTGCAGTTGTGGATTACAATATGTAGGGAAGACTTATCAACAGTTCAGATGACGTATTCCTACAGCATGTTAACACTGTGACTAATCTGAATATAACTACACCAGTGGCTAATAACATCAGAAGAAATCCACAATAGTAGACTATCATCTAAAGTTGCAGGCTATTGAACTAATTACTCTTAATTCCAGAAAGGGCAAGTTCAACTTGAAATTGCTAAAACAGGAATCCAAATGGATCAATGTTCTTCAAACACTGGCCCCTTGTGGCCTAAACAAAGAGTTCAACTTCACCCCGTTCATTCATGGCTAGTAGTTGTCTCTTCACCTAATAATAAACATTGGTTCCAGTTTTGTTTCCTTTGAGCTGCTGGACTATTCCTCCCCTGCAATAGAGTCACAGCGGAACGTTGATTCATCCACTACCATATTGGTTTTTGTTTTCCTCTTTAAATTATCACGAGGGGTACATGATTTTTGCTGCGGTGTTATATATTCCAACCCCTAAGACCATAAGAATACATCTTGAATGCCCCACCTAATAAGGAATGTGATAAATTACCAATATATATGTGACCCTATAATTGAATCTATAAAAAAGTATCTTCCTATTACAGAAGGAAACCTAAGTTCCCCACGGGAGTTCACTGGCATTAAACCAGTTAAAAAGCGGGTTTTCACTACACAAAATAACTGTAAATATTTAAAGCATTATAGAACTATAGTCAATCAATCCGGACTGCATTAACAAATCTATTAGCCCTCAAAGTGTTATATCTTTAATTTGTATATAAAAATTACCAAAGAAACGGACACATGAGAATAGGATTGTCAGTACAAAGTTGTAGCATTATTAATTGATGGTCAACATATATATGTGCATATCTTCCGTTCTAATTGATACTCTATTACATTACTAGCAAATTACAGAATTTTGATCACTTTTCTTTGCTTCTCCCCTTGACTATATAAACATAATATTGTCCCTGTTCAATTTCTACAAAGATCCAGGGCACACTAACATGAGGAGTTAAACTTTTCAGAACCCCAATCTGCAACGTCACAATTAGAAGCTGTACTAACAGCCCATTGGACAATTCAAATGAAACAGTTCCAATCAAATTAAAGCACCTCCTTTTTAAACCGGTAAAATGTAGTGTCCGGCTCCTCTCTGATGAGCTGATAAGCGAAACGCATGTCAGGGTAACTGGGCAACTTGTGTTACCACGTACATATCACCACGTCTCATCTCCAGCTACTAATAATATAGAAGTATCCTGTAAATACTTTTTGCTGTGTCTATCGTGAGTTGCCGAGGTTCAGAACTTTGGATATAATTGGGGGAGGAGTTTTATTTATTTATTTATTTTAATTTTTTTTTATCAGCTATACAGGGAGAGCTTTTTGACTGGGGATAAGGGGTGCCCTCGAAGGCACAGTAGGGAAAGATGTACATAGTCCTACGATCCTCTAAGCTGTCTCCCTGACACCAACATCCCTCCTCTATATCTTTAACGCTGTCTGACATAATTGAATTTAAGATCGGCATTGCCTGGGGTGCTAAGTGACCTTACATTTACAGACGAGCGGTTATCTTAATCCATAAGTCGTTAACCTCTGCAGTACTAACCACACTACTGGGATCATAATAGCGAAAATTGGCACAGCATAAAACGGATATCACAAATCATTATCCAAAATTCTTTGAAGGCAAGCTTATTGTGGTAACAGTGAATTAAGAAAATATACCACATAGTAGCAGATTCAAGATATCACACTTTACAAGGCAAGCGTTTGCAACAATACTTAATTGATACAACTACATAGATACCATATTATATATTGAAATTGTTACCAATGTGTAAACACTCTACTAATTTTCAGGAGATCGTCTGGCAGATTATTGCCCTATAGAGCTAAATATTGCCTAAACAGTATTCTTGTGGGTTATCACAAACCACTTAGGATATATTTTTGGCTCTATTTTATTGAGCCTTTATAAAGACTCAGAGGACAGATTGAGTCCAGTTTAAGAAATCCAACATTATTTGTCTAATCAAGACTCTGTTGGATTATTCTGCTCCTATCCAGTGACATGACAAATTCAGTCCAATATTTAGACTGACTATTTATTTTATTTCTCTATTAGTTTGTAGTGAGATTTAGTCCATGTTTTGGGACTTTTTATGAGAAGTTATTAAAAGTGACGTTTTAATTATTTATAGACAACTCTCCTAGGGTATTCCACTTTATCTATATAGCTCATTGCTTTTACCTCCAGTTCTCTCTATTTTTTCAGTAAACTTTAACTCTAGGGGTTACCCCCCATAAGGAGGCACCAGTTAACAATTTGGCTCAACTTTCTTTTTTTTTTCCCTTTTTGCCTGTCTGTGATTGTAGTAGGGAGTAATTTGTGAAGGTTTGGGGCGATATAATTTAGTTAACCAGACTTGAAATATCAAATAGATCCCTACTATCCAATAAGCTTCAAATTTAACCCACTGTGGCATCTCTGGGTAAATGCAGATAGTTTTAACATAAGTTAAAGAACAATTTTTATTTGGCAAACAGTTAAATATAAAACATTAGCATATACTATATATATGCCAATCAAAGCAGAAAGAATCAAGTATTTTCAGATGGTATAGTATCTTCAATTGTCTTTAGCTTTGAGTCATTTTAAAAATGTGGAATGTTTATTAATCATCTGTCTTTTCTGTGCTTTGTAATAAATGCCATTTCTATTTTTCTTGCTATACCGCCTACATTCTGCTATCTCTTTTTTTTTTATTCTATTTGCATTTTTATTCATTCTTTCCCATGCATTATAGCATTTTGTTGTAAATAACATTCTCAGGGTAATAATTTCCCATGAATGTATTCTCTAAATGTTCTATTTGTGTATCCTAGCACTTTATATCGTCTTCTGAATTAGCTATTTGGTCCATGATTTATGATGAAACTGTCCAAGATATATCAATAAGGAGAGAGAAAGCAAAACAAAATGACAAGAAATAAAACCTTATGCATCAGCAGATATAGTTGCCAGAAAAAAGTAAGAAGTAAGTCAATGATCTAAGATGAAGCCATGAACATCCAGATTGTTGCACTCTTGACATCATTCCAAAGAGATAATAGAAATAATGATAGATTCAGCACAAATAGGCAAAACAGATGTTGTCTCAAGCACACCTAATGCAACTCTTCACATCATTCCAAACAGATGATACAGCTCTATGTAATCATCATGTAATAGCAAAGTTAAAGGGGCATTATAGGCACCAAGACAACTTCAGCTCATTAAAGTGGGTTGGGTGCGGTGTCCCTGTCCCACTTAGTCCTGTAAGGTAAAACATTGCAGTTTTAGAGAAACTGCAATGCTTTCATTGCAGGACTAGACAGCCTCTACCAGACAGCCACCAGAGACACTTCCGGGAGTTTACCGGACTCTAGGTCACCTAAATGATGCTGGACATCCCCATACTCTGCATGAGGACATCCAGCGTCAGTGAAAGCCCCATAGGAATGCATTGATTCAATGCTTTAATATGGGGAAGGCCCCATCAGATGACGCTGGAGGAGGTGAAGCATTGACCCAGCGCAGAGGGACATCGGCACAGGAATCGGTCAAGTGAATAAGGAATTCTTTGTATTCATAACACTAAAGAATCCCTTAAGGGACCATTCCACACCTGGAAAGCACTTGAGCTATAAATGATCTTGAAGACCGCATTGAAAGTCATGTTTCAGTGTTTTCAGATGACACAAAACTCTGTAAAATAATACAATGTGAGCAAGATATTACTTTGCTGCAGAGGGATTTAGACAGACTGGGGGACTGGGCACTCAAATGGCAGATGAAATTTAATGTTGAAAAATGCAAAGTTATGCACTTCGGTGTAAAGAATACACAAGCAACGTATACCCTTAATGGAAGCAAATTAGGGATAACAATACACAAAAAGGATTTAGGAATTGTTATAGACAACAAACTATGCAACAATGTGCAATGTCAGCAATGGCCAAGGCCAGTAAGGTATTGTCATGCATGAAAAAGGGCATTCATTCTCGGGACGAGAATATCATTTTGCCTCTTTATAAATCACTGGTGGGTATTCTTTATATACACCCCTATACATTATTAACCCTTAATAGGGAACACATGGGATGGGCGGCTGCATTGTAACAAGGCTGAGTGATAAAAAAAATGGATACAAATGCAGAAAGAAAAGTCCTGCGCTCACTCCCATCATGTAACGAGAATATACCCCTACACGCAGGATCCAGCTAAACAGGTGAGATACGTCTACCGGACCTTAGAATGGCCGGACTCGACGTATATAGGAGAAGTACAGAGTCAGGAACAATCCGAGGTCAAGGGCACAAAGAGACAGCGTAAACGAGGACAAGCCGGGGTCTGGTACACAGGAAACAGCAAGCCGGCAAACAGAACAGACAAGGATAAAGCGAAAACGAAGTCAGAATACAAAGCCAAGGTCAAATACGGAGGAACACAACTGAACACAACAAGCGCTAAAGGGAACTGAGACAGAAACCACGATAGGGCAAGGAACTAAGGGAAAAGGGTAAGTATAAGTAGATTCAAAACTAATGTGATTGGCTCCTGTCACTTCCACACCCCCAAAAGGTAAGTGTATGGGGTGTGTGGGATGACAGGGGCCAATGGGAGCCTTTTGGCAATTTAGGCTCCCACTGTCTCTTTAAGAGCGCGCCCGAGATTCGCGGCGCGCTCTTAGATTCAGGCAGGACATGTGACCGCATCTCGCGGTCACTGCCCGCCTTCCTGCCAGAAGCGTCGGATGAGCCGCAGGACCGCGCGCGGCTTGAAGAGAGGACCGTGGCCGCCCCCTGGGAAAGGTGAGTAACGCTACAGTACCCCCCCCCCTGAGGACACGCCCTCCGGGCGGGCAGGACTAGGTCTGGCAGGAAAACGTGAATGGAAAGAACGCACAAGGCGGGGAGCATGAACAGCATCAGCAGAAATCCAACTGCGCTCCTTAGGCCCATAACCCTTCCAATGTACCAAGTACTGAAGCCGACCCCTAAGGAAACGAGAGTCAAGAACAGCAGACACTTCCTGTGACCCTCCACAGAGACAGGAGGGGGAGGAGGAGCATGCCGGGTATAGCGGTTGCGCACGTAAGGCTTCAACAACGAGGTGTGAAAAACATTAGGTATGCGCAGATTCTTAGGCAGACCCAAGGCATATGAAACGGGATTAACCTTATGTATAACACGATAAGGACCAATGAAGCGGGGAGCCAATTTCATAGAAGGCACCCGGAGGCGAATATTCCGCGTGGAAAGCAAAACTCTGTCCCCCACAACATAGGAAGGAGCCGCTCTGCGATGCTTGTCAGCCTGAGCCTTCTGGCGAGCAGCAGAGTCAACCAAAGAACGCAGAACCTGCTCCCAAGTATTACGCAAACCAGCTAAATGCTCATCCAGAACTGGCATGCCCTGTGAGGAGAATGCAGCCGGGAGAACAACGGGATGCTGGCCATAGACGACGTAAAAAGGGCTTTTGCCGGAAGAATCATGAGTGGCGTTATTCCGAGCAAATTCAGCCCAAGGAAGCAGGTCAGACCAATTGTCCTGATGGTGAGACACAAAACAACGGAGGTACTGCTCCAGAGACTGGTTGGCACGTTCAGCAGCTCCATTAGACTGGGGATGGTAAGCGGAAGAAAACGAGAGAGAAATACCCATCTCTGAACAAAAGGCTTTCCAGAACCTGGAAATAAATTGGCTACCCCTATCGGACACAATAGATAAGGGAATGCCATGTAACCGAAATACTTCTCTAGCGAAGATAAGGGCCAGTTCCTTGGATGTGGGCAACTTGCGAAGAGACACAAAGTGAGCCATTTTGGAAAACCGATCAACTATCATCAGGATGACTGTGTTACCATTCGAAGGGGGTAATTCAACAATAAAATCCATTGATAGGTTAGACCAAGGCCTCTCGGGAACGGGTAACGGATGCAACAGCCCACAAAGAACTCTACGAGAGGATTTTATACAGGCACAAGTAGTACAAGCACTTATATAGTCAGTGACATCCTTTCGTAAGGAATCCCACCAAAAATACAGAGAAACAGCTGACACTGTTTTGGAAATACCAGGATGTCCAGCAGTCTTAGTATCATGATATAGTGACAGAATATCCCGTCTCTCGGGAACGTCAACAAACAATTTATCATTAGGCCTCTCGCTAGGTGCAATGCTTTGTTTCGCTTGTATGGCCTGCAAGAGGGACGAGGAAATAGACAATACAGTAGTTGCTATTATCCTGTCTGGGGGAATGACAGGAGTAACATCAATCTCTTGTTTGTCAATAGTTTCAAACTGTCTGGACAGAGCGTCCGCTTTAGTGTTCCGATCACCTGGCCTATAGGTGATTATATAATTGAAATGGGACAAGAACAGTGACCACCTAGCCTGCCTGGAAGACAATCTTTTAGCTTCGCTAAGGTAGGACAGATTCTTATGATCCGTAAATATGAGGATAGGATCCTTAGTGCCTTCTAACAAATGTCTCCATTCTTTGAGTGCTAAAATGATAGCAAGGAGTTCGCGATTACCCACATCATAATTCCTCTCTGCTTTGGACATTTGTTTAGAAAAGAAGTCACAAGGATGCAATGGCTTTTCAGGAGACTCTCTTTGAGATAAGACAGCACCTACCCCGATATCTGAAGCATCAACTTCAAGTATATAGGGCAATGAGGGGACAGGATGCTGTAAAATAGGTGCAGAGGCAAACGTAGTCTTAAGAAAGTCAAAAGCTTGAAGTGCCTCGGTAGACCAGACACGAGTATTGCCATCTTTTTTTGTCATACGAGTAATAGGTGCTACAATAGACGAAAAACCATTGATAAAACGTCTATAATAATTAGAGAAACCCAGAAAACGCTGTATGGCTTTCAGACCTTGCGGCAGAGGCCATTCTATGACAGCAGCGAGCTTCCGGGGATCCATACGAAAACCCTTAGCGGAAATCAAATACCCCAAAAACTAGACTTCGGATTGGTCGAATAGACATTTTTCTAGTTTACAATAAAGACCATTAGCAAGAAGGGTCTTCAGAACTGTCGTAACATGTCTGTGATGAGCGTGTAGATCTGTAGAATATATTAAAATGTCGTCCAAGTACACAATAACAAATGAGTGAATAAAGTCTCTTAAGACATCATTAATAAATTCTTGGAATACTGCTGGGGCATTGCAAAGCCCAAATGGCATGGCGGTATACTCATAATGACCTGACCTAGTGTTGAATGCTGTCTTCCATTCGTGGTCCTTTTTTATACGTATCAAATTGTATGCTCCTCTGAGATCTAGTTTGGTGAATACCGTAGCATGTTTGAGCCTGTCAAACAATTCTGTTATTAATGGTGTAGGGTAAGCATTTTTGATGGTGATTTTATTAAGACCTCTATAATCAATGCAAGGTCTTAAATCACCTTCTTTTTTTGATACAAAGAAGAACCCCGCTCCAGCCGGAGAAGAGGATCTCCTAATAAATCCCTTGTCTAATGATTCTTTAATGTATTCCTCCATGACACGGTTTTCTTGAACCGATAGAGGGTACACCCTGCCCTTTGGAGGTATAGTGCCAGGCAACAAGTCAATAGCACAATCGTAGGGTCTGTGAGGCGGTAATTTGTCAGCCTCTCTTTTATCAAAGACAGTCTTTAGAGATAAATACTGAAAGGGTATAGTCGTAGACAAAGGAGGAATGGTAGGAACATTAATAGCATTCACAGGCGTGACTTCAATAGTACAAGACTCGTGGCAGGCTTCACTCCATGATTTTATCTGCCCTATCTCCCAGTCAAAAATGGGATTGTGGGCACGTAACCATGGATACCCTAACACTAATTGTGAAGAGGGAGAGGTGATGACCTGGAACCGAATGGTTTCATAGTGTAAAACCCCTGTGTACAACGGTTCAGTCTCATGGGTAACTACTGGAGAAATTAATGGTCTACCATCTATGGCCTCAACGGCCAAGGGTATCTTCTTCTCTCTGATGGGAATGTTGTTTTTCTTTACAAAACCAGAGTCTATAAAATTTTCAGCTGCCCCGGAGTCAACCAGAGCGTATATGTTTTCAACTATACAATTCTCTCCCATATGTAAAGAAACAGGGAGAAGCAACCGGTTAGGAGGCAATGAAGGAGACTTAGAAATCACACCCAAGGCCAGTCCCCTATAAGGTCTTAGGTGCGAGAGTTTTCCGGGAGCAAAGGACATTCCTTTACCATATAGTCCCTCTTACCACAATATAGGCAGAGTCCCTCCCTTCTCCTATGTAATTTCTCAGTATCTGAGAGTTTGGCAACCCCTAATTGCATAGGTTCCTCTTCAGATACTTTAACATTCTCCGGTATATTAACTCTGGGGCGAATAGGTATAACAAAACGTCTATTCCTTTTCTTAGTATAGAGCCTGTCACGAATCCTATTATCTATATCGATGAGGTAGTCAATAAGGTCCTCTAAGGCAATAGGAAGCTCCTTAGCTGCTACCTCATCCAATATAGAGTCTGATAAACCTTCCATGAAGGCCGTAGTTAACCCATTGTTGGTCCAATCTACCTGTGAGGCAAGGGTACGAAACTGAATAGCGTAATCAGCCACAGACCTAGAACCCTGTTTGACTCTCATTAATGCTCTTGTGGCATTCTTAGACCTTTTCATAGTATCAAAGGTTCTGCGAAAAGCTGTAAGAAAACTGTGAAAATCATGTACCATAGGTCCATTAGCTTCCCAAATAGGATTTGCCCAATCAAGGGCTTTATCAGTAAGTTGGTGCATAAAGAACCCAACTTTAGACCTCTCTGTGGGAAATGAACGTGGATACATCTCAAAGTGGAATTCTATTTGGTTAATGAACCCTCTGCATGTCTTAGAGTCCCCTCCATACCTAGGGGGAGGTGTTAAATGGGCCGAAGCATTAGGCACAGTCGATACTTCAGGAAGAAGGGGTGTAGGAGGGTTAGGTGTGGTTGCTGGAATGGTTCTAGCTAAGAGCGTCTGGAGAGCCTGGGCTATCTGATCCATTCGGTGATCCTGCTCTACAAATCTAGCCTCATGGGACGCCATCTGTTGAGCTAAATCTGCGGGGTCCATGGCCCTATCGTAATGTAACGAGAATATACCCCTACACGCAGGATCCAGCTAAACAGAAGGCAGTACAGAGGTGAGATACGTCTAACGGACCTTAGAATGGCCGGACTCGACGTATATAGGAGAAGTACAGAGTCAGGAACAATCCGAGGTCAAGGGCACAAAGAGACAGCGTAAACGAGGACAAGCCGGGGTCTGGTACACAGGAAACAGCAAGCCGGCAAACAGAACAGACAAGGATAAAGCGAAAACGAAGTCAGAATACAAAGCCAAGGTCAAATACGGAGGAACACAACTGAACACAACAAGCGCTAAAGGGAACTGAGACAGAAACCACGATAGGGCAAGGAACTAAGGGAAAAGGGTAAGTATAAGTAGATTCAAAACTAATGTGATTGGATCCTGTCACTTCCACACCCCCAAAAGGTAAGTGTATGGGGTGTGTGGGATGACAGGGGCCAATGGGAGCCTTTTGGCAATTTAGGCTCCCACTGTCTCTTTAAGAGCGCGCCCGAGACTCGCGGTGCGCTCTTAGATTCAGGCGGGACATGTGACCGCATCTCGCGGTCACTGCTCGCCTTCCTGCCAGAAGCGTCGGATGAGCCGCACGTGGCTCGTGCAGCCGCAGGAACGCGCGCGGCTTGAAGAGAGGACCGCGGCCGGCCCCTGGGAAAGGTGAGTAACGCTACACATCACTGGGCGGCTGCAAATGACTACAGTACGCATCAGCCCCAATATATAGTAAAAACCAAAGAAAAACAAGTTACCTGCGTTCTCTCCTTAATCCCTATGTATTTTTAAACAAGTGGAGGTTTTTTTAGTTACCTCCAATGGCTATGAGAGGATGAGCCCACCTGCAGGGCCAGATTTTCCTATAGGCTAACTAGGCTTCAGCCTAAGGCCTCAAGATCAAGAGGGGCCTACATTCAAATTGTTAGCAAAATTAAAATTACACTATTCTAAAAACAGTGAACACTAAAACACTGAACCGAAAATAAGGAGAAATTCTACGCATATGATATGACCAGTGGCGTACTAATGGGGGAGCGGTCTGCCCCGGGTGCCACTTACTAGGGGGGTGCCCGGGGCAGACTGCAATGCCCCTCCTGCCGCGATCGCTGAGACCGGCGGTCTGCAGCTCCGCAATGTGCAGAGCTGCAGACCATGGATCTTGCGTGCACTGCCCAATCAGAGCGTTGCCGCAGGTTACCACGGCAACGCTCTGATTGGGTCTCGCGAGATCCATGGTCTGCAGCTCTGCGGAGCTGCAGACCGGAAATGAGGGCCACCGGACCACCAGGCAGCCCCCACTGGACCACCAGGGATTTAAGGTAATTTTTTTAGTCACCCCCCCTCTCATCATCACCCCCTCCCTCTCACAATCACCCCCCCTCTCCTCATCAACCCCCTCCCTCTCACAATCACCCCCCCTCTCATCTCGACTTTATTATCCATGCCACATTTTTTATAAAGGTTAGTACCAATCACAACATGTTTCATTTAACATATTGATATATATCACAGTAATTATGTATTTTATTGTCTCTCATGTAATTTACAAACTTAAAAATGGGAGGTGAAAGTGCCTCATGAGTGGAATAGCCTAGGGCCTCTTTTCATCTAAATCCGGCCCTGCCCACCTGCCAACGTCAAGGCAGACCCGCCTAGGTGGGTCCTAACTCTAACCATTCACCTTGCTTCCCTGAGCCTCTGGCAAAAATCTCTACTGAGACAGAAAGGGGTGTAACGGAATGCAGTATTATAGTCCACGATCTCCGTTGGTATCTTAGGTAATCCACAGTCAGAGTAGAAAGCACGGCAATATTCCCAATCCTCCCAATAACCGGACGAAACACAGTTTGGGAGTCAACTAACTTGCTTTATTCACAGACTTCCATATTTATGCAGTTCCCCTTGCAAGGGGTTTCCTTACAGTTGTTACAGGGGATTTCTCCCATCAGGCAGTATGATTATCCCAACAGGCATTGCTGCACGAGAAGGATACTCCCACTAAAATGGACGATTAAGTGGATTATCTCCTCGTGCAGCAAAACTGGCAATTTATACAGAAATCCATATTTTACACAATTTTACTCGCTTTTGTACGAATGACCATTCGGTAGATAGCTGGGGTCGGCGGGCACATTTAGTGAGAATACCGCTCCGATCCCAGCTAAACTAACCGAACGCCGCACCAAATACACTTAACCATCGAGTTCGGTTTGAAACTATCGAACATCGATGGGGAACAGAATGTGGCGAACGCGGAGCTCCCGAACGCTCTGGAAGTCCAGCGGTGTTCGGATCATTGAGTAGCCGTTTTCAGTTCCAGGCTCTCGACGACCGAACACCGCTGCCGATACGAAGGATCCAAGATGGCCGACCGCCGCATGGTCGGTAGCCGAACGACGGCCACCTAGGAGAGCCTATAATTACCGTTTGCAACATTGTTGCAATCGGTTAATTGGTGCCACACGACTTGTGAGTGTGTGGTCTACCTGGGGAGCCCACATTCGTCTGGCGAACGGCCCGGATAGCCGTGTTTCGTCGAACGAAAGGTTTGCATGCTGGTAGCGTACGGCGGCCAGCATGCGAACGGCCATAACACATTACATACACAGTTCAATATATACAGTATACATTCAGCCTACGGACAACCTTTAGTAACTATAGTCCAGAAGTGGCTAGGTTTGCCACAAGGGGTATTCTTTATAAACACCCCTATACATTATTAACCCTTAATAGGGAACACATGGGATGGGCGGCTGCATTGTAAGAAGGCTGAGTGATACAAAAAATGGATACAAATGCAGAAAGAAAAGTTCTGCACTCACTCCCATCACTGGGCGACTGCAAATGACTACAGTACACATCAGCCCCAATATATAGTAAAAACCAAAGAAAAACAAGTTACCTGCGCTCGCTCCTTAATCCCTTTGTATTTTTAAACAAATGGCTATGTAGCTTGCTGAAGTGCGTTATGGGTGAGGATTACCCAAGTTTAATCTGAGTTTTTTAAAAAAATTATAAATTGACTATGGAACACCCTTCTGGCTCTCAACCTCACAGGCAGAGAGGTTTTCAGCCTGATTCTGTTAGCTCCCCTGAGCTAACAGAAGTGACAGGCACACTTTACTTGAGCGTTGCTGTCTCCTTCCACACTGTCCTCAGATCAGCCCCTCCAGATCTTACGAGCATGTGCACGTGAGCACTAATTCAGAGGATTCTCTCAATGATTATTGCTTATTTTCCTGTGAGGAGAATTGTTTTTCCCATTTGGGCAGTGCAGTGTTCCCTTGACACATAATTTAGCCACACATTCTTTAAAATCTTGGCTTTTTTATACTTCCCCTAAGTAAGTAACAGTATATGCACAAGCCTATATGGCACTAACAGCAGGCATACCCTAATAATAAATCCCTATACACAAAAACTGTTTTAAGTTAAAGTAACACTTGTCCTGCTTGTACACCCCCACAAAATGAAAAAAAAAACAGCTTATCTTAATTAACCCCTTAGTGACCACACCGTTTTTAAATTTTCTTACCGTTAAGGACCAGGCTGTTTTTACATTTCTGCGGTGTTTGTGTTTAGCTCATTTACTGTACCCACACATATTATATACAGTTTTTCTCACCATTATATGGTCATTCTAAAGATACCATAATTTTCATCATATCATATAATTTACTATAAAAAAATTATAAAATATGATGAAAAAATAAAAAAAACACTTTTTCTAACTTTGACACACAAAATATGCTTCGCATCTACAACCACCAAAAAACACCCATGCTAAATAGTTTTTTTTAATTTTGTCCTGAGTTTAGAAATACCAAATGTTTACATGTTCTTGGCTTTTTTTTGCAAGTTATAGGGCTATGGGTACAAGTAGGACATTGCTGTTTCAAAATATACATTTTTAAAATGTATCAATAGTGACACTGTAACACTGTTATCTGTCATAAATCTATGAATCACACCTCACATGTACATATTTTTTTTAAAACTAGACAGCCCAGGGTATTCAATATGGGGTATATCCAGTCTTTTTTAGTAGCCACTTAGTCACAAACACTGGCCAAAGTTAGCATTTATATTTGTTTGTGTGTAAAAAAAAAAGGAAAAGGGGGGGCGGGGCCTGAGACCCGAGATGGCCGGACGCACTTGCTGATAGCTCCGACAGCGACGGCAACAAACTAAGCCCTAGCAGAGACTCACCACGCCAGACACGATAATTCTGATCTGGGGGCTGATCTGCACTCGAGGTGACACACGTTGGGACCAAAAATGTGGAAATCTGCCCACAGAAACCGGAGCTCGGCGGTGCGGCCTAGGCCGCAAGGAGACAAGCAGGGAAGCTGCGGGAGAGACGGCCGCTCTCTCGCGGTCATACCAAGTAACGACCACAACATGGGTCCCCGTTCCCCCCCCTTTGGACCGGCGGGGGTTAACCCGGTCCCCACCAACCCAGGGCAAACAGCACAACAAACCTCGGTGGCACCATGCAGCCTGACCGACGAAGCCAGTGGGCCACGCAAGATGGCGCTCGCATCCCTAGGGCAGAAGCCCGCGCAACTACTCCATGACACTTACCCGGTGGACGAATACGCTGAGCGACTGGACAGCATCTTTCAGAGGTTTTGGGAGCGTTTGGAGCAACGCAGCAGACTGAATCAGCCTGGTCCTGTGAAAGCTGTGGAGGGGGACGTGGAAGGGGGTAAGATGCAGCCTCCATCATGTAAACCCCACCAAGTAGCTAACACAGTCCGCCCCAAACATCCTCCCTGGCCGAGGGCCACCGACCCTGGCCACGGCACCGACCACACCGCCGGAACACTGACCGTCGCTGGCGATGGCAGTCCACCCAAGGCGCCCGACAGAGGGAAGACACGGCCTCAATCTCGAGGTTCCGAAGCTGTGGATCGCAAGGGCTGGCCTTCACACCGGCCAGGGGCCGGAGAGCTCCTTTCACATACCTACACTCCACCGCCCTCCTGCAAACTCCACTGGTCCGGGATGCCAGCCTGCCCAGTAGAGGTATCGGCTGAACTGGCGCCCTTGGCTGGCGGTCCCACCAAAATCGATCTCGGCTGAGAGCACCAAGGGACCTAGCCTGCACTGTCTGTACTGACATTCTGTATTGGACTCTCACCTAGCACATAAGCTCACCTTCAGCTATTCCTTTGCATGGCCCTGGAGAGCTGGTGGGCGTTATAGCATGTTTAGAAATGTATCTAGCATAATTACCAGTGATCAATCTATTAGACCAAAGTAATGCTTATGGTTATGCTATTAAACTTAGGAGCGCATAGAATGTTTAAAATGAAGCCTTTAAGCTACAATATGTTTCTAATAGTTCTTCATATGCCAACTAATGACACTGCAGGGAAACTCACTGCGCCCTGGAGGGCATTAACAAGCATAACAAGCCTGTTGTAATAACTCCAATATGCACAGTCTCCACCAACTACTGCTAGTATGCAACCCGTGCCTATATACTATGATTAAGATAGCACAGCAGAACAGAACAGATAAATAATCGTTAGTACTTCACGGTATTTTAGTTCATCTCATATCCTTGACCTGTTTAGTTAAGCTTGGTTAACAAAAATATATAAAAAATGTGTGAATCCTCATGCCACTGTCAATCTGTATTGATCTATTGAACTACGCTGTTGTGGCGACCGTTAATATACTGTAATCATCTGCACATCAAAAATAAAGAATAAAAAAAAAAAAAAGGAAAAAACTATTATGAACGTTAACTTTGGCCAGTGTTTGTGACTAAGTGGCTACTTAAAAAGACTGAACATACCCCACTTGCAATACCTTGGGTTGTCTTCTTTGGCAAATTGTATGCTATAATGGGGGTAATTCTCATTCCTGAGCTACCATACGCTCTCAAAGACAACATAACCAATCTGGCAAATTTCAATGTGAAAAAAACGGAAAATCAAGCCTTATATTTGATCCTGTAACTTTCAAAAACACTATAAAACCTGTACATTGGAGGTCTGTTTTACTCGGGAGACTTTGATGTACACAAATATTAATGTTTCAAAACAGTAAAAAGTATCACAACAATATCATCAGTGAAAGTGCCGTTTGTGTGTGAAAAATGCAAAAAAGTAACTTTCACTGACAATATCATCGCTATGATATTTTACTTATTTTAAACACTAATATTTGTGTTCAGCGAAGTCTACCGAGTAAAACAGTACCCCCCCCCCATGTACAGGTTTTAGGGTGTTATGGAAAGTAACAGGATTAAATACACTGCTAGCAAATAAATTCTCTGGACTTTTGACCTGGGTTGTCAGGCAGTCCCTCAAATTGCAATCAATAAAATTACTTAATTATGTCAAAATATTACATTAATATGCATGTAGAATTTAAATATATATACAAATTAATATTTTTGAAGTATACGTGTATATTTATGAAATTATTTATGTAATTATGTATATATATATATATATATATATATATATCGAATTATCTTCATTTATTTAGATATATACATAGATCTATATATAATTTAATTCTAAGTGTATTTTGATATAAATTTATATATATATATATATTTATATCAAAATACAGTTAGAATAAAATTACATATATATATATATATATATATATATATTTTTATTATTATTTTTAAATTTTTTAAATGTATTTTTATTTACTTATTATTTATATTTTATAATAATATATATATATATGTACAATATATATAGTTATTATATATATTCATGTGTAATTTAATTATAAGTGTATTACATATTATACATAGATATAATATATGTATTTATATATATATATATATATATATTTCATATATATATAATATTATTTTATTTTTTTATTAACATTTTTATTTTTTTATTTTACAGCAGCAGGGAGACTGCCTGTCAGTTTAGGCAGTCCGGGCTGTCAGACAGTCCCCTCAGACCGGGAGCAACACCGATCACCGGCGGGGGAACGGAGGCGATCGGGTAAGTAAGGACATGCCGCTGACGTACCGTTTTTTGTCGGACGTACCTAGTAAGGGGTTAAAACTTACCTTCCTCTCCAGTGTCGAAACCAAGTTCTCTCTCTCTGCTGAAGTCATGAACATTTGATGGCCATGGTATGTTGACATAAATGTACATTTTATAAAAGTATTGGCACCGGTATCACATCCTTAGATCTATCTCTGCTATTTCCCAACCTCATTTTTTAATCTCATTTTATTTTTCTTTGTTTTCACATTTTTATGGATGAACCCTCACTTAACCCTAAATGTCCCGTGTGCCTAAGCTTAGTGAATGCACTAACTATAATGAAAGTGTAAAACTGGCTTTACTTACCTTCCAGGACCTTGCTGTGGAGGAGTAGCAGGAGTGCTAGCATGCATGTGCAGCACAGGATCCAGCTGATTTCCCTCACCGGAAGTGACAAGGGTATGTGTTTTTTTTACGGGGTAGGGGATTTTGATAGAACACCGGCTGCAATTAGTAAATAAAATAAGCAGGGGAGAGCAGTAGTCAGGAAACTAAAAAATCTAAATAGACACTTAACCAAAATGAATGTTCAGTCTGATCAGGTAACAAGAACACACAAGTTAGAACAGCTACACAAACCAAGTCATATAAGAAACCAGTACAAGTGAAGCACTACACTTTCCAAAAAGGTATAACCCAAAAAGAACAATGACCTTTGAGATTGTTGGGTATTTATAGCTTAGACTATGTTTGCCCAATAAAAGGTTGTAAAAAGTGTAATATATATATGTAATGTGAACAAAACTTAGATTCTCTGTAAAATTTTGAGGATCTACGTTTGTAGTATTTAGCAGCTGTTTCATACTCACTTGTCATAAGACCTCTCTAGACTTGCCATATTTCAATAAAAATAAGTCACCACCCTTTGCTATGTTTCATCCACACTTAAAATGTCATCTCCACAGAATTCCCCTTGGGCATGTTGAATTCTTGTTAAAGGAAGGGTGTTAAACCCTTTCGAATTTGAGGGAGCAGTGAACTGCTGCGTATGGACAATGAATGTGTTTTTAGCCACTGGCCATGTGGGGTTCGAAGCAAAGAACTAAAATGTATTCACAAATCTCTGCAGGCAGTGTTCTCATTCTAAAAAAACAAACCAAAAAAAAGAGAAATTGTGATGTGCCAAGACACCATTGAGTGACACAATAGCGTGCCCTCTTACCTTGGCACAGATCACAACATGACAGATTTAAAATCACCTGTAATTGTGCTGTCCTTAATGCACCCCAATAAACATATCACCAGATTTTTAAAAGTGATTGTAAACACATTGCAAGTTGTTTTTATTTTATGTCAGATATTGCAAGTTGGCCCAGAGGATTGTTTAATTGTTTGTGAATCATTGAGACATGATAGTACATTGTTACCCTTGGCACTTCCACTATTATAAATAAACCATCTGCTATAAGTAATTATTCCCTGATGGTGCTCTCTATTAACTCAATATCACATTTCAATTACGATTGAGGTCCAATTTTTCTTTTTTGTAACACACTGTGTCTCTCAAAATAGGCGTTAATTCTGCCATATGTTCTCTTGGACGATGACTCGTTATCCTCATTTCATTCCTGTAATACCCATACTACCATCTAAACTAGCTATATTTGTTATTGATTTTATTTAATATATAGGGATGTTTGATTTTATATATAGGTTTGCACAAAGGCAGATTCCTAAATCGCTAGAAATAAACATAAGTATTGATTTTTTTTAGAATTAGAAACAATTTTGTTAAAGAGAAACTATCATTTATTTAAAGTCGCTTTGGAAATGTATACTAGTGAAATGTAAATATGCATACATTCACTGCACTAATCAGACAGTGTGTACCACCATCTTTCAAGCAGTTTCTCGTAATTCCTGAGCCTACACATCATTAAGAATTCCATTGAGAGTACTTTAAAATAGTACTTCTTCCTACCTCGGAAATCAATAGAAATTCAGATCGCAAGCGTGTCTTGTTACTATTCATATTAAAATACATGCTTACAAGAACAGTTCAAATAAAAATCCGTTCATGCAAATAAATCATGGGGAGTTAGCATTGCATTTTACGAATATACTTTTTGAAATTTAATTAAAATCAAATAAAAAATATAGCTACATTTTCGTTAGTTGTATAGACGTATTCTGACCAGTAGTGAAATTACCTTTTAATTACAGTAACTTTCCAATAAGAAACAAAATGTACTGCATTGCCTCGTGCTTGAAGAAAGACTGCGATCATTGTATGTATAGTAAGGCATAACACATTAAAGATTTATAATGTATACAAATGTTATTTATTTGAGACATGCTCTTCCTGATAAACTAAGCATCATAATGTAAATATTGTAAGGGTTATTCATTAAAGATTAAATTTGCAGCCAGTAAATAGATGTTCCAGGAGGTACTTTTTGCCAGTCCAGGCATCAGAGTGACCCCTAGGTCATGTAAAAATGTGTTCAATTCTGATATTCAAGAACATTGCGTGTTACCCTCCTTCTACAAGGAAATAGAGTGTAAGCCTCTAGAAAAAGGAAGATTGTTGGAAATGACAATCAAGCTATATTTAGGTGCTGCAATGCAATGTGAAGACGAGAAGTAGGCTGCAGCAGAAGTTCCCCAATGTCTTGGATGTTTAACACTTGGACTCATTTTGTGTACATTGTCATCTCATGACAATTCCCAATAATCAGTGTGGGTAATCAGACAATAATTCCCCTTTCATATCTTTTAATCACTAAGTTTCCCTGGAGCTCAAAAAAGTGTATGTGCATATGTGTGTATTTGGCTACGTGTGTAAGTGTCTTGTATGTGAGCATGCATGCGCAGGGCAGGGCTGACAAATTTTGGCCTCGGGGGCTCTTATGAATGATGGTGGATGGTCTACACAACTAGACAAAATAAATCACTTACAAGTAGGATCACCCTGGGGCGATCACAGCAAGGGAAAAAAGGAAAAATAAGAAACCCTCCTTTGATAAAGCAAACGTTAAAATGGAGATAGCTCAATACATCAAACGGCAGAGTAGGCAGTAGGGGAAATTATTAGAAATGACCTAATCTGAGAAAGGATTAAACCGTCCAGTAAACATTTCACGTGGGTAGAGAATAAGGTCCATGACAGGGAATGTATGAGGAGCCTCTGAAGCCCATGAGAAAGACAATATCAAATGAAAGCCAGCCAGAGAGGGTCCCAATACAATAAATAAATGAATACTTTCCCTAGTTACCTCGGCACCGCACAAGGCTAGTGCCTACCTGGACCAACTAACCCTGGAATTACAAAAAAAAAGGTATAACTATGAAGTGCTCATAGTGCTACCAAAAGTGCAAATGAGGAGTAGAAATGAAACGCCTGATGTGCGTTTTGGCGTGCTCACACACGGTCGTCAGGGGCCAAAGTCAATGAGCTTCCCAACATGCAGTGCAATTAAATATCCTTCCTATAATTAGCCATGTGGATGACATCCAATCTGCGATGGTAGAGGGGAAGACCTGTGGGAGGAAATCACCTACAGATGTAACCAATCAGTAGGGGAGGGGGGAGGATACCTATGTTACGCCCATTGGATGGGGGCAGCACCCTGCAACCTTCATCAGTGTACCCTGCACCATCAGATATACCAGTATGCTAGTCCAGTTCTGAAGAATGTTGAGAGCACAGGGCCATGCACTATGCACTATGTGGGAGCAGATATGTGTGTATTCGACTGCTTACTTAGTGTGTGTGCGGTTTGCTTAAAACATAAGAACACATAAGAACTTTAAGAACACTCTTAAAATACTTTTATTTGAAGTTTTTATGGTGTCTGTAGGTCCTGGGTGCCATCTTACCTTAAGGGGTTACATCATTTCTGAATGGTTTAACCTCAAAGTTGAGTAGATGGCACTTGTCAGCTTCTTTCAGTACCCTCTAAGGCTTTAATGAGGAAATGACGGGCTGCGTGCTGGGGATAGTCTGACAGTGCCAGCTGATGCTATCAGCTTATCACCATCTTCCCATTCAGGAAACTGTGTGAGAAAAGTATGTACCATTCTGTTGGGTACTTGAATAAGTAAAGAGTTGCTCAAGTCTATTTATGAGTGAGATTGAATTAGACTTTTTTTTTAAGTACATGTGTGTAATTGATTAATCTTGTATGTGTGAGTGTGTTAGAGAGTGTGGATTGATCTAGGACACCCTAAAATTTAAATACACTGCTGCTAATATGGCTATTATGATGTGAGGAATATTTATTCGGCAAAAGATACTAGACTAAATAAATATAAACACAACAAAACTGTGGGCTTACTGTGTACAATTCTATAATGTAGAAAAATACATCCATCTAATGCTGCATGAATTTAAATTTGATGGTAATGTATTAATTTAACATTTTCAGGATTTGTATAGATGAAAGAGCAATAAAGATATGCATAATAGTGCTCTCTAAGCTGGATCAATTCTCTGTTCATTATTAATTCATGCTGAACACTTATATTTACCAGAGCAGATAACCTTGCCCTGGTACCAATAGTATTAAATGTACTTGTCCTCAGTCAGCCAGCTCCCTGATTCTCATTGTTCTTGTCCTAATGCCAGTAAGTACATAACATAGAGAGAAATATATACTAATAGTGTAAGATTGCAAATATTTATTGAGTTAAAATAAAAAGAAGAACTTACATTATACAGGGTTATTTACTAGTGAGAATCATCAGGAATTCAAAGTGAATTTAAAATTTGAAGAGACACTATAGTTTCCAGAACCACTACAGCTTAAAGGACCACTCTAGGCACCCAGACCACTTCAGCTTAATAAAGTGGTCTGGGTGCCAGGTCCTTCTAGGATTAACCCATTTTTTCATAAACATAGCAGTTTCAGAGAAACTGCTATGTTTGTGAATGGGTTAAGCCTTCCCCTATTTCCTCTAGTGGCTGTCTCATTGACAGCCGCTAGAGGCGCTTGCATGATTCTCACTGTGAAAATCACAGTGAGAGCACGCAAGCGTCCATAGGAAAGCACGTGCGCATTCAGCCGACGGGGAGGAGAAGAGGAGGATCAGAGGAGGAGAGCTCCCCGCCCACCGCTGGAAAAAGGTAAGTTTTAAACACTTTCCCTTTTCCTAAGTTTTAAACACTTTCCCTTTTCCAGAGCCCGGCGGGAGTGGGTCCCTGAGGGTGGGGGCACCCTCAGGGCACTCTAGTGCCAGGAAAACTAGTATGTTTTCCTGGCACTAGAGTGGTCCTTTAATATAGTGGTTCTGGTGTCTATAGCATGTCCTTAACATTTTTCAAGATTCTTTTGTTTCAGGTGTTGTACCAGAGGATTGGAGGAAGGCAGATGTTGTTCCTATATTTAAAAAGGGTTCAAAATCCTTGCCTGGATGTTATAGACCTGTGAGCTTAATTTCTGTAACTGGGAAAATATTTGAGGGGCTATTAAGGGATAATATTCAGGAATTCATTGGGAAGAACTTTGTTATTAGCAATAATCAGCATGGTTTTATGAAACATAGGTCATGTCAAACTAACCTAATTGCATTCTACGAAGAAGTAAGTAGAAGTATAGATCAGAGTGTTGCAGTGGATGTGATCTACTTGGATTTTGCCAAGGCATTTGATACGGTTCCTCACAATAGGTTAGTCTTCAAACTAAAAGAAATTGGTCTAGATGAATATTCTTGTTCTTGGGTAGAACATTGGCTTAAGGATAGAGTACAACAAGTTGTAATTAATGGTAAATTTTCAGGCTGGACAAAAGTGGTAAGTGGTGTCCCTCAGGGTTCTGTTTTGGGACCACTTCTATTTAACATTAGTGATGTCCCGAACGGTTCGCTGGCGAATAGTTCCTGGCGAACATAGCTTGTTCGCGTTCGCCACGGACGGCAAACATATGCGATGTTCGGTCCGCCCCCTATTCGTCATCATTGAGTAAACTTTGACCCTGTACCTCACAGTCAGCAGACACATTCCAGCCAATCAGCAGCAGACCCTCCCTCCCAGACCCTCCCACCTCCTAGACAGCATACAATTTAGATTAATTCTGAAGCTGCATTCTTTTTTTTTGTGTTTGTGTTTATTATACATTATCCTCCATAGCCAGTAACCTGTGTTTATTATACATTATCCTCCATAGCCAGTAACCTGTGTTTATTATACATTATCCCCCATAGCCAGTAACCTGTGTTTATTATACATTATCCCCCCATAGCCAGTAACCTGTGTTTATTATATATTATCCTCCCCATAGCCAGTAACCTGTGTTTATTATACATTATCCTCCCAATAGCCAGTAACCTGTGTTTTTTTTATACATTATCCTCCCATAGCCAGTAACCTGTGTTTATTATACATTATCCTCCCATAGCCAGTAACCTGTGTTTATTATACATTATCTCCCCCATAGCCAGTAACCTGTGTTTATTATACATTATCCTCCCATAGCCAGTAACCTGTGTTTATTATACATTATCTCCCCCATAGCCAGTAACCTGTGTTTATTATACATTATCCCCCCACAACCAGTAACCTGTGTTTATTATACATTATCCCCCACAACCAGTAACCTGTGTTTATTATACATTATCCCCCATAGCCAGTAACCTGTGTTTATTATACATTATCCTCCCATAGCCAGTAATATAGAGATACTGTGCATAATATAGAGATACTGTGCATAATACAGAGATACTAAATGTGTAATACAGAGATACTGTGTGTAATACAGAGATACTGAGTGTAATACAGGGATACAGTGTGTAATACGGGGATACAGTGTGTAATACAGATATACTGAGTGTAATACAGGGATACAGTGTGTAATACAGGGATACAGTGTGTAATACAGAGATACTGAGTGTAATACAGGGATACAGTGTGTAATACAGGGATACAGTGTGTAATACAGAGATACTGAGTGTAATACAGGAATACTGTGTGTAATATAGAGATACTGAGTGTAATACAGGGATACTGTGTGTAATATAGAGATACTGAGTGTAATACAGGGATACTGTGTGTAATACAGGGATACTGTGTGTAATATAGAGATACTGTGTGTAATATAGAGATACTGTGTTTAATACAGAGATACTGTGTGTAATACAGGGATACTGTGTGTAATATAGAGATACTGAGTGTAATACAGGGATACTGTGTGTAATATAGAGATACTGTGTGTAATATAGAGATACTGTGTGTAATACAGAGATACCGAGTGTAATACAGGGATACTGTGTGTAATACAGAGATACTGAGTGTAATACAGAGATACTGTGTGTAATACAGGGATACTGTGTGTAATATAGAGATACTGAGTGTAATACAGGGATACTGTGTGTAATATAGAGATACTGTGTGTAATATAGAGATACTGTGTGTAATACAGAGATACCGAGTGTAATACAGGGATACTGTGTGTAATACAGGGATACTGTGTGTAATACAGAGATACTGAGTGTAATACAGGGATACTGTGTGTAATATAGAGATACTGAGTGTAATACAGGGATACTGTGTGTAATATAGAGATACTGTGTGTAATACAGAGATACTAAGTGTAATACAGGGATACTGTGTGTAATATAGCAATACTGTATGTAATACAGAGATACTGAGTGTAATACAGGGATACAGTGTGTAATACAGGGATACAGTGTGTAATACAGAGATACTGAGTGTAATACAGGGATACAGTGTGTAATATAGAGATACAGTGTGTAATACAGAGATACTGAGTGTAATACAGGGATACAGTGTGTAATACAGAGATACTGAGTGTAATACAGGGATACTGTGTGTAATACAGAGATACTGAGTGTAATACAGGGATAATGTGTGTAATATAAAGATACTGAGTGTAATACAGGGATACAGTGTGCAATACAGGGATACAGTGTGTAATACAGAGCTACTGAGTGTAATACAGGGATACTGTGTGTAATACAGGGATATTGTGTGTAATACAGAGATACTGAGTGCAATACAGGGATACAGTGTGTAATACAGGGTAACAGTGTGTAATACAGGGATACTGTGTGTAATACATAGATAAAGTGTGTAATACAGAGATACTGTGTGTAATACAAGGACTATTGGAGAGGGGCAGTAAATGTAGTATAATAGAATTAAGGGAGGAAGACATGGAGAGGGGGGCAGTAAATGTAATATAATAGAATTAATGGAGGAAGACATGGAGAGGGACATGGCACTAAAAGACTGTGTCCACTCCGGGCAGCAGCCAGCTGACCCGTGTGAGTCAGGCTGGGGCTGCCGGGAGTGGACAAGGGGGAGATATAACTCCCAGGCTATGTGTCGTGTGGCTATGTGTCGTGGGGTCCTTGGGAATGGGAATTATGCTGTGTGTCCTGCCTTCTGTATGATGAATCCTGAGTACCAGTGGAGAGCCCTTGGATTAACCCCTGCCGCTCCGCTCCCATTGGCCCATGTCATTCCAGCACCCCCACACATTTTGGGGGCGTAGGCATGACGTGGGCCAATCACTGGTGTAACAGTAGTGTACATTAAAAAAAACCTAGAAATTTGACTGTGAAATAATAGCAGTCAGTTTCCTTCACACGTGTGTGTTTCAGGGCCTGCCAGGGCACAGTGTCACACCAGTGCAACTCATATCTGGTGTAACAGTAGTGTACATTTAGAAAAAAAATTCAGGGGGCTTGTTGTCACCTTTCGGGGACCATTGGTGTTGTACGTGGCTGGGTGGAGGAAGAGACCTTCAATGACATCAGTGAGGACAAGGAACGGGACATGGCTAGCTTGGTATCCAACCTTGTGCAAATAGGGAGTTTGCGGTTGTGCAAATGCACTGTTTGCGGTGCGTTAAACGGGGAGTTTGGTCTGTCACTGTGAAGCGGGCGTAACCCTTACACTACCTGATCGATACAACATCATACCTGATGTTTTAAAGCACGTTATTCCAAACAATTTAGGAATGTTAGGTGATTTATGCCCTTTATGGATTAAAACCAGACTCTGCATCAAGTATGTAATTTTTCATGGGAGGTTTGCCATGAGTCCCCCTCCGGCATGTCACAGTCCAGGTGTTAGTCCCCTTGAAACAACTTTTCCATCACTATTGTGGCCAGAAAGAGTCCCCGTGGGTTTTAAAATTCGCCTGCCTATTGAAGTCTATGGCGGTTCACCGGGTTCGCCCATTCGCGAACATTTGCGGAAATTTGCGGTCGCCGTTCGCGAACCGAAAATTTTATGTTCGCGACATCACTATTTAACATATTTATAAATGATCTTGAAATAGGCATTGAAAGCCATATACCAGTGTTTGTAGATGACACAAAACTTTGTAAAGTAATAAAATGTGAGCAGGATATTGCTTTGCTGCAGAGGGATTTGGATAGATTGGGGGACTGGGCACTAAAATGGCAGATTAAATTTAACGTAGAGAAAAGTTATGCACTTCGGGGTTAAGAATGCACAAGAAACGTACACACTATATGGTAGTGAATTAGGGATAACCACACACGAGAAGGATTTGGGAATTGTTATAGACAACAAATTAGGCAGTGAATTAGGGATAACCACACACGAGAAGGATTTGGGAATTGTTATAGACAACAAATTAGGCAGCAATATACAATGTCAATCTGCAGTTGCTAAAGCCAGTAAGGTTTTGTCATGTATAAATAGGGGCATAAATTCTCGGGATGAAAATATAATTTTGCCTCTTTATAAATCGCTGGTAAGACCACACCTTGAATGTGCTGTGCAATTTTGGGCGCCTGTTCTAAAGAAAGATATCATGGCACTAGAAAAAGTCCAGAGACGAGCTACAAAATTGATAAAAGGAATGGAGCATTTAGTTATGAAGAAAGGTTACATTTTTTGTATCTGTTTAGTTTGGAAAAACGGCGCCTGAGAGGGGATATGATAACTTTTTACAAATATATTCGGGGCCAGTACAAACCTTTATCTGGAAATCTATTCATAAACAGGGCTAAACATAGGACACGAGGTCACACATTTAGGCTGGAAGAAAGGAGATTTCATCTAAGGCAAAGAAAAGGTTTTTATACAGTAAGAGCAATAAGGATATGGAATTCTCTGCCTGAAGAGGTGTTTTTTTCAGAGTCACTACAGATGTTTAAACTGCAATTGGATAAATACTTACAAAAACATAACATACAGGGATATAATTTCTAATTAGTGGGGTAATAGCTGCTTGATCCAAGGAGACATCTGACTGCTATTTTGGGGTCAAGAAGGAATTTTTTCCTAGTTTGTGGCAAAATTGGAAGCTCTTCAGACTAGGTTTTTTGCCTTCTTTTGGATCAACAACAACAACATATTTGAGGAAGGCTGAACTTGATGGACGCAAGTCTCTTTTTAGCTATGTAACTATGTAACTATGTAACTAATTGCTTTCCTATGGGAAGAATTGAATGATGATCTCAGCTATGGTGGCCGCACCAGCCACAATGGGACTAGCGCCGCGTGGGGAAAAAAGTGAGTAAAATCACCTTTTCCATGCGATCAGAGGTGGGACGGTCACCTGAATAGCTCTGTACAGCACTGTAGTATCAGATATACATGTTTGTATAGTGTTCCTTTAAGGCAAAATATCTGTATAGGAAAAAAACTCTCCAAGTCAGCTATGCTTTCAATTCAACTATATTAGTCTAAAATGTTATGGATTTATATTCAATGGATATATTTGTGGCCCACTTGCCTTGGGGCCACTTTGTGTTCGACCAGCAGCAAAATAGGGAAGATATTTCCTGTCTGATTCTTGTCGTCCCTTCTACGGCCAATCGCGTTCTCCAGTAGGCCAGCCACTCCCCCTTCCCTCCTGCTCGCAGTTCCAAAGGGGCGTCTGGCCTGCATGAGCAGGGAAGAGCAAGGCTGGAACTGGAGGACAGGCGGCTCATCTTAAGGTAGGGGAAGAGGGACTTGGGGGACCTTTCTGTGTAGTGTGTTAAATTGGGAAGGGGGCAGTGTATTAATTTTATGGAGGGGCACTGTATTAATTTGGGGGAAGGAGGGGGCCAATGTATTAAATTGCGAGGGGGGCAGTGTATTAAATTGGGGGAGCGAAGTAGGGCAGTGTATTAGATTAAGGGGCAGTGTATTAGAATGGGTGGAGGGGCAGAGTATTGGTTTTGAGGGCAATGTATTGGATTGTGTGCAGTGTATTAGAATGGGGAGGGGCAGTGTATTGGATTTGTAGGAAGTGTATTAGATTGTGCCTGCATGGAGGCGCTGAACGCTCCCCATGGAGATGCTGATTGGCTGCGCAGCGTTTTTACCACACATGCACAATAGCCTCCCAATGCTTTCATATCAAGTTTGATGAGCCAAAGTGAAGAACACATTCATAGGACTTTTGTCATTTGTTTTTTACAGCTGTGCAACAGCATACATTCACCATTTCAGTCCCATTACCAAACTTTTCTTAATATGTCAAAGTAATTCTACTGAAACATTGGATATATGCAAATGCACGTCTCCTTAAAATAAATGTGTTATTTTGTTTACTTTGAAGCCCTAAGAGCGTGAAGACGTCCCGTGTCAGGCAAAAATTTTGATACTGTACTTTTCTAAATAAACGTAAATTTTGTATGAAAACTGAAGTTTTAGGTTTTTCGCAGCCCTCATAAACTTATTTATTTGGCCTGAGTTTGCCTTTAAGTTTGACATGCTTGCCTTATATGTTATTGATCAATGTGTTTGCAGCTTGTGTTTTGTGCATATAATGTGATTAGATGTGATTAACTTTATACAAATATATTCAGGGCCAGTACAAACCTTTATCTGGAAATCTATTCATAAACAGGGCTAAACATAGGACACGAGGTCACACATTTAGGCTGGAAGAAAGGAGATTTCATCTAAGGCAAAGAAAAGGTTTTTATACAGTAAGAGCAATAAGGATATGGAATTCTCTGCCTGAAGAGGTGTTAGCTTATTCTCACATAACGCATATTATTAAGATTATATACTTTATTTGCACTCTATTGAGCTAGCTGCATTTGTAGTCTGATGCACTTTATTTGCACAAGGTATGGTTGGTTTATATTGGGTAGATATTTTTAGTTTGGATTGGGGGCTTTAGGCTATATATTTGAATTACCGTATATACTCGAGTATAAGACGAGTTTTTCAGCACATTTTTTGTGCTGAAAAACACTAACTCGTCTTATACTCGAGTCAGTTGTCTGTATTATGGCAATTTTCATTGCCATAATACAGACAAGGACCGGGGGCTGTCAGGAAGCTGTTACCTACCTTCACAGCAGCTCCTGTCAGCTCCCTTCTCTCTCCTCTGTCCGTGCAGCTCCCAGGTCAGCTCCCTCTGCAACTCTCGCGGCCGCGCGGAGCGTTGCCACGGTAACCCGTGGCAACGCTCTGACCCCGCGGCTCTCGCGAGAGTTGCAGAGGGAGCTGACCTGGGAGCTGCACGGACGGAGGAGAGAGAAGGGAGCTGACAGGAGCTGCGGTGAAGGTAAGTAACAGCTTCCTGACAGCCCCCTCCTACAGCCCATCCACTGGACCACCAGGGAGTGAGAGCCCCCCTCCCTGGCCAGCTAACAAGCAGGGAGGGGGGACGAAAAAATACAAATATTAATAATAAAACAAAAAATAATTAAAATAATAACATAAAAATAATAATACAAATAATAATAAAATAAAAAAAATAGTTACCTAAAAAAAAATAACATTTAAAAAAAATATTAAAATAATAATTAAATAATAATTAATAAAATGCCCACCCCCCACCAATGCTCTGCACTCATACACACACACTGCACATACACACACTGCACATACACACACTGCACTGCATTCATTATAAACACACTGCATTCATACACACTGCACTCACACACACTGCACTCATATACACACACTGCACTGCATTCATTATACACACACTGCATACACACTGCACTCATACACACACACTGCATTCATACACACACACACTGCACTCATATACACACTGCACTCATATACACACTGCACTCATATACACACACTGCACTGCATTCATTATACACACACTGCATACACACTGCACTCATACACACACACTGCACTCATACACACACACACTGCACTCATACACACACACACTGCACTCATACACACACACACACTGCATTCATACACACACACACTGCATTCATACACACTGCACTCATACACACACACACTGCATTCATACACACTGCACTCATACACACACACTGCACTCATGCACACACACTGCACTCATGCACACACACTGCACTCATGCACACACACTGCACTCATACACACACACTGCACTCATACACACACACTGCACTCATGCACACACACTGCACTCATGCACACACACTGCACTCATGCACACACACTGCACTCATGCACACACACTGCACTCATTATACACACACTGCACTCATTATACACACACTGCACTCATACACACACACACTGCACTCCATTCATTATATACACACTGCACTCATACACACACTGCATACACACACACTGCATACACACACACTGCATACACACACACACACTGCATTAATTATATACACACACTGTAAATAAATATTCAGTTAATATAATTTTTTTAGGATCTAATTTTATTTAGAAATTTACCAGTAGCTGCTGCATTTCCCACCCTAGTCTTATACTCGAGTCAATAAGTTTTCCCAGTTTTTTGGGGTAAAATTAGGGGCCTCGGCTTATATTCGGGTCGGCTTATACTCGAGTATATACGGTATATAATATTGGTGGCACTGTTATGTAATGTCTATATGTATAATTAGGCAGTTAAAGGGATTATATGTCCTAGGTATTAGAGGTAATATGGCGTTAGGTAAGGACTGCTAAAGTTTACAACAAGAGTACATTTTTTTTATTTATAGTATATTTTTTTGAATCGCTACTGTATTTCTGATCAAAGGCCAACTGAATTTCATTGTCTTTGTCTGTACACTGTACAGTAATAACAAAGATTAATCTCAATCTGTTCTCTCACAATTGTAAATAACCTTAAAAAGTGCGTGTGGTGAGTGTCATTATGCACCTCATCTTACAATAAATGCGCTGCCTCTTCCCCATTCATTACCACATCTCATGTCAAACTGACGCACTTTGCCTGATTGACTATGCGTGAGTGTGACATCAGTATGTTAATCCACACTTCTTATACTCTCTCCATTATTTAGTTCCAAAACATTTAACTCGTCATTGTTCATACCCTAACCACAAAACAGAAAATTAAAATTAGAAATCTAGCAGTTATAGTCCACAAAATCATGTCCTATAATACAATATATCTGGCCCATATCTTATATCTTATAAAAATGTTTTTTTTAAAAAAGCCCTGTCTTTGCACAATCTAGAAATTGTGGATAAGATAAAAATGTTTTGCAAAAAGCACTTTAAGAGATTTGGAGGTGTTTAATTATTAAACGCTGATGAGTTAAACAGTATTGACCTTAAAAACTGAAGCGAATATAAGAAGTAAAGGATGGAGCACTGATGTTATACTCAGATGAGTGAGTGTCATCACGACTTGGTCATGTGTAAAAAAAAAAAAGGCAGAGCTTGGCCAGGACACCGAAAGAAAGATTCCACTTCAGGAGGAACAGTAAATGTAGTTCACTTACTAAGTAATAAAGTAAAGGGGATTGACTCAGCACAGAGAGCACTATTGTATATATATATTTTTTATTTTTCCCATAAATATTTAGGAAGGAAAAAGTACCGTTAAATTTAAGTACACGTGTGCCCTTTTCACTAAATGGCGCTGCATGGTTTAACAGCCACATGTTTTGTGGTTGCGTGCAGTATATTAGCAATATCTTAAATTGTTTGAATATCACAATAACAACATTAGAAACTGAAACACTGATTTCTCTTTGACGAAAGTCTGTAAATTATGCATGCTTCCAAATTAAAAGTAGATTTTGTTTCCGTATTAGAAAAATGTGGTCTGTGTCCCAATATTACTTATTTCTTTTCTTTAACCAGAAATTCAAAACCAACTCCTTTTCCAAAACAGCAAAGGGATTAGGGTATAAAAAAGGAACAATTATATAATTTTATACAGCAAATCTGTACATGATACAAGATTCCTCCAAATGTCGATTTTTTGTGTTTTTTTTTTTATGATTATTTATTTATTTAACCATTCTTATTTAGCACTTTTATTTAGAGCGCTGTACAATTAATGCAAAAATAAGATAGGTAATTATACAAACAGAGGATAAATTAACAGAGCACCGTGTCCATGAGTTTACCATCTCGAAGGTAATTGCAAGGAGTACTTTTTAACACCTTAGTGTACAGTACACTGAGTATGATGAAGGTAGAATTTAGAAGCAATTTTCTGCAGTCACTACGCATTGAATGTAAATAAAATAGAAGACAATAAAGTACAATAAGGTTGATAAGAACCAAGACATCAAAAGAGCCTCTACAAAGAAGGACATAGCATTGAAGAGAAGAGTGTTTATTGTAGAAGATAGTGAAATAATGAAACTCTCTTTCAGAATAAGCCTCATCCACCCTTGCTTGAAGTCAATTTTATGTCCGAATTAGAGATTTGTTTCAGTTGGAATTGCAGTTTGTCCGAATATACCTAAAAATCCCAAAACTGCAAGCCAAAATGTACCAAGAGTCAAGATCCAAACAAACTGCGTTATGGCATAACGTGTGTTTTGATATGTGATTGTAATTTCTACAAATGGCAAAAAAAAGAGAGCTGATTGATCTAGAAAAAAGATGATTAATGACTAGGGGGACAGTCAATAAATTATGATTTTATTCACGTCTTTTTCCTCCTACTTGTTGCTTTTTCACACTTGATCTGTGAACCAAATGGCGGGAAAATCTCTTTATACACCCAGCTATTATTTCATGCCGGTAGTCATAGGTGGTCAAATTATTTGGTTGCCCATGAGCAAATATACTGATATCACTAATATATCGATAATAACATAGATATTCAATATGCTCTCCAGAATTTTGAGAGTTACATTTGTGATTTTTTTTTATTTTAGCTTAGCTAAAAATAATTCTTTAGAGTTTACTTAAATTACTATAGAAGAGAATACCTAGTTTGTTCTTTCTTTCTATTATCTAACTAAAACTGTCAAACTATTTGTAAGCTTACCAATGCTTTACTGAAATCTGGCTTTGCAATGTTCACTGCCACACCTATGTCTTAATAACCCAGTAAAAAAAAAAGTCATCAATATTTGTTGGGTATAGGTCTCCTAGCAGAAATAAATCTATATTGGTGATGGCATTAGAGAAACAATGAGCTTTTCATGTTAAGCTAACTGGCAGCTGTCGGGCCAGCCCCACTCAGAAGTGCTCTGTGCAGGTCTAAAAGTGGATGTGCAGGTCTAATGCTCAATGTCCTGAGTTTATGACACACAGGGGTTATGTATAAATTGCTTCTTTTCTGTAAAGTATTGCAACATGGGAAAGGGGAGAAGTCACCAATGCAACTTGCCTGCTGGTTCCACTCCTTCCATGGGAGGTATATGACCCTACACATAGGGCATATTCTGACTCGGGAAATACAATGAAATATTACTAGATATTGTTTAAAATTCCAGCCACACATGGTTGGTTGTTAAAATCCACTTCGCCAACTTTTGAGATTTCGTACATGGTTGGCAGTCAAGCGATTAAAAGAAAATATCGGCCCACTCCAATCTAGAGTGTCCTTTTAAGGATCTAATCTCATCCAAGTAGCAAAGCTCAAATGAAGTCTAGTTTGTCTGGTTATACAAAAGAGCCAGCGCGTTGTGCTTCCCAAATCATAGTTAGTAAAAAAAAAAAAATATTCGAAAACACTACAACCGCACTTATAATATGCTGGCAAGGCATACAAAATGATGTTTCCTGTACTATAAAAAAGATTAGTCAGCTCTGAGCACTCGTATGTAACTAATCAGGAGAAATATTTTCTGTTTTACATGTAATGCAACTCAGACACAAAGAAACAAGCTGTGTTCCAAGAATTAATCCTACAAAATAATCAAGAATATTAGCTATCTTTTCTGCACACTGTTCAGCTGTCACAAACACACTCAAATTTCACATGATAAAACATATACCAGACACTGAAACAACAAGCAAGCCAGTACTATTGTCACTGCTGAGCTTCGGAACCAGTGGAGCTTGACATTCCATGATGCTAATGTCCACAAAGCCAAAGGTAAAAGCACATTTTGCACTTGGATGCTTGTGTGCTTTCTGTACAAGTTCTTGTGTAAACACAGAAAAATGAACAAAACGTATTAAATAACCCGAAATATAAACTAAGTTCTCCTAGCAAAAGTGAATGTGTATATTTGTATGCGAATTGTAATATGTCTGGGATTTTGTTCATAAGTTCAAGCACGTATTTAAACTGCAGGTCTGGTTCTTGTGTTACTCCATCCAACACATTAGACATTCCAACATCATGCGCGCCTCTCCTACCCCGAGGCATGGTCAGTAAAATCAATCATCTCTAAGGAAAGGGAAGAAAACTGATGTGTAAAGCCAGGAAATATTTGTGCTTTTTTATTATATTTTTTTGATTGTTTTTAGTTTAGCTTCAATAGAACTGAAATTGGCAATCTGGGAAAATAATAAATTGCCTGTAAGGAGCCTTTTGTACTGCTAATATTGACTTTTGGGCAACTCTAAAGAAAGTAAAATATTGGCATTGCCCAGTGTAAGGCTACACCACTTTGTATAGTGGGATATACCTGTCGACAGCCGCATCCCATAATAAAATATGATTATTATTTGCCATATATAATTTCTCTGACTTTGCTTTAACATTCTCATATGCATATTTTAACGGTCTTTAGATATAGAATTCTGAGATGCCACAACCTTGTCCCGAAGACACACGAAAATCAGTAAGTACATCTCTCCCTCACTTAGTGCAATAGCCTAATGGGGAAAAAGTAAAAAAAAAAATATAAAATGTAAAAAAGAGAAAAATAATTATTCGTAACCAGGTAGGTGCTTCTTGTTGATAAGCTTATTTAGTTAGCTGTCTTCTCTGCCTACAGCCAAACCTAGCCCTGTCTGTACTTAAAACAAGAGGACCAACTACTAAATTCTAAATAAGTGCCTTAAAAACAAGCTCCCATGCTATCGGAAACAATATGCATGAAAACAGATGAAATGATCAATTGAAACACAATAGAAACAAGTGCTAGCTCCTCTTTAAGAAATATAATCCGGACGCTACAGAATATATACAGTATATTTGTTTTTTCATTCATTTTCACTTCTGAAGGAGCTTGCCGTTACAGAAAAAATGTAATGTTCCAATACAATTCTGTGCATAGTATGGATGAGAGGTAAATATAAATTTTATATGCAGAATAATCAGCTAAGAATGCAATCTATCATGAGATTGGAATATTGTACAAATTTAGAACATGAAGAATGGGGCTTTTTTTTTATTTATTATTTTTGTAATGAGCCATATAAAACAATATATACCCTTATATACAGCCAAATCCAAGTTTAGTACTTCTTTAATATAATAAATGGCAGAGGACCTCCAGTAGCAAGGCAAGGAACATGTGGCAACGATAAACATATTGCAATGTATCTGTTGTGTTAACATAATCAATTATTAACGGATATGTTCTCATTATTTATTATATGTTTTGTAGTCAATAGCAAAAACTACACATTTTTTATGGATGGCCCCTTTCCTATTTCTCTTCCCTCGTTTTTATTATTATTATAGTTTTTATAAAACTTCTAAAAATTCTTTAATAAAAACTATTTGAAAAGAAATTGTGTGCACGTGTAGTCGAGTCATCAATTAATTGTTTCTCTATGGAGAAGAAATTGATTGGCCAAGATGATCCATCCAAATGATTTCATGTGAAGGGGGAGCAGCAGTTGTGGCAAGGCTGTGACACTGCTGGATGAAA